>NW_027040732.1:1175000-1586264 GCF_037179485.1 Ochlerotatus camptorhynchus | reverse complement strand
GAGCATTTTTACAATTGAAAAGTTTTTTGTTTTACTTAAAATCATATATTTTCAACATAACTACACAGAACGATAGATAAATAGTGTACCTTTATAAACATTATTGGTATCACAATCGATAAAAAGGTAGATCTTTAAGCTTGTCTAGTCAGGGTGTCAACTACCTGAGGAAACCTGGAAAATCAGGGTATGTCATGGAGTTCATTTTTGAACCTTGAATATCAAGGAATCTCATGGAATTTTATTCAAATTCAGGGAAATATTTCTTTATAATAGAAACTTATTAATAATTACGACTGACTTCGGTAGTTTCAAACAACTGAATTACTCGGTGTAGTTTCAAATGGTTTTTCTTCCAAATTTTAAATAGGCTTGCGAACTTGTGGTTGTTCAATGCTTGATGGTGCATTTTTGTAAGTTGAGCAAAAGTTACTCAAATAAAAAGGTAGGGTTAACTATCCCATTTCCGGCCTATTAAGCACAACCCGCAATTAGTCTTTCTTAATCTAGCGCAGTTTAGCACCAAACGGAATGTTATTATTACTGATGGTTTCCAAATTTATTTACCTTTCCGTATGTACTATAAGATTTGATAAAGAGAAAACAATCGTTGAGATATTATCAAAAGTCTAACACTACTTCTTGACTCCAAACTCGGCCTACGGATTCTAAACTCGGCCTAACGCATTGAAACGCCATTGAAACGCCAATGAATACACTTCGGTCTATCAGATGAAGATAAAATTTGATTGGTTCGGAGCGCTTCTTTTATTTTTGGGAATAATGGGTGCAAACCTTCATATCACGCGTTCTCATTGACTTCGTTTCGTAGCTTATTAACTAAAGTATCGTACCACACGCATAATTGATTTGTTAACTCTGAAATCATGGATTTATATGAAGTTTTCTGCTCGATAGGCCTAAAATGGGCGATTAGGCCGAAGTAGTTCTCTACCCTATTTCGATGATGTTGAGCCAAATATAAATTCAACTCCCACTTGGTTTGTCACATTTCTGAGTTCAACTGAGATAAATATCCATTTTTGTAGACGCTAGACGCTGTTAGTTATTGAAAAATTTAAGCTGCTAATGGGTATGTGCGTCTCTTAATAGATGGTACACCTAATTGCGTCTGACAAAATTTAACCTTCGAGTAGATTGGTGCATCTGCTCGATCCAGCTGTGTCCAACAAAAATCAATCCCTTGAGCGCATTGAGTAAATGCAAGAATGGTAAAGAGTTAAGCTGGGTTTAGACAAGGCAAGTCATTGATCAACTCAGTTGAATTCAATCGGCTTGAAGAGTTGAGCCTGGTTCAACTTTTTTCAATTCGAGTGAGTTGATCAAGTCAGTTGAATGACATTGTTTCAACTGACTTGATCAATTGACTTGCCTTGTCTAAACCCATATTTATGAGAAGATGAATTTTTTTTTTCTAAGTACTTCTTAGGTTAAATCGTTGTTTTTTTATGATTTCTCACTGGAGGAGTCCACCCGTGAATTAGCTTTTGATTAATCGTATTACCTGGAATAATTTTCTTGTGGAACTGGGACTCAAAATGTGCTCAAGGCAAAACAAATATAATGGGATTAAAAACAAATGTTTCACATGTAAAATGCAGAGGGCCCAGTGAACCGGGAAAACCGGAAAAAGCTGAAAATATGAAGCCACAGGAAAAAAACCGAAACATGACGAATCTGGAAAAATATACCTCGTCCTCTCTTTGAAAGCAATAAGACCCTTGGAATGATTAGATTTTCAGGATACAGTCACTTTGAAGAACTAATAGGAGAATTTTAGTTTTCCTAAACAAATTTGAGCAGATATTAGAATGAATTCTAAGCTACTTCAGAGAATATTTTCTAGGGAGATTTAGGAAAATCTCTAAAAGAGTTTTTACTAGAACTCCCAATAGTGAAGAGGATTCCAGGATTCGTGGAAAATACAAAGGGAAGCGATCTAAGAGGGTAAAATTCCTAAATTATTCTGCGAAGATCTATAAGTAAATTGCGAGGATAATGCCAAGCGCATTTCGAATGGAATTTCTAGAGAATTTTAATGATCATGCGATTTCCAGAAGAATTTAGAGGAGAACTAAAAGATAATGATGAGCAAAATTTGAAGACAATTCTCGGTGGGAAGGGGATTACAAGTTTTGCTCATAAAAGCTAATAGGCCCTTCTCAATTGCTGGTCAAGATTCTGAAGCGAATTGCATGGGAACTCTACGAAGAATTTCAAGAAAATTGAAAAAAAAACTGACGCTCCAGTGAAGCCTTGGAAAGAGTTTAAAATTCGAAGAGAATCTAAGGACGAATGTTTAGAATTTAATGTTCTACAGAGAATTTCTAGACTGTTGTAAAGACATTTTGAAGGGAATTCCAGATTTCAGATAAGGTTAATTAGACAACCACTAGTGTCAAAAACTGGCGCACTTACCCTACGTGTTGGAAGGTTAGGTCACACACATTTTACAGCATTTTCATCTTTTCATGATTGATTTCTGCAGATGGCTCTTATTTCATCCATGTTCATAAAAAGGTGTCAGAGCCATGATTTTTGAAGATATTTAAAATTTGAACCATCCTGCTGTAAGCTGTTCAATGAAGAAAAAACTGACATATCGAAAATGAAAGCAAATCAATATTAAAAATTGCAGTTCCCATGATAATGAAAATTAATTTGGATTTCAATTGTCACGACATAAGTCTGATATCATATTGTGTTTTCATTATGCAGCCAAGTGTTTTTTTTTTAATGAGAGCAACATAACTTCAAGTTCTGCTGTTAACGTCTTGTTCAAAATTTAATGTAAGCTCATCGGTTTTTTTTTTTTTTTGATTAACACATTTTAGGTCATCCGTGATTTGTTCGGGTGAGTCTTTCAGCGTGAGAAACATCCCGAACAAAGTCTGAGATCAAATTGAAAACTAAATTTGGTGTTGTGATGTAGCTAATAATGATTACTCAGGTTGCTGTCGTTTTAGTCGTTTTAACGGTTAAAATATCAAAATTGAGAGCAGAAAATTCTTCCTGTGACATCAAATTGAAATCTAATTCAGCTATCCGTTAGAGCAAGCTGAAAACTCAATTTGATGTACATTTTTCCTGTTGATAAAGCAAACTGCAACAACATTTTCAACATTTGTTGTTGATTTGCTGTAAAAAGACACCATTGAAAACAAAACAAAAATCATCACCAAATTTAGGTGTAGATCTAAATAACAGCAAAATGAAATCAAAATTTGATATCATATCGGTACACAATGCATTCCAATGCAATGCAATGCATCAAATTCTTCCGTTCTAGGCGACTACAACTTACCAATCCTCCAAATCGCCAGATTTGATGAATACAAATGAGAGACTGCTCGATCTGGCATTCGTAAGTGAGTGATGTTGTAGCACTTATTGAACCTCCATCACCAATTGTAAGGATTGGCCATCACCTCAGACCTTTCATCCTGCAGTTATACAATTGTCCGCACAGTGAGCAACATGATTCTGCAGATCAGGCTAACTGATTTGATTTCAAGCGTTGTAACCAACAGACATTGAATAATGCTATTTCTGCGCCATCGACTGGAACGATCTATTGAATGGAATTTCCGTGAACAGGGCAGTTACTATATGCTATGATAAACTTCACATATCCAACAGGCAACCCTGGTGGACTGCTGAACTGCGTAATCAACGAAATATTCTGCGTAAAGCTAGGGAGTGGTTTCTTGGATGCCGATCAGAGGAGAACAGGATTCATCGAAAATCTCTTAAATGGACATCAAATTCTCGGTTATCGTCAATACGCGAACCGTGTTCAATCCGATCTAACACAGAATCCAGCAGCTTTCTGGTCCTTCATCAAACGTCGAAAAGGTAGTGGAGGTATTCCCAGTGGAATGCACTACAAATCTCAGACTTCTAGCGACCATGAAGAATCTGCAAACTTGTTTGCCGAGTTTTTCCAAAGCGTCTATAATTCCGAAACACCGCAGTACGATGAAGCCCTGTCATACGTCCCTACTTTTGAACTTAATTTTCCAGTGTTAAACGTAACAGAGAATGACGTTCTGTATGCCCTAAAATATGTGTCCAAAGCAGCCGGCACTGATAATCTCCCACCAATTTTCCTGACAGACTGCGCAGACTCTTTAGCAAGGCTTGTCACTTGTATTTTCAACCGATTATTGACAGACACAATGTTGTCTGATATGTGGAAGTCTGCTTCGAATGTTCCAATACGTAAAGCAGGAAACGCTCATTTCGTCGAAAACTATCGTGGGATATCCATCCTTAACACTCTTGGAAAGGTCTTTGAAGTGATTGTACATCATGCACTCTACACAGCAAATAATAAATTTTTATATTACATCCAAGAGGATGCACTTTAATCATGTCGAAAAACTCATGTAATTTGTATGGCCACAAAAATAAACAAATGCAGTAAAATCAGCATGAGGTCAGTTCATTCACTGTATTAATGACAATTTTATCATTTTTGGCAAGTAATATTACACCATATTTTTGACACGATTGAAGTGCATTCACTTTGATGTGTTATCAAAAATATTTTTTTGCTGTGTGCAGTGTTGCACAGCCGATCATTTCAGAATATCAGCACGGTTTCACCAAAACACGATCTACGACGACACAAGTTTCATCAATAAAGAGCTTGAAAAAAAGAAACAGGTTGATGCAGTTTAAATAGACTTCGTAAAAGCATTTGACAAGGTAATTAGCAATCAAAAAATTAGATCGTTTAGGATTCCCGAATTGGATCACCGACTGGCTCCGTTCATACCTGAGCAACCGTTGTGCTTTTGTGAAATTGGAATCCTCGCGCTCGCAATTAGTCCATATTACGTCAGGAGTCCCTCAAGGCAGCATACTTGGACCTCTCATATTCATTCTAACTATTGATAAATGATATGGGCTCTCGGCAGAAATCGGAGAAATTGTTATTCGCGGATGATTTGAAGATCTTTAGGACTATTATATCAAAATTGGACTGCTATGCACTTCAAGCTGACATCAATGAGCTACATAGAGGGTGCATTGTTAATGAGATGTCGGTTAATATTAGTAAGTTTAAAGCTGTTTCATTTACGCGCCGTCAAACCTCCATCGGTAACGTGTACTGCATGAACGAAGTAACTCTCGAACAAACAAATTCAATCCGTGACTTTGGAGTGATTGTAGATAGCAAGCTTCGTCTCAATGACCAAATGGAGCAACTGGAGTATTCAAAATAAGTTATATCATAACAGAAAATTTTGATTTCAATTTGATTTCCAGCTTTGCTCGGAGTTGCACCCCCTGCGATTTTTATGTTTTTGTGTACTTTTCATTTGTATTCAACAGTCTGATATAGGCATAACCAGATATGAGCAAACGAAGGTCAATGCCTAATCCAGTAATAACATATATTTTCAGAATTCAAAAGTATCTGCAATGTTAAGAGTTGAGTCATCCAGCTTGAATTGTGAAAAGTAAGGGCAAAAAGAAATTATTTTATAAAATTTGCACTACACACTTAGAAATACCTAACATTACACGTGACGGAATCCACATTTGACATAAAGGTTGAGACGTAAACAAACATGTCATGTAAAATTAAGTGCTCCGAGACTGAAAAGTTCGTTACTCGACGAAAAGTACGTTTGATTGAGCTGAATTTCGTCTCTATTATGACTCAATTTTATGTCAAAATTGACACTCGTATGTCCGGAGTGATTTTAGATTTGGGCGTAATTGCATTTGTAAACAAACACGTCAATCACCGATTTCTCGCGAATAAAAGCTCAATCTCGAAAAGTAATAACACTATGAGGTAGAGGAATGATTCATCTATCATTTGGTATAGTTTGTTTGTGAGATTGAGCTTTTATTCAAGAGAAATCAGTAATTGACGTGTTTGTTTACAAAAGTAATTACGCCCAAATCTCAAATCACTCCGGATATGTCAGTCTCAGAGCACATAAATTTACATGAATTATTATAAGTGTGTAGAAACAAAAATAAAGTCTACGCAAGGGGAACGACACATCCCATCATTTACATATCTAAGAATATCCAAACATCCATATGAACGAAACTAAATTTTCAGAAAACCTTCTTCCTATTCGAAGCATCCCTTTTGTATTACTAGGCATCCCTATCATTTTTTGCAAGAAATCCTAAAACAATCTGTTAATCCTTCTGCATATCTTTTCATCCTCTTAACGTGACATTACCCATGGGTCTAGATAACTTATTTTGGAGAATTCGAACAAGGCATTTTTTTCAAGATTGCGAACTAGCAAATATTATTAAGATTTTGGATTTAGAAGAATTTTCAAGATTTTGAACCTTGGACATTTTCATAGATTCTGGAGATTTATTTTTCGAGATGTGCAACCTTCTTTAGATTCTATAGCTGCTTTTCTCAGTCTATGGGTCGCAACCCACCGTGGAAATTTTATGTTTTCAAAGTCGATTCAATGTCAATCTGTTTTTAAGTTTCAGTATCATATTATATACATACACACTACGAAAAAGTCATGTAAATTTCGGTTCCCTGAGACCGACACATGTAAGCGGCCCTTTTGACGTTAGAATCAGTTGAAAGAAAGTAGAAAATAAATTCAATCATACGTTCTCTTCGTCGAGTTGCTTATGTTTTGGTTTGAGAATGACAAACTCTCTCTAGATTACTCTTAGGCTAGTAAAAGCAATGTGTATAAATTTTAGAGTGCTCCAATTTCTCTCAAATGAACAAAATAACTAATGGGGCAGATGGGCACTGCCCTGGCCAATTAACATTGAGCAATTCCAGACCAAATAGCGATAAAAAAATGACACCGCCCTTCTCTGATTTGTATGAAACTTTGCGTAATAGTTTGTTATGGGCAATGATTCACATTTTTGCTCAAATTCGGCCATTTTGGATCCTGTAAAAATTTCAAAATGTCGACATTAAGTATTAATTAGTGTACTTATTGGTTTCTTGGAAATTTTACTAAGCTACTAAGGATCACACTAATTATTCTAAAATAAGAAGACTTGCAAGAAATTCCAGAAATATCACGAGTATTGTTCTGATACTTTTCAAAATTTTTATAAGTTCAGATACTTAATAAATTATTTCGAAAAAAAATTCCACTATTTTCAACTCTATACTAGTTTGTAAGGCCTCTGGAGCTGACTTGTCCAACCTCTGAAGCTATCTGGCCTCATCTAATAGAGCGTTTACAGCCAACCGATGCAAGACTCCAGGAGTATTCGCAACAGCTCTTATGGATTGACCTTCAAGTATTTGCAACAAACATCCAGCAAGCGCACAATGAACCTACCCAGCGACGTGACACCCTCTTGCATAACAGTTTAATAGCCTCATTCCCCTCAACACAACTGAAGTCATCTCATCTGTCGCCTCCAATTTCCTCTGCAATTTTGCGATCGTTCAATTTCGTCATTCAATCATCAACCAGTATGTGCATATTACTTTCACTAAGCTGCCGCATTGCAACACACTGCAAGCTGATACAATTCCTACAAACATTATGCGGGGAGACCCCGTGCCCGCATCTCATCGGCGATGGTAGCAATTTAGTGGGGCGCGCAAAAATTGGAGAAACGAAGCAAATCTCGCCGAAAAGCGCACATACACTCTTTGAGATCATTAAATATTACACCCGAAGCCACACACGCGTGCGCTTTTCATATGCAATACGAGATGATGTGAGGAGCTCTCGCATGTTGAACGAAAGGGAAACTTCTTTTCCCGAGTGGCAACCAAAAGCAAGAAGCGTGGTCTCCGTTTCCGAAATTTCCCAAAAGTTATAATGCACTTGCTCCCAGGCTGCATGTGTGAGTGAGTGTGGAATGTTGAGCATATTGAAAGCGAAAATCCGAATCATATTTCACTCTCATTGTTTTCCTCAATGCCTTGCATACTTCCTCCTTCCACCGACAATCGTACGTCAAACGAAAGCGAGATGAAAGATGCTGTAAGGTGTTGGAATGCGGTGCAGAGATTGCGTCGATTTTTTTTTTTTTCGGTTGGCCTCCGGAGTTGTAGGAAGAGGGAAATTTGAGATTCCGTCGTCCGTCGTCGTCGCCGGTTCCGGCCAATCAAATCTGATGCCGATCGAAACGCCATCAGCTAGTATTGAGAGCGCGGTGCGACTTTTATTGAAGGGTCTCTAATGGGTGTTGTTCCGTGCGCGCGCTTTGATTTTTCGTGTTTTGGTTATTTCGTGGCGGAGTTTTTTTTTATTGATCAACAGCTCGATTTCGGAAGGAAGCTTCGTTGGTAGCCGGTTGTAAATCTCCAATGGTGAAGGGAGCACTTAATTGTCCAGTTGATTTGTGGTAAGTGTTAGCAGTAATTTTGTGATTGGTTAATGGCTTGATTTTATCACGTGAAATATTCCCATACGTATTGTAAACGAAGCATTAGACCTTCATTTTCTATCATTGATGTTGTGGCAAGCACAATGATACTCACTAAGGCGGGAAACTGCCAGCTATAAAATATCCTCGACCAGAAAAATGCCTCCTTAAAAGCTGAAAAAAATCTGCAGGTTACACGGAAACAACTATATCTACACTTATGCCTTAGCCTTTCAATTTCTCCTCTCTTAGCTCCAAAGTTGCATTCAATTTGTTTCCATGAATTCTCTTAGGCTAGAAATTTAGTGAGATTTGGTTGGAGTTTACCGCAAGATTATATTACACACTTATCTTATGACTTCGGTGGGGAATTAGTTCATCATACCACTTAAAATTTTCATAAGTTGTCTTATGAAAGTCATATTAATGTCTTATGAATAGTATACGTATTTACTTGGGTAAATCATAATGCGTAGTTATGAATTTCATTATTAACTTGCTATAATATTCTTAAGTATGCTATATGATTTTTTTTTAATAGAAATTTAATTATCACAAGAAGCTCATAAATAGATCGAAATGTATCCAACCGTCATTTATTTTAACGAAGCTCGATCAACTTACGAGTTCTTGCTGAAAAATATTCAATCTTTTGCTACGGCTTGAATTTTTTTTTTTTTTATTGAAATATAATCGATTAACAACATAGGTTTATTTATAATACCAAACCTAATAATATTCTCTACATCTAGTTAAAATCATTATTAATCCTGAAATAATAATGGTTTTTCACTTCATGAATAGAAAATGGAGATCAAATCACTTCATTAATATCAATAATATACATTGAATCACATCTTTCTACGGCTTCATAAGCTATTAAATGATCATCATATGCTCCTTTTTCCAAATTTCAGCACATTGCGTATACTGTTTCTCTATGTTTCACAAACTCTTCTATTTTTAACAATTTGATCGATGCGTTTTCCGATATTGTATGCTTTTGACCCGCGTTGGAATGCTTGTGCGTTGTCGCTTCTTTCAACACTTGCTTTCCGTAATCTGTTTTTACCAAAAGAGCTCGGAGATGGTTTGGCGACAGAAAAGGAGGTGATTCCCTGTTCGCTGGTGTCGAATATTCTTCTCTTTCCTAGAAGGAGTAAAGAATTATATTTTTAGAACTTAGTCAAATATATGATAAAATAACTTACGTTGTTTTGTTCCACGTGTCTGTTCACAGGAAAATGCTCTGCTACTTCTGACTCTAAAGCCTCGGCGGTACGTACAGCTGGAAAAAGCTTTTTATTCGATGTAGGCTCACTGAGAGTGCTTCGGAGTGAAAATAATCCTCTTTTCTCGAGCTTTTCTGTAGCACTTTCAGTAGATAATTTTTCTGCACTTTCCGCTTCCAAATTTAACTCTTCAGTGGTAATTTCAAACTTAAATACAGCAGCGTTCGTGATTGTCGACTGCTTTCCGGTTGCTGAACTCGAAGTTGCTGGCAGAACGAACTCACTCGAATCATCAATTTCGTTAACTGGTTTGTTTACATGGCTGGAATCTTCATCAGCGGATTGATACTTTCCTGAATTTCCTCTTTAAACACTTGGAGATCCTGTGAAAATGAAACAAACAGAATGGGGTCAAACACGAGGAAATAGTAAGAAACAGGAACTTACTTTGATCGGATTTCCGATTATAACTGATTTTTCTTTCAGGGACTGGCCATCTCTTAAATCTAAAACTTCTTCCACTAGCAAACAATTTTGAAGGTATTTGAAATGACATCAATTAAAAAAGCATTAATCATTTAAAATAGAATGCAACTACTTACATTTCTCTGCCGCCAATCCAGCACCCAGCTCCAAATTTGGTTGATTTCAAATGGAAGCGAGTAATTCGAAAACAGTGAACAAAAAGAAGCTTCATCCAACGTTAGCAAGTCTATTAAGCGTAGCTTTGCCTGCTGAAATAGTCCAATGCACACATCCGGTACATTCGAAATTAAAACTGCAATTAATCTCTGTTCGTTGAACACAAGGCTTTCATGATTCGCCATTTTGACAAACTGACTTCAAATCCAAAAATTATAACTTCATCGACGCTTCTGAAATCATAAGTCACACTTATGGAATGCATAAGCGTCTTATGAAATCAAAATCATCCGGGTTCATAAGTTATGCGTTATGGAATTCTTAAGTACTCTTGCCTCAGTGTATCGTTTCACACGTACCTTTGTCGAACTTGCTTGGAATGACCCAATTATTTAAAACTCTTATTAATCCTGGTTGAAAGTGTATCTGAACGCAGGATTCAATGCATCATCGCATCCCTTGTGATTGAAACCAGAAAACGACAGCATTTTGTTTATTATACTTTGACGAGCAGCTGGGGAAAATTTCATCAAAATTGATTAACGCGTTTCGAAGCTATAGACCAGCGTTTCTTAATCAATGGGTGGCCGCGACCAACCGGCGGGGCGTGGGCTTCCCTCAGGTGGGTCGCAGAAATTCATGCAGCTTGGTTATATGATTTTAAAATAGTGTGCAAAATGTATCCTATGTACAACCTATTGGTTTTTATTTATATGCTATAGTTAAACCAACTTGAATTTCTAATTCAAAACTTCCGTAGAAAAACTACAAGGGACAGTCCTATGGGGTTGTACGCAATAGTGACCTAGGACTACGTGGTGTTATATAATAAATGTTATTTGTTAACTGCAACATGAGCTTGTGTTTTGTGTAAGAATTCTCTCTGTTTAAACTCTTTAGTATGACTATGATTGCCCTGAAAAGAACCTTTTGATATGAAAATTGTGGTGGCCCTGAAAAGGACTGATGGTAGTACAGGTTTATAGCTTTTGGAAGGTGATGATGACGTGTAGGCAGCTGGATCAGCAAATCGAACCGGACAATCCCATATTCTTCTGTTCAATGATTGGGCACTCGCAAGAGTCTCGGCGTGGCTGCTGCTGGACACGGGTTGACTAGGTGGCTGCGACGGGTTGGAAGGAAGCAGTGAAGGATACCTCAAAGACGATGAAATGTGGTTCACCTGAGAGATGCAAAGATACTACAGGGAAAGCCTGTGATGCAATTCAATAAATAATACGACACTGGACATCTAACAAACACCACCGGTCAGCTACTGCATGGACGAAGGCAACACTTAAGGACATATCAGCTGAAGTTTCTCCTGTTTTTACGGTTTTGTCGCTTGTCAATCGAGAGATGAACTAGCTTAAGGCTAAAAATCTCTTAAATAAAGTCTTTAAAAAAAATAACTTGTCAATCGGACATGACAAAATAATTATTTTTCGAATGCTAGAAAATCATGCCCCACCCATTTTGGGTATTTTGTCATACATACATTTCATCTGCTGTGCCTTTCTACACTAAATATTTCGTTGGATAGAAACAGCCGGTAGAATATCAGTGTCCATCCACCTAAATCTCCTCCCCTTTTAAGTTTTTCTCCTTAAACTCCTTCTCTCAACAAGTTGGTAAATCTTAGCCTTTAGCAGAAAGACGCTTAACACTTTTTTCGGCGAATTTATGATCCTGTTTCACGTCTGTGCCAGCTGGAAAAATCTCTACGATGAATTGATAATCGAATAATTGAACTTTTGGGCATCCCTAGAAAATAGTGTAATTTCATGTTTTTGATGGTCCTTCGGAAATGTCGAACAGCAGAGTTGCAACCAGCAAGTGTAACCCAAGAACCAATAGCGGTGCTAGTTTTCATTACTATGACGACGACTGAGTTAAGGGGATTAGAAGCAGAGGGGTGAAAGTCAATTCTAGATAAACATTTCAAAAGGTCCAATCAGCATTGATCGATTCTCTTCATCGACTTTCTCTTTCGTCAATAACTCAGCTGCAAAACCTTTCCCTGTTGTATTTGACGTTTTGGACACTAGATAAGAACCTCCTTTATCAAAGTATGTGGTAGAATTAGCACGAAATCTTTTTACATAGCATTGGTTATGAAAAGAGTAAGTCGATGAAGAGAATCGATCAAAGCAGATAGGACCATTTGAAATGTTCATCGAGAATTTTCTTCATCGATTTTCTCTTTTGATGATCATGGCTTCACTAACCTATTTCGCACTATTTCTGCTATGCTCTTTTATCATCCAGAACAACAAATGTATCAATGAATGTGTTTGCCGTTGAGTTATCAACGAAACAGAAAATCGATGAAGAGAATCGATCAAAATCACTTGCACCCCTGCTTCCAACTTTGGTTACAAGATTACAACTCTTGGGAGCATGTTGTGTGGTCGTTGGGGGCGTGTGGTTCTGAATATAGCGATGAGTGTGCAAAATGTTATGCAATTAAATCCTCACTATTTACACACGCCCGAAGATCGGAGGCGAATGCCACTTCGACTTGCTTCGTTTACTAACGACTCTCTGATGACTGTGTTGGGGAAGCAGCATATGCATGTACGTTATTGGTGGATTTGTTAGTTATTTCGATGCTTTTGGACAATGCTTGACATTTACCACTTTTTCAATAGTTTCTTGTTGAAAATCAACAACATTGCTATCGATGCGTAGAAATATTTCTGATCGATTGGTGATAAAATTATTGAAATCAGTCCTGGGGCAGTTGAGTTATTAACGTTCAAAATCTTTCATAATTTTGTTACATGTTCCTATTAAGGTTTTCACAAAGTGTACCCCCGTATAGGAATCACAGACGTAGTCCTACGTCAAAAAGTTAGAGTGGATCTTAGAATTTCGTAACAATCGATTATTTTGATCCTTATCAAAAACTATAAGACCCATATTTTAATATTTCGCCATTAGGGTGTCTCTTTCCATGTTTAAGGTGGTCCGAAAAATCAAGTTTATAAAAATGATCCATTCCACAAAACCGCTTCGTGCTGGTAGGGGAAATGGATGTAATTATGGGCCCATACATAATTTCAGCAATCGACTAAATTTTCAATAGCACAGCATAAACCAGGATGCACAATGTCGTAGGTTGTACGAGCTCCAAACTGTTGTTAAGAAGGAGAACCACCTTCAGTCGTTGCTGTTAGATAGTGGTTTGTGATTAATTACTACCTCTTAGATAAAGGATATGTCTCCCTCCAACAGACCAGAGCTGTCCTGGTCACGTCCTTGCTTCTGGTGGGGAAAAGGGAGGAATGTTAGTCCGACACTTACTTAAGAGCTTTGCAGAGAACTCTACGACCCCTCATAAGTGTCACGGGAAGGGTGGATTTTTGTTTGTAGGGAGGGTAAGTCATATGGTACGCCCAGCCGGCGTTGTTGGCAATCGTTATATCAAGCATTTAATAAATAGAAGCTGTAAGTAGTTTATCAGTCCGTTGTTGCTGCCCATAACCTAAACATATTATTCAAAGCAGTCTTTAGATTTTGGATTTCAGAAACGTTATCAGCTCGATCCTGTTGCTCCTTTCGCCTGAAAATGTTTGTTGATCCTAAACATATGCACAATTCATTCTGATCGATATGAGGTTCTCATGTGTAAAAGGCTATTAATAGCAGGGGAAATGGCTCTAATGTTGGCCTATGGATCTAAGATTGGGCCCATCGCTAAAAATCTGCTATTTATCAAATGTATCTAGATGAACGCATCATTGGGACGGTACTAATGGATATGTTTGGTCGCTATTGAAAATTTAGTCGATTGCTGAATTTATGTATGGGCCCAAATTAGGGGCATTTAGGCCGACATTACATCCATTTCCCCTATGTGGAATCGTAGATTAGAATGAAGATTCGCCTTTGGCCTAACTCCCACTGTCTGGCAGTGGCATTATGGATAAAAATCTGCCTGCAATCATTTCTTATAAATGCAAGAAGCTTTAACCCGGGAGTTAGAAGATGACAGCTCTACCGCAGCTACAATAGCCCATTTCAAGAACGCAAGCATTCCGAAGCTATTTTCACACATGATAAGCCCCGCTCCAATACATTATCGATGCAAATATACACCATTGATAATGTACTGAAACTTTCAATCAAGCAGTAGTGCAATACATTATTGACGCGTCTTTATTAAGTTTTGAAATGATCGTCTTGAATTAGATGGATATTTCCTATCGAGAACAGAGGAACGAAAAGGTAAATAAACTTAGCTGAGCGCAACTACGCGTAGGTTAGAACAGTCGGCACCACATGCAACGGATAGGAATTTGAAAATTTTCACCTAATGCACTTTTCAACATCACTTCTGTACTTTCAAATTAACGCTTTTTAATTTTTTTTTCCTCTATTAACGATGAAATGAACATGTAAATTTATAACATTTTCACTAGAACGAAAACGAAGCAGCAAAATAAAAACACGTCATTTTCGCAGCGCGGCCCACTTCGATCCAAGCGACTAAATTTTCAATAGTGACCAAAAATATCCATTAGTACCGTCCCAATGACGCGTTCATCTAGTTAAAATTGATAAATAGCGGATTTTTAGCGATGGGTCCAATCTTAGATCCTTGGGCCAACATTAGAGCCTATATTCTTGAAAGTTGTTTAAAGCTATCAAATCTGTAAGTATGCTGAAAACCTGATCCTACTATCTTTAAGTACAACCAAATCCCAAAAAACAGATATTTTTTATTGCTGCAGTGTTGCCATATTGCGAATTTCACAATTATTCATTTTAAAGCACCAATAAACCAAGAAAGTGTAACCATTCAGAGAAGTAAACTTTAAAAAATCCAACAACAAATAGGAAGATTGGGCCCATCGCTAAAAATCTGCTATATATCGATTGTATCAAGATGAACGCGTCATTGGGACGGTACTAATGGATATTTTTGGTCACTATTGAAAATTTAGTCGTTTGCTGAATTTATGTATGGGCCCAATTTAGGGGCATTTTGACCGATATTACATCCATTTCCCCTATCTTAATAATAACTTATCACAAAATAATACTAACATGGGCAGTATGCAAGAAAAGAATACATATTTTGTCGTAGTATATTTAATACATCCAGTAGCTTTGACAGTAGATGCTATTATTTGGAAATAATATGGATGACCTATAAAGCTAGGACTACTTTACCATCATACTCATGATAAAACCAATCATTAATAAGGCTTCCAACAATGGGAATATCAGTTGCATTGTGCATCTCAATTTCTATCTCAAAGGTGAAAAACAGGCATTTTTCATAGGCTTAAATGATGCACCTTCCCTAAAGAATATATTCCTCAACATAATCCCTTAAATACAACTCACTTACAATAGAAACTTCCCACCTTTGATATGCAGTGATAGCACGTTAACGCTTATCACTGCCTCTTGTCTCGACCATCAAGATCTACAAACAGCCCAATTATTCAAATGCCCTGCGAGAAACGCCTCTCCTAATTGGACACATTTTCCCAGACGATGAAAATTTTGCTCTCCACTGAAACTATTATCCCACCGCAATGCTACTAAAACACACTCATTTATTTGCACGCTCGTAGGCTCCCTTTACGGTCCGTACGTGCACGGTATCCATGTATATCACCTGACTAACTTCAGTCACAGATGAAATCTCCTTTCGCATTTGCATTCTCATTTAGAGATTCACCGCAGTAACATCATTTGCATTTGTATTTGAATGGCCATATTCTGGCACTAAAACCCGTCTTATACTCCACCGCGCTCAGGTTCAAGCACTGTTGTTCTAGTGCCACCTATAGACGGCAAAATTGTTCATACATCTGAAATTCTCCGCACTTGTTCCCACCGCCCAAATCGAATACAAAGTAAGTGCGGCCAATATTAGTCATCATCACAGTCGATCTCCGCCCGCCCGTTCGCACACCCAGTCCGGTTCAGCGCGTCATCGGTCGGCAGAGTAGACAATACACAAACTTAGCCTCTTCCGTACCAATACCAAGTGGCATGCATTCAAACTCAAACAGTAGATGGGTTGTAAGCTTTTGCGGTGAACGGCTGCGGTGTAAAGCTCATGCTCTAGATCTCAATAACTTGCGTTGCCTGTTTGTCTGTGGTAGTATAAAATCAAGCTTCAAGACGACGACGGTGTAAACGGCGAAATGGGAAAAACGTCCGAGAGCTTTGAGGAGGAGTTGCGCTGTTTTCAAATGTAGACGGCGTTGTTGTTGCTTGAACGACAAGCTTTCCATTAATGCACGGCCGATGAGATCGACTCAAAATTGAGTGATTATTCACTCAAAATCGCAAAAACGTAGGGTACTCATACTTAACTTATGGGGTAAGATTGTCAGTCCTATGGGACAAAAAAACACCAGTATAAACATACGCATAAATATCCTTTTTGACGAAAATTAGGCAACTACAGTAAAGCCGTTATTGGTAAAGTTAAGCTGGTTTTGACAGATGGTATCGCTGCACATTTGAATCGGCCGTTATAGATTTTCGAGCGAAAGTTAAGTTTCAGTTTCATGTCGGTTTGTTGGTGCTATATCTTCGCACGATATTGGTGATCAAAAATTGCCTCCCCGTGGCGAAAACAAGAACTATGGGAACGTTGCATGCATCAGAAACAATGAAAACAAATCGCATCTGCTAATCTTTTCGAATCATCTCTATACTCACATTAAGATTTGAGGCGAGTGGTTATGTGATGTGAAGTGAACTGTGACGAAGTGACGCGCTAAACCCTATCGTTGTTCGTCCAAACCTAATAGATCCAACTCAAGCGAAAGAAGAAAAGCGGGTGCACCAACATCGTGTAGAATAAGCTGATCGACAGCTGGGTGGTTGAGTTTTGCATCTAACCACATACACACGTACACTGTGAGTATTGATTAACACAAATTTGCATAATCAAATTGAGACCTGGGAAAGGTACAGCCATTTGTTGCACGAATGAATGTAGGGTGGAGAACGGCTTCGGATAGATTACTGATTAATTGGTTAACTGAAGGGTCACGGGGGGCGGACGAAGCCGTTCGCCACCCTAGCTCCCTTTTTTGCCAGTGGAGCTGCATATTACGATTCATTGCATTTTCTTTTCATTTGCGACACGTTTTCGCGTGTAACGTTTTAAACAAAAATATGAGGATGTTGTCCCAAATAATTTCAACTGTTATTGAATCACTTTTTTAGCTTATGCACTATAGTGTACAGTGAGCAAAGTTGTTACTCATTAACTGAACTACAAGTTTTGAAAATCTGATTCAAATCGAGAATAAGGAAACTTTTTTATGATTGAGAGATTGTAGGGGTGAAATTTTTTCATGTATTCTAACCAAATTCCCCATACAAAATTCAAACTAAAAGCGCCAGCTCATCTTAAAACCAAATGAGCTGAAACTTTCGGATAGTGGTTTTCTCACCTAATGCCACAAATCTAGGAGTTGAAAAAAATGATCAAAAAATTCCTCCATATAAATGTGGGCTAGTCTAATGCTCCATCTTCTCAGCTGAAGCTGCTGCCGCCTTTATTACTGCAACAACCTCCTCCGACAACCCGATCGCCATGTTTACCGACTCGGCTAGTGTAGTGGAAGCCCTCGCTTCAAACATCTCCAAAGATCCGTGGATCCAAGGCATCCAAACGAATGCCCCACCCAGCACTACCTTTGTTTGTCGAGGCCAGTGCTGCAAAATCTCGACAGTACACGGTGATATTAACAATTCTGCTTTGGTCACTCATTTGAGCTAACAGTCATAGTCAAGACAAACCATGTCAATTGACAATGACAATGGTGTCAGTGACGAACATGTGCAGATTTGTTTATTAGCTAAATTTATAACGAAATTAAATGACTTCAGCAAAACAATTACATGGATCCATTTTAGTGAACAAGTATCTACGTCCTGAGCTACTTGGATAGCAATAATGTGACACAGAATTTACTAAATTACACTTTTTGTTACCAGGTGAATCTTTGCCATTGACGAAAAAATGAATGAGATTTTGACGAAAGTTTTGTTGAGGATCAAGTCTGTCAGTGACTATGTGACGAACAATTTTGTCAATATCGCGCGAAAGTCTGTCAATGACAATGACAAATCTCAGCACTGGTCGAGGCCGACCACCTGGCGGCCTCCGGCAGGCAGACCACGGCATACACCGATACAGTACTAGCACAGACAAACAGACATAACACATTGAATATTTCTCACTGTAAAACATCGTCGCTAAAAAAAACATTACCGCCATATGTTGGTGGGTAGTACTCTGAACAGATGGCGGTAGTGTGTAAACGTCAAATGCAAAGGAATTGACTATGCGCGTCACAGGTGGCGGTACTACCAACTTAAATTGACCGTTAAATGCTTGTTCGATGAACAACTTACGAGTGTTATGTCTGTTTGTCTGTGGTACCAGCTTCTGAAAAAATGGGTCGACAAATCTTTCAACGACTCGTGGGCGTCCGCCTGGAACGACACTAGAAAAGCATTTATCCGGAAGGTTAAAGGAGATATCGTTCGATGAGAGGACCCTAAGAACCATCGAATGCAGGTGAACCTCTCAATATTGAAAACGGAACACACCCGCATATCGCACAATTTCTTTGGAACTGGCCTTTTTTTTAAATATATCTAAGCACATCACTCCGTCGAACATGCCATCTGTCACTGCCATCAATACGAGGGTCCAGTATATGGCATTGCCGGAGCTGTGTCCCTCGAAGGTTTCCTCCGAGAAGCCGACCTCTTCGATGGAATTCAATCGAACTGAACATGACACTATTGCCAACAGTGGTCCCCTCCACAAAGCCTGCTTTCAGTGATTTTATATAAAATCTGCAAAGAACCACAAACCACGACCACTGCTACGCACAAGGATTACGTACTAAACTTCCAAATATACCACGACCAGACAAGAACTCATTCAACCGACAAACGCAACGAAAAGGACATCCCAAGGTAAACGACCCGGCAATATCAACCAATACCAAACCACTGTAGACAGCATAGAAAGCAAAGACAGTTTAGGGCACTTTCTTCTGGAAGGCCACACAAACCTTGGGGGAGGCTCTTCTGGACTCCCCATATCACAGAGGAAGTCTATTCCGGGCTCGCAAACCACTTAAAAAAAACTCTTCGACTTGGGGATTCCCTTTTTGAGGCTCCCAGATATGAACCAGCCTATGGCTGAATGTCTCTTAAATAAAGAAAACTGAACGAAACCATCGGCATTGTTTTCGGCGTCCTTGTGGTAAATGGCCCAAACCTATTATGCACCAGAACCTTTCATTCGACATGTCTTATTTTAAGAATTAACATGATTGTGTTCCTTATGTCATATCATCTTCTGTAAATGCATTATTGGACTATTATTAAAATCCATATGTGTAAATAGTTATTTCAGTAGATTGAATAATTCTAAAAATTACGGATGATGAAAAAAAGTTGATTTGTACGATAAGTTGATAATTCTATAACACGATGATTGAATTTTCCATAGGAATTCTGTATAGTTTTAAATATATTTTCGAGGAAAATTCCTGCACAATTATGAGGAGTAGTCCAAGATAATTTCAACAATCCCCTAGGGAGGCCACCCTCAAATTCAACAACGCCGCTGACGCACCTTGAGGAAGACTTATTATTTCTATATAACGATCAAACTTATGTAAGCCTTAATAGTCTTCCAAAAGTTTCTTCATCTTCCCAAAAGACGTCGACTGAAATTATGTTGTAATGCCAAAATTTCAATTGCATGAAAAACCAAGCCAAGCTGAAGGAAACCCAACAAAAACTTCTATCTTCTTTCTTCCATGTAATTCTAGCAACTGAAACTAGCTGGGACAAAAGCGTAAGAAGCGAAGAAATTTTTGGAAACAATTATAATGTATTTCGTCACGATAGACAGTTCAAAGAAAAAGACTGGGGGAGGAGTCCTCATAGCCATCAATGCACAATTTACTTCTGAAGAAATTAAAACTATTAAAGGCTGACTAAAAGTAAATTGCTAGTACGCCTCTAGTGTTGCGAACCGAAAATCTTTGACAGTGGTCTGTTTACACTTCTAAAGAGAACAACTGGTGCAAGTTTGATCAACACTGAAGTTGTCAAATTTCATGCAATCATGAAAAACTTAAGTTCTGAAACTGTACCAATAAACAGTAGAAGAAGGACTCATAGCATCAAATAACAAATCTGTCAACCAACTATCCCAACAAGAAATCCTCAAAGCACTGGAAAACTTCAACGCATCCAAAGGATAGCAAGTGTATTCCTGAAGAATCTTTTAGAAGAACTCTGCCTTCCTTTAGAACGCCTTTTTACCATGGTTTTGAAAAATTCAATATTTCCTGAAATTTGGAAAGCCTCTTTTTTGGTAGCCTGACATCCGAAATTACCGTGTAATTGCCATTAATTCTTACATTCCAACACTTATTGAATCTATCATAAACGACAAAATTTATCAACCAGTAAAAAACCAATTAACAACATAATAACATGGCTTCTTCAAGGGCCGCTCCACTGCTTCTTATATTCTGGAGTTTGTCTTTTTTACACTAAATGCCATGGATAACGGTAGAAGTTCTTTACACTGACTTCAGACAGAATCGACATATCATTATTTCTCTTCAAGCTGCAGAAAGTAGGAATGGAAGCCGGACTTTTGAACTGGCTCCAGCCCTACTTAACAAACCGCAAGCAAATTATACACTTTCAAACTAAACTTTCAGAACCAATTCTAGCACCTGAGCACCTTTGGGGTCCCCCAGGGATCTCATTTGGACCTACTTCTTTACATTTTGTACGTAACTTACATTTCCTTCATACTTAAGAACATTAAAGTACTTATGTATGCAGATGATGTGAAGCTCTTCTTAGAGCTATGAGAAATGCCTCCGATGCAGAAATATTCCAGAATGAATTAAATCTATTCTACACCTGGTGCAGCAAAAGTCTACTCCAACGTAAAAAAAATGTAACGGAATAACATTTAGTAGAAAAATTAGAACCCCTTGCATAAACATGCATGTAGGAAACGAAATAGTAGACAAATGCAAAATTGTAAGGGCCTTGGGCATAATGCTGGACACCAAACTTACATTTGTAGAATATTATAACACTATCATTAGCCGATAAAATAGCATGCTGGGCTTCATTAAGAGGATCAGTTACAATTTTCAGGACCCATATACCAATTTCTGTTCACTGCAAATGTAAAACCTATTCTGGAATACCGCCACATAATATGGGGCCCATACACTGCCCTAGACGAAGAACGCATTGAATATGTCCAAAAGCACTTTCTTTTGTATGCTCTTCGACGACTAAATTGAACTGCATTTCCTGTACCCTCCAATATGAAGCACGCTCATCAATCTATAAACACTAAAGGAACAACTTGAATTTGAAATGCTTTTCATAATGACATAATGACACTCCAATATGAAGCACGCTCATCAATCTATAAACACTAAAGGAACAACTTGAATTTGAAATGCTTTTCATAATGACATTATTTCGACAGTGAGCATGCATAAGGGCCTATACGCGATGATCGATTCTCTTCGTCGATTTTCTCTTTTGTTAATAACTCGCTAGATTTAACGTTTCTCGGTGCGTTTGCTGTTGCTTTTCATAGCCAATACAACCTGTTACTACTCTGCATTGAACAAATTCTAGAAAATTGTTTCGCTTAGCTGTAGCAATGCAAAGAGAAAATCGATGCAGAGAATCGATCATCGCGTATTCGCCCCTATGCATGCTCACTGTCGATTTATCGTCGTAGAATCTGCAACAATATTCTCACAACTAAATTTATATGCACCCATTAGACCTCTTAGAACTCGAAAATTATTCTATGAAAACGCATGGGAGACCCTGGCGAAAATGGTCCCATCAATCGAATGATGCGCCTGCATAACATAAATTGCGAAGAAATTGACATCCCTATGTCCAAAAACCAAATAAAAACTCAACTAAGAGGAAATACTAATAATACATAGCATGTAAGTAAAACAATGTAAATGTTGTATGTAGCTTGCGTCAGCTTTTGATCATGAGTAAAATCTGAGTTTATTTTGAGTAACTCTGAGTAACTATACCTTATTTTACACGTGACGGAATCTATCTTTGACATAAAGGATGAGACGTAAACAAACATGTCATGTAAAATTAAGTGCTCCGAAACTGAAAAGTTCGGTACTCGACGAAAAGTATGTTTGCTTGAGCTGAATTTCGTGTCTATTATGACTCAATTTTATGTCAAAATTGACGCTCGTATATGACAGTCTCAGAGCACCTAATTTTACATAATTTTTTCTAAGTGTGTAGAGTTGCTCAACATCAAATACACATAGCAATCGATACTGTTTTAAACGGTGCGCTTGCAATGCTTAACCGGGTAGATATTTCGGCAATGGAAGGGCAATTGCGTAATGCACGTGTACGAAAGGAACTACCAGCTGCCCTCTCAAAATCGATGGAAAATGTATGTCGACCTAACGGAACAGTCAGAAATGTTTTGCTTTACTGCCGATGACGTTCGAGCACTGCAAACATTAGGAACCGCATAGTACGGATTCTGATGGCCAATCCCAAGGGGGATTCTGTACAATCCCTGGGATGAACAGCTAAATAAAAGACCGCATTCAACAATGTTCCTTTTGTGCCAAATATGGATCATCACAACAACAACAAACGATGAAAATTCAACAGTGGAAGTTTCTGGAGAGAGTTGATCCTAACTCTAAGCCTTACGTTATGGAGGCTTGCAAATAAAATTTTGCTGATCCCGGTTCACCATAATTATTCATATTTATTATTAATGCTGAGTTTCCTCATTTCAGGCATGAAATGCAACAAGTTGAGAAACCTTTTTGACCGATTCTGTGAGATTGTGTATTAATTTTCATCAGCTAAAAATAATCTTCTGAAAACATTTGGCAAAATTTCACATTCCTTGGTAGTGAAACCACATCACCTAGCGTTGCCTTTACCCGGGAAATTGATCAGATTTATCATTTCTCGACTCCCGGGAAACTAGTTTGTGTTCTCCGGAAACAGTTTTATTTATAATTCTGGAGAAAATTTGACGAGCTTCTGAAACAATTTTTGAGAAATTCCCGTGTGAAGTTGGAAGAGTCTTCCAGGAAAAGTTGAAAAAAGGCCAATGAAAATTTAGGCAGTAAAACTTCTGATGGTAATCTGAAGATACTGTTGAAACGGAAAGTTGATGAAACTTCCATTCAACGATGGAAGAAATGTGCGGGAGAAGGTGGAAGATTCTTCCAGGACAAGTTTTAAAAACTTTCGGGAGATGTTGGAAGAAACCTCCATGCAAAGTCGGACGAAACCTCTCAGAGAAATCATAAGAATTCATCCTAAGAAGCCGTTCAAAATCTTCAAGGGGAAGTGAGAAGAAACTGTCAGAAAATTTCGAAAAATTTTCCGGGGGAGACCCAGGCGAAGTTCAAATTTTAATAAATAGCTACCGAAAATTATTTCACTGGATGAAAAAATATCCCGATTCCCGGGAATTCCCGACAATTCCCGGGAAGAGTCTTCAGTTATTTCTTGATTCCAGGGTAGCAAGAAATAGCCGGAAAATGGAACCACTAACACCACCACGTCACCAAAAGCTTCAAAGACATTACAATTCACAGCCATCGATCCCTAGAAAGCAAAAGGGCCCTAGCTTCCCCTGGCCTGGACAAGAGCCATCTAACTTGGATGTTTTAATGAATGAAAACTAAATTTTGAAATCAAAACATTTTGTCAGACGGCGATTATTTGAACAGCATTTGATGAATGTTCCAAGGAAATGCTTAGTATAACTTCACAATAATTCTGAGGAGAACTCCAATTAAGTTCTTCAAGAATTATTAAGAATTTCACAGAGATCGAAGTGTTTTCAAAAAAGAACTATTTTTCTGGGGTGACTAGCAACACACGCTAAAATTGACCCATATTCTGTAAGATAAAGTGCCGTCGATAAAAGATTTCGGTAGTATTTATGTATGTAGGTAAGGTAGCCACCATCGTACAGTGGGACGAATTCAAAAACAGTGAGACATAGCTATTTGCGACGAAACTATTGAGTATAGCTTTTTGTTGTTTTCTAGAATGTTTCTTGAAACTTTCGAGAACATCGGGCAAGGAAATGTTCACGGATATGTGCTTTTTGATATTTTCTAATCATATTTAAGCTTTATGTTTTTTTGTTGTTGTATTCAACAGTGTAGCCACAAATCAAGACATTTGAAGCCGACTGATGGTGTCTTCAGACCCATTGATTTCATCAATGCGAAAGAATCCAAGAAGTAAAAGCATTCCATTGAGAGGAGATGCATTGAAGTTTTTGAAAGAACCGAGTACTTTAAAGAACGAGATGCCATGTTCATCTAGAGATGAAGATTGGAAGGAGAATGATCAACTGTAATAAAAATTGTATCCAAACAAGAATCAAAAGAGTTTGAATAAATGTTTTATCACCTGCTTAATTGCGTTTACTTTTGATAGCTAGTGCAAATATTCACCATAATTATTTCTTTTGTCATAATTAACAGTAAGCAATACGTTTTTTTGTCTTCATGTCTTGGAAAAATCTTCATGAAAACAGCAAAACGTAGCAAAACATTGAGTTTATTAAGTTTATTAAGCATCCCCTTGGATCCCCCTATAGATTGTATATGAAACAGTAGGGTATAAGTTGCTGAATAAAATGACGTTGTCATTAGCTGCTAATACCTGCTAACCTGCAAGGTACACCCCCTTAAAGATAGTGTAAAAAAATTGTAAAAACTGGCGAAAATCCTTTCAACAAAGAGATAGCGATTTACTGTCCACTGCAAAAATGTGTATTTTTTAAGCACTTACAACTTTGTGCAATATTTAAAAAACGAGAAAATTCAAAGAAAAAAGTTATGGTGAAAAAACGTTTTTAAGGGGGTACTACCGTTAGTAGTCCATTTTCACCCTATAACTTCGTCCACTTGAGAGATAGAAAGTTTAAACTTTGAACAAAGTTTCTTAAAAAGACTTCATCTTCAATGTTTCAATAGGTGTTAATCAATTTTAACAAGACTTAAAAAAATTATTTTTTTATAACTGAGTGTATATCCTCCTTAACCAAAATTTTTCACTCCTTAAATAAAGTATTTCAAATAGCTGCACTCAATAGTTTCATCGCAAATAGCCATGTCCCACTTTTTTTGATTTCGTCCCACTGTGCATCCCTTCGAAGATCTTGTCTTACACGAAATCCATAGGAATTTAAGAATCTCCTTCCAACGATACGATCCAACAAATCGAATAACGCAATTCACAATACTTACGTAGATAAAAGATTTCGGTAGTAGCCACAAAATGACAGAAAATACCATTTCTTCCACCAGTCCGCATCGTGCTCTCTTGCCGTGCGGATCTATTTGCTTTTTGCTGAAGGAAGTGTTACTACTACCTAAAGCTACAACAAATTTAAACAGCACTTTTCAGTGCTCAACCTGTAAAAATTTTCTACCTTGTTCAACTCTTATTCCTCTTCGATCCTTGTTTGGACCCTACCCGAGGTAATCCTTCTTGGATATCGATTTGGAAAATTCCTCTTCGATCCTTCAGATTCTTATAGTAATCTGCTTGGAAGTCGATTTGGATAAAAATTTACTGCCGCCATGGCGCCTAAACGCAAAAGAAAGGGGCAAACTCTTGACCCCCCTTCTGATGAAATTAATTTGAGTAATCAATTTGATTTGCTCACGGATGATGAGAATGATCCATCATCCAAGAAAAATTCTAGTAAACTTTCCCGGCTTAATGCCAAGAAAGAAAAGATTCCCCCTATTGTGATAACCACTACCGATTTCCATGCTCTTCGCATGGACCTTTTGAATTTCGTGAAAGTTAAGTTTTCACTACAAATTGGACGTCGGGGTGAATGCCGTGTATTGGCTGAAACCTTGGACGGATTTAAATGTCTTCTCAAGTATCTTACTGAGAAGAAGCACAAATTTTTTACTTACGACACCAAAACTGAACGTGTGTTCAAGGTTGTCATGAAAGGACTGCCCAGTGGTGAATCCCTGGATCAGATCAAAGATGAACTGGCAAAATTACTTGGAGTTGTGCCACTCCAAGTAATCAAAATGAAAATGAAATCCCGTCCTGGCGATTCGCGCAACGGGATTTCTAATGATTTTTATTTAGTTCACTTCAAGTCTAGTGAACTAAACAACCTTAAGGCTTTAGACAAAGCTAGCCTTATGCTCCATGTCCGAGTGAAGTGGGAACACTTCAGGAAGACTGGAGGAAATTTCCAAAACCTCACTCAGTGCCGTAAGTGCCAGGGATGGGGTCACGGAACTAAAAATTGCTACATGCCAGCTAAATGCATGAATTGTGGTGATTCCTCTCACGCAAAGGACGACTGTCCTGTGAAGGAAGATCCTAAGAAATTTAAATGTTCAAATTGTGGTGAAAACCACAAATCCAATTTTTGGGAATGTAAGACTCGCAAAGCGATCCTACAATCTCGTTCTAACCGTCAGGTAGGAAACGCTCCACGTTTCCGACCAGGTACAAATTCCTCTGCTGTTAACAACGGTCAGCGAGGAACAAATTCTACATTCGTACCCGTAGGTACAAATATCTCCCCTGCTTCAAATGTTTCATCTGTACCTACTCCCCTCGCTGCTAACAATGTTCAGCGAGTTAATTGAGCTACCTATGCTGCTATTGCAGCGGGTAGAAATCAAAATACTAACCAACGTTCTAACGGAAATTTTGACAATTTTGACTTAGGAAGCATTACTGCCCCCAAAATGGAATTTTTACAGAATTCATTAATTGACATGATTTCTGATATGCTTAAATCTAACTCCATGTTTGATGCTATTCAAACTGGAGTAAAATTTGCAAATAATATTGTCATGACTTTAAAATTCAGTATTGGATTTTAAAGCATTAAATATTTTGAATTGGAATGCTCGATCTCTTAAAGATAATGAAGACGAGCTATTTAACTTTTTGAGAGTTCATAACGTGCATATTGCCGTTATAACTGAAACGTTCCTTAAACCTGCCCATAAGGTTAAGAAGGACGCAAATTACTTGATTTATAGAAATGATCGTCTTGATGGACCCTGTGGTGGCGTTGCCATCATTATTCATAGACGAATCAAACATAAAATTCTTTCTTCAGTTGAAACCAAAGTTTTTGAAACTTTGGGAGTTTCTGTTGAAACAAAATTTGGACAACTTACGTTTATAGCTGCCTATTTGCCATTGCAATGCGTAGGCCAGCAAAAGAATTTTCTTAAGGGTGACCTCCAGAAACTTACCCGTCATAGGTCTAAATTCTTCATTATTGGTGATTTTAATGCAAAACACCGCTCATGGAATAATGCTCAAAGCAATTCCAATGGTAATATTCTGTTTGATGATTGTTCTGCAGGTTATTACACTATTCAATATCCAAACAGCCCAACATGCTTTTCTTCTGCAAGAAATCCCTCCACTATTGATTTGGTCTTAACTGATTCATGTCAACTTTGTAACCAATTGGTTACCCATGCTGACTTCGGTTCTGATCACCTTCCAGTAACTTTTGAAATATCCCAAGAAATAATTTGTAATCCCAACAGCTCTACTTTCAATTACCATAGAGCTGATTGGGAGCAGTATCGAACATTTATAGAATATAACTTCGATCCAAACATTCCTTTGCAAACCAAAGATGAAATTAATTATGCTCTTGAATCTCTGACTACTTCTATAGTTGAAGCAAGAGCTGCCTCAGTACCAAAATGCGAGGTTAAATTCGATTCAATTATAATAGACGATGATCTTCAGCTCTTGATCCGTCTTAAAAATGTCCGTAGGAGACAATATCAAAGAACACGCGATCCTGCCATGAAAGTTATCTGGCGGGATTTGCAAAAACAAATTAAAAAGCGATTCTCTGCCCTGAGGAACAAAACTTTTGAAAATAATATTTCTAAATTAGACCCGAGTTCCAAACCCTTTTGGAAACTCACAAAAATTTTGAAAAAAACCTCAAAAGCCTATTCCAGAGCTTAAAGAAGGTGGTAAAATTTTGATCACAAATTTGGAAAAAGCTCAGAAACTTGCTAAGCAATTCGAGAGTTCCCATAATTTCAGTTTGGGTCTTACTAGTCCTATTGAGAATCAGGTTGCTCGGGATTTTCTGAATATTTTCTCTCGGGAAAATATTTTTGATGATTCCTGGGGGACTGATTTGGACGATATAAAAGCTCCAGGTGATGATGGAATTTTCTATATCCTCATCAAAAAACTCCCAGAGAGTACCTTGTCTTTCTTGGTAAAATTATTTAACAGATGTTTCCATTTGGCATACTTTCCTGATAAATGGAAAAATGCAAAAGTTGTTCCAATTTTGAAGCCGGATAAAAATCCAGCTGAAGCTTCTAGCTACCGTCCAATAAGTTTGCTTTCTTCGATAAGTAAACTTTTTGAAAAGATAATTTTGAATAGAATGATGCTTCACATCAATACGAACTCAATTTTTGCAGATGAGCAGTTTGGATTTCGCCATGGGCATTCAACTACTCATCAACTCTTAAGAGTTAACAATTTAATTCGTTCAAACAAATCTGAAGGCCACTCAACTGGAGTTGCTCTTCTAGACATAGAAAAAGCATTCGACAGTGTTTGGCATGAAGGATTGATTGCTAAATTGAAAAAGTTTAATTTTCCACTTTATATTATGAAATTAGTTCAAAATTATTTAACTGACAGAACTCTTCAAGTAAATTATCAAAATTCCAAATCTAATCGACTATCTGTTAGGGCAGGAGTTCCTCAGGGTAGCTTTCTTGGGCCTATATTGTATAACATTTTCACTTCGGTCCTCCCTGATTTGCCTCAGGGTTGCCACAAATCTTTGTTCGCTGATGACACAGGCATTTCCGCTAAAGGAAGAAGTCTTCGTGTTATTTGCAGCAGACTGCAGAAAAGTTTAGATATTTTCTCTTCTTATTTACAAAAATGGAAGATTTCTCCCAACGCTTCCAAAACTCAACTTATAATATTTCTACATAAGCCTAGAGCTTCGTTTTTGAAACCTAGTAGTAGTCACATAGTCACTATGAACGGAGTTCCAATTTCCTGGTCAAACCAAGTGAAATATCTTGGATTAATACTTGACCAAAAATTAACTTTTAAAGATCACATTGAGGGCATTCAAGCCAAATGTAACAAATATATTAAATGTTTGTATCCTCTTATAAACAGGAAATCCAAACTTTGCCTGACGAATAAACTTCTAATTTTTAAACTAGTTGCTGCACTACCAGGAAAAAAGCACTTCAAAGGATTCAGAACAAAATTCTGAAAATGATTTTGAAGTTGCCTCCCTGGTACAGTACTACCGAAGTACATAGAATTTCGAATGTTGAGACTTGTCAACAAAAGACAAGACATGAACAATGTAAAAACACTTAGATATATATCATAACAATTAAGGCTGGTACGTTACTGCAGTAACTGGAGCACCTAGGTTAAAATGAAATGTAATTTATTTTGAATTTGGAACAAATAAAGAGTTAAAAAAAAAAAAAAAAAAAAAAAAAACCATTTCTTCCAATGTGAAAGTGGAATGCTAAATTTATAGTATTTATATTATTAACCTGCTTAAAAGGTTCTTATATAGGATTACATTAAGTGTATCGATTTAATCATGCTGGTTGTTTGTTTACGAAAGTTTCATCTATGCAGTTTATCGGATCCATTTTTTATGATAGTGTCCAAATAAACTGAAATTTCCTTGAGGAAGACTGCCGAAACGTCGGGCAGTACAAAATAAGTAACTTCCAATAATTGAATCGAACCTGTCTTCAATATCCTCTATAAAGAAGCTTTGGAGTGGAGTTAAGCTCTATTCAGGATGCATCCGGACGAAAATCGTTAGTCGGACCGAGAATCGAACCCACTGCTCCCAGCAGTATCTGCTTTTACAGCTAAACACCAGTGGCTATCGGGAGCCCCATCGGAAGGGCAGATGCTTTGACTAATTTGGCCCACTAAATGCCTCGCACATCTTTCACCGCTAAGGGCCATGTGCAAAAACGAACCAAAAACCCAATTGGCTGATCGATTTCGAAAAATTTGACTGGTAGCATTTGGCGCACGCCAAACATCGTCTTCGCTATCTGTGCTCCTCATCTTTCCACTCACTTGTAAGACAAATTTGCCCTAAGATAAGCCCGGTGGTCGCGTGCTGACCAATTTTCAGACATCCCTTTTATTTACTAGAAACAAAAATACAAGCAAACAGAAGAGAAACATCTTGCCCTAATCGTGACTCGAATTTCCAATCATCGAAAAAAAATAAACAACAACCAGCATCACAGAGCAGGATCAATTGGGCGCATGTGGCGGCGCGCATCTCATTTGTCTTCGAGGCTTGACCATTTCTGTACCCGACCAAGCCTCGAGTTCTCAGTCATATAATCACAATTCAGGGATTAAAGTAGCACCTGCCGTCGCGCGCTCGCTTGCTTATTTTTCCGTGGATCGATTGCCTACGGCCTGTGAAGCCCACGTTGTTTCTTCTCCCCGCGTTCGTGTTCTTATTTATGAAGCAGCGAGAAACTGCTTCAATCTTACATAATTATCATGACGGAATTTAATTTTAAGCAAAAGTCAGCAATGGTCACGTGTTTTACGATGCATGAACTGGTCGCGGTGGGTATTTTGATTTGCGTTGTGTTCTTTTTCGCTCGCTCGCTCAGTTGATCCTTCAGCATTATGATTGCAGAGTGCACCCGAATCAGCACCACGCGGATACCTGTTTTGTTTTTTGTTTACTTCGTGAGTGCGCCATCCCCCGAAATAAGGGCCAGGTGTTTTCAAACCGCTTCGACTGAGTAAAATTTGATACAAGGTTGTGTCGTTTACTGCTGACGGTGAAGTTTGCTTTGCGATGAGGCCCATTATTTGTCCGTGTAGTTTGTTTTGCAGGAATTTATTCAGATTTTTATTAAATTTTATAAACATGCTTCTAAACAATCGTTATCTCTTCCTATCATTCCAGGTATGTCCAAACGCATTTTGCTACTGAAGCTTCTCAAACAACGATCTGGTAAATCAATCAATTATCAACAACTCTCTTCAACCCGTCAATGTTTATTTATTTGCATTCTTGAGATGAAGAGATCTTCGTAAAACAGAAGAGGGCAACCACTTCCTCAAGTGCCATCAAGTGGTTCCGAAACTCTACTTCAAGAAAGTGATCAACAGCTCCTTCCGGAACTCAACGACTCAACTCAACAAGTTACCCCTTCCCTTGGTACACACCCACACGCGTTCAAATTATTTTTACGCTTCCTTGAACTGAGCCGCACATAGTTTCGCGTTTGGATAAACATATGAACCCAAGTGACGACGGTGGTAAATGGAAACCTGCTGAAAAATAAAGAAATCCTCTACTCCGATGAACTTTTGTACGAACTGGAACAGTCTCTGCTCCTCGTCTCCACACCTCCACGGAGGCGAAGGTGTATGCTTCGGGAAAGAAAACGGAAAATCCAAAAACTTTCAAAGCGAAAAAAATAATCTTTTGAACAAAGAACTCCAGAAGACCATCGAATCAGCCTGTTCTTCCAAACGAGCACCTGGCGTTTCTGGTCCTTTCAACTTCGTTCGTTTTTCTGTCTCTTCTTGTCGAGCTGCGCTTTGAACCAAGGCAAAGATTTTCTGCTTTCTGAGTTCCATTAGACGACCGAGAGAAAAAAAAATGTACACACTCAGCTTTAAGCCCTTTTGGGAGATCACCAGCAGCAGCAGTTACTCGACATGACCCCGACTGAGAACGAGAGGAATTGCAGCTGTCGTCGTCCACCAACCAAAACATAAAAATTAGGACCCATTTGGGCAAGCTCTTCATCGCGCTGTACCATGCGCCATGTGTTTTCTGTTATTAGGAAATATGGCGATATAATGTAGTTAGCAACTGGGCAGCGCTATCAATCGACACTTTTCATAATTAAGATCCGACGTGGCTCCACTGAGTGCGGAACAGTTGGGTGATCTGTAAACGAAAAATGCCACTCCTCACACGGTGCTTCGTGACGCGGCAGCGCCGGAGAAATGTCATAATTAACTTCAAATTAAAACAATAAATAAAATATTATATGTTCTCCGGCAAGGGAGAGGGGGTGGAGGGACACACTTCCCGCGTTTTTCGAATCGTTCTTTTTTATACATAGGTAATTGCTTATTCTTGTGGGTGAACAGTCAGATGGACAGCAACGAGTCGACGGTATATTTGTTATTCTTTTCGGGGCTCCGTCTCGCCAGAGCGGGCATCAAACGTGTATTTTTTGTCTGAGTTTTAATAGAACAGCTAAAAGATATGTTGCAACCGAAAAATCCGGTTTAATTTGGGTGAAAAAAAATGAGTGGAATAGAAATGAATGCGCGATTTTAGCTCGGTTGTACCGGAAATTCCAAACATTATCTGATGTTAAAGGGTCTCCCAGAATGTAAGTGACCAGACTAATGCGCATCATTTCGAGGCTTTGCATTAGCCCAATTTCGACACGCATTTTAACGAGTGAAGTGTTTGATTAAACCGTTTGCCTGACGATCTTTTTGGTCTGTTTCTAAACTTATTTGTAGATTTCCAAAATCCTGGTAGTATTCCATCCCAAAATTACTCAACTCAACGTCAATGTTGGTATCAAGCTTATTGTAAGCCCATTGCTTCAGTCTTCTTTCTTACCATAGGCCACTGCTCGAACTTTTCTTTGTACAATGCCCATCATCTTTTACACGAGCCCTGTTCCCACTTGTTTGGTTGCCAAATTCCATTTCCGCTTGAAATCCTTCAGATCAATTGCAGAGTTTCACCCTTTTTCTTCAGCATATGTTTCACAATTGACCAGTATTTCTCAATTGGCCTTAGATCCGAAGTATTGGCCGGATTCATCTCCTTGGGACCCACTATGACGCCATTTTCGCTGTACCACTGTTTGGTGGAATTTGAGTAGTGGCAGCTTGCCAATTTCGGCCAGAATAGGAAATCCACCTCATGCTGCTCCAGAAAAGGCAGAAGTCTGCTCCGTAGGCACTCCTCTTGGTAAATTTGCTGGTTTATAGTTCCAGAAGTAACGAAAGTTTCGCTTTTCAGCCAACAACTGCAGATTGCTTGCCAGACAAGAAACTTTTTGAGGTATTTCTACTTCTTTTTGATTTTACATTCTTCCGGGGAACTCTTCCGGTCAACCAAAGTATAAAATTCCTGTCCAGGAATTTGATCGAAAACTGCTAGGAACGGATAGACCGGGATTTTCATTTCGAACGTGCAGGATCGAATCGCGACGTGCTTGCTCCGGTAAAGCCATGATCCCAAGTAACATTTTAAGTTTTATGAAATACTACAAAGCAACTAAAAAACAACATTCATAAAACCTTGGTCAAGGCTACTTTGTCATTAATGCATTCACCAAAACCTCATTAAGACTAGAATATGTCTAGTTGGCCCACCCTGGAGAACGTTCTGAAGGGTGTATTCTCGAAGCTCTTCAAGATTGATTTAATGCAAAAGGTTGTATGACGAACCATTTGAAAACTACAACAAAAGCTATTTAACTACAATAAAAACTCTTTCCGAGCAATTTCCCCTAGCCGCTTGCTAAATCCACTAGGAAAGCATCAATCAAAAAAGAAAAGGATTTATGAATCCGATCTTATCGAAATAATTAAAATAGAAACTGATGGTATAAAAATCTTGTTGAATATCCGAATTTATTACAATAGTTCTCATTAAGTGAGCTAGTTTTAAGTGCCTTATTAAATGTTATGTAAAATGTACGTGAAAACATCGAAAAACAAATAAGTCCGCCCTCGTAAAACGGCGATTTGACCAATTATTTTACATTGAAAAAAAATTCTTCAGATCGAGCTAGGCCGAGAATTTTATGATTTTTGCATTTAAATGTTTGCTCATTGCTAAATTTACCAAAATATTGTTATATCCAAGGAAATATAGATTGAAAATCTAAGATTGTACAAAACAAGCAAACTTATTGTAACATGGCGGTGGCATAAAAGTTGATTTTCATGGGTCATTTGTGAAAAAGTTGTTTTGCTTTCAAGAAATCCTTAACAAATTCATAAGGTTTTAAAATGGCTTTTATGAAGAAAACTTGCAGGCTGAATTGTATTAATCTAAAGCCATTTTGCTTGATCCAAACCCGTTCAAATGTATGGCAGCTTTTATGGAGGCAAAGTTGCCTGCAAAAAGTTAAACGTCAAAGTTTGTTTATCTTTCGATAGTTGCGCTGTGGGATCCAGAGTTCTTCCAGGCGGTTTTCTCCCGATGGATTGGGAGCAGCTACTCAGGTGGTTTGCGATACTGTTTTACAACATTTCGCATTTCAAACAGCTAGATGCGCAATCGTTCCCGAAAAAGATCCCCTTCTTCCGGATACTTAAAAAAGTGCACCATCCAACGATGCAGGGATGTATGCTTGAATGAAATTTTTGAAGAGTTTATTCTTTCGCAGATTAAAATCGCTGCTATGGATCAGAAACCCGCTAATCTCCGCTAACTAACAGTTTGAATGGTTTGCTGTTATTTTGATTGTCATCTATTCGCAAGATCTGGAGAAGGCCGGTATGTTTTTAAACTTTCGACAATGTTTTATGAATTCGAGGGCCACGCTCACTTTACTCTTCAGATGGTGTGCTGGTTCTTCTAAAGAAGTAAATTTTGCTGAAATAGGCTTGAACTTTTCATCCTACTTCGTCTATCATTCGAGATTTCCTTGTCATAAATTTAGCTTTTATTAACTACACAATAAGAAATAACCAATTTTACACGAGACGTAATCCATATTGGACGTAAATCATGGAACGTAAACAAACATTTCATGTAAAATTAAGCGTTCTCAAACCGAAACATAAGCAAATCGACGAAGAGAACGTTACATTGAATTGATTTTCTTATTTCTTTCAACTGATTCTTATGTCAAAAGGGCCGCTTACATGTGTCGGTCTCAGGGAACCTAAATTTACATGACATTTTCGTAGTGTGTATGAGGAACCATCGTTTAAGCTCAATTTGTAAACAGACTAATTGGTGAGTTTATGATGTACTTTAAAAAACCTAAAAAGCAACAATAAATGCTTTTTGTCCTAATGCAAAACCTAATGGTTTTATGGTTGCTTTTATAACGATAGAACAGCTTTATAGAGTATTTTATCAAGGCATTAATAAACAGTTGCTAATGAAGCTTATGATTGATTTGCAGAACAGTTTTATGGAGGGATTGAGAACTGCTTTAAATTTATATTAAAAACGAGAGAGATTATGACTTTCTCGACAGACTATAAATGGTTTTTAAAACAGCGAAAAGCTGAATTACTAAGCAGGAATGTTTTACACTTGGAAATGCAGTATTTAAACTAAATGGATTGTTCATTGCCATTTTAAAACCATCATAAATCAGAGTGGATGCCAAATGGTTACTGAATTGTTACTTGGGATGTAAACAAATGAACTTATCATGACAACCAATGCCTACTGTGATTCTATACACTCTTAGCCTTTGCTCTTAGCCTAAGCTTACTAGATTAGACCAAACTTAGCTGCAATTTTTGTCATTTGTAGCCAACAAAAATTTCTTTCAAGCTGCTTAAAATTTACTAAAATCCGCTCTTGATGAAAAAAATACAACACTGTTTTGGCTTGCGGTTATTTTTTTCAATATGTCTGCTTTCATTTTTCATTTTGCAGCCAAAAGTATCGACATGCTCGTCAAAAACCCCCATATAGTAGTGTATTTTAGGCTTGCTAAAAAATCAGAAGTCATTACCTTGGATTCCACAATAATAAACAATAAAAAAATACTTGTTTAGTCGTAACGAGTTTTAGATAATTTTGTAACAGTTTGGAAGAATAATCTTTTGACTACAAATTATAAAAAATATATGTTTAAGATTTTTGGAGTAGACTGGATTTTTTCCAATGAATTTTCAGAAGATTTTAGAATAGATGTCAGAGATAACACCAAGGTATTTCTGAGAAAATTAAAGGGTGTTTTAGAATGAACTCTTATGGTGGTAAACTCCAACCGGTATTATCCTCGGATTAAATCCCGACCAAGAATGTCCAACTGCTTTGATGTCGACATCAGAGTTAATCAACACGATTCTAAGCAAACGCTTTGCAGAGCATCCAAACAGGGACGGTATTAAAAGTTAATCCTAGTTAGAGCTAGAGATATTAGGCTGTAATTCCAAGTCACATGTGTAAGTTCAGAGTAAATTTTTTCAAGCAGCTCTATGGAAAATTTCAAGTCGATTTTGAAGAAGATCCCAAGATCCGTGAAAAATACCAAGGAAATCGAATTTTGAGGGTGGAATTTCAAAGGTATTATGAGTATAATGTTAGGAATTTAAAGGAAATTTCTAAGCAAAATTTCACAAGAATTTAGAGGAGAACTCCAAGATAATTCTGAACAAAGTTACAAGACAGGTGTTCACGCTGAACGTGAACCGCATTTTGTGGGAAATATTTTGGCCACCATGCGCACCCACCCCAACCCATAGTGCAGTAGCAGATACCCGAGCAAAGTCCAGCATCAAGATGACAGCAAATTGAATTCAAGTTTTGATATCAACATCAAACTGAAATCATAATTTGATTACAGTTTACGAAATTGACAAATTTGATACCTAATTTTGTTTTCATTTTGCTGTACATTTGCTCTTCAAAAATATGTTGTTGCAGGGTTTGTTTTCATTGCCTTAGCATAACATCAAATTTAATACTTGTTTTGTTATCAACAGGAAAAATTGATATCAAATTTAGTTTTCAGTTTGTTCTCACTGATAGCAGAAATAGTTTTCAATGTGATGTCACAGGAAGATTTGTTTGCTCTCAATTTTGATATTTTAACCGTTAAAACGACCAAAACGACAGCAACCTGAGTAATCATTATCAGCGAAATCACAACATCAAATTTAGATTTCAATTTGATCTCAGACTTTGCTCGGGTATCTTCTCTGTTATCAAACTCGGCTATATTTGGCTATGGCACAAAGCTGATCGACGTCCAGACGCTGCGAAACAATAGTTTCTCCGTTCTGGGATGTTTCCACACTTCGCCTATAGCCTGGAATAGAAGTTGGTCGATCGAGTAACAGTCTACCCCTCACATGTCTACCCCCACTTCCACCACAGCAGCAGCAATTAATTAGGCAGTTCGATAGATTCTGTGCAGATCGATCGCGCTCGCTTGCCCGTTGCACCCCTCGCCCGTAGACGAGAATCTGTGTACACGCTATTTTGAGGCTACTCATTTTTGAGTTGAAAATCACTCAGTTCATCCAAAAAATGGGTTGAACATGCTTTTACTCAAATTTGAGTAAAGCGGCCTATGGAGGAAACTGGGTAACGTTTATTCAGTTGATGACATTTGTCAACTGATTAAACTTAACCCATGTCGATAGAATCGAATTAATGCCCCATGAATGCTTAATATATACATTATTCCGTTATTAATTGTCACAAACCTCTGATTTGGCTTATTTCCTAAACTATTCATCTCCTTGTTAATCTGCTTAATGCTATTGGTCTGCTTGCGTTTTCTTATTGAAGCTCAAGACTAAATAGGAAGATGTATTCTACAACTTTAAAGGTTAGTTACCTCCCTAAGCGGAACCCCCGCATCCTAATTCTTTTGTTAATCTACCTAATGTTATTGGACTCTCTGAAGTTTCTTATTTAAGTTCGTTTGATGATTATGATAAAGGGCGAACACGAAATTATTGCGACACATTCAACAGGGCATAACTTTTTTACCATTGGGTAAATATCAACCAAATTTTGCACACTTTCTCATTGATGTGTATTGTGTACATGCTGTCAAACTCGAAGTCGTGTTTTTCGATTCAACGAAAATGGAGGTGAACCAACGCGAGTTGAGAGAACAAATTATTTCCAAACACCTGGAATTTCCTGACCCGTCGCACCGGCAGTTGGGAAAAATGTTGAACATTCACCATTCAACCGTCTCCAGAGTGTTGAAGCGGTTCCAGAAGCGGTTGACGTTGGACCACGGCAAAGGAGCTGGAAGAAAACCGGGACCGGAGAACAAAAAGACGGAGGGAAAGGTGAAGCGGATGATTAAAGCAAATCCCAACGTCTCAAGCCGTGATTTGGCTAAAAAGATCGGCATGTCGCAGAGCTACGTCCAGAATGCAAAGAAGAGAGCTGGACTACATACATACAAGGTACAGAACTTCCCAAACCGCGATGAGCGGCAACAATCGACGGCTAAAACTCGGGCACGGAAGCTCTACGAGAAGATGCTGACAAAATATGGCTGCTGTGTGATGGACGACGAAACGTATATAAAAGCCGATTTTAAGCAAATTCCGGGGTTGGAGTTTTTCACCGGCAAGAGCAAGTTCGATGTGGACGACAAATTTAAGAAGAAGAAAATGTCGAAGTTCACCTCCAAATATCTCATTTGGCAGGCCATCTGCTCTTGCGGACTGAGGAGTGAGCCTTTCGTGACAAAGGACACAGTAAATGGCGAGATTTGGCATCATGCCACTATTCTAAAAGTGTCCTGGAGTGGTGTGAGGCCAATTCTGTCCATTTTGTTCCAAAGGACATGAATCCACCAAACTGTCCGGAGCTGCGCCCGGTGGAGCAGTACTGGGCAATAATGAAGCGGGAACTTCGGAAGAGCAAGAAGACAGTCAAAGACGAGAAGGACATGTTAAGAAAATGGAAAAAAAAACTGAGATACTGGTACCGGATGACACTGTAAAGACTTTGATGGAGGGCATCAAGCGAAAATGCGTTCAAGGCTCCATCGATTAACTTTTCTTTTGATTTTTGAAGTAAATATATGTATAAAACTACCCTAAAATTTTGGTTTGATTCTAAACATTATCAGAAAATTGGCATGACATTTTCGGTGTCGCAATAATTTCGTGTTCGCCCTTTATCTCATTAGTCTAATTTAATAAATTATTGAAATCTCTAATTCACCTAATCAATCATAACCCATGCTTTATTAAGTACCTGCACTTGTGCTTGTAATCTAAAATTAAACGTGTTTCAAGTACTTTTGACTTTGACTAATATTTATTATATCTTAGTTCGACCCATGTGACACTTTCAAGTGACTAAAATGCTTCACTTTGAAGTTAGTTTCCTAGTTGATTTTTAAATTATATCGGGTATATGTTCCAACTACGCTCACACGTTTCCACTATGTCGCACAACAAACAAACGTATTGGTCTATTACAATAGAAGCCCGCCACAGTGGAAATCCCGAGCCATAGTTCAAACATTTATCCCAAATCAAAATGAAACACATATAAGTTTAGTTGCAATACCATGTACAAACATGATGCAAACAATGAAAGCTTGTCACGCAAATAGAAGGAGCACCGTTCTGAAATATTTCAATAGTATAATTCCCTTGCAAACCCAAATAAATCTATCTGCGTAAAAATAAATAAAATAAGAGTGATTTGCGGAAAAACTCGCCAGTATCGCACCCAACGTCAGTGCCTATACGTAAGCGTACTACAACGCGGCTCTCAAACAAACGAGTAACAAGTGTGATACTAACACTGCTGGACTAGATCTTTGGTTTTATCATGCATTGGTTCATCAGAGAGGGGAAGCTTAGTAATCCCCATTGCCTGCCCATGGCGCCATTCTATCGCGGCATGAGCCAGCAACGCTGGCCATAAACCTACCGTCTCCAACACTCCAGCATGAAATTAAGCCCGCCCACCAACAGCAAGGTGCAAAAACTAGCCAAGGAAAGGGTGGAAAAAACATGGAATTTTAAAATGAAAATTCAGTGATCATCCTGTGTATGCGACAACAGGGTGTCGTATCACTAATAGTTTGAGTAATTTCCACTTGCTGACTATAGCGATTATCCCATTTAGGTATTATAGAACGAATAAAGTTTATTGACTTATTGGGAGAAGTCTCCCATACATTTGAGGGTTGTATTAAACCCTTATCAAAAATATTAGTAATACTCCTTACGGATGCAGGAATATCAAAGATCGAACACTTACTGTCTTCTTGATATTAACCTAATTCTTGGGATGTACCCATCTGCACGGGCTGTTTGAAAATTTTCAAACTTGTATTATGTAGGGTTAACTACCCCATTTCCGGCCTATTAAGCACAGCTCGCACTTAGTCTTTCTTAATCTAGCGCAGTTTAGCACCAAACGGAATGTTATTATTACTGATGGCTTCCAAATGTATTTACCTTTCCGTACGTACCGTAAGATTTGATAAAGAGATACCAATCGTTGAGATATTGTCAAAAGTCTAACATTGCTTCTTGACGCCAAACTCAGCCTACGGATTCTAATCTCGGCCTAACGCATTGCAACGCCATTGAAACGCCAATGAGTTCACTTCGGCCTATCGGATGAAGATAAAAATTGATTCGGTCGGAGCGCTTCTTTTGTTTTTGGGAATAATGGGTGCAAACCTTCATATCACGCGTTCTCATTGACTTCGTTCGGAAGCTTATTAACTATAGTATCGTACCAAACGCATAATTGACTTGTTAACTCTGAAATCATGGATTTATTTGAAGTTGTCTGCTCGATAGGCCCAAAATGGGCGATTAGGCCGAAGTAGTTATCTACCCTATATTCCCTGTTTCACATTCCACTGTCAAAAATTTCAGCCGTCGTTCAACTTTTCACTCATCCCAGAGGATAATCCTCGAGCCGCGACTTGCACATGTCGTCAATTTATGGCCCATGTTCCCTGCACACATCCTTCGCTTTACTTCACAGGCTTCGACCGTGTGTTTCTTCCGCTTCTTCTCCTCGAAGCAAACTTCTTTAACAAAAAAAAAAGTGAAAAAGTGTCACATTTTCAGAGATTTTCCATCTACACCTTGCACCGAGACCATTATAAAGAAGACTATAAAAACACACCATAACAACAACAACAACTTGGCCTGATCCCTGATCGTTTCCCTCTCGTTCTTAGCTCCATTTGGAAGATGATGATGATGACGGAGATGATGTAGGCCGGGTTTGTAGAGGAAAGCATAAAGCAGAACAAAAACAGACGACAGCTGTTTTCATCCATCCCAGAAGCGTTTCCTGTCTGATGGTATTCTCTCTCTCTGTTTTGCCGGCACTTGTACAGGAGATTTATCCTACGCGTTTCTCCGGGCCTAGTTCGTAATAATTAATTGCCACCAGCATCTTATTTTTGGAAGCACCGATTTAGTTAGCGTGGAAGCCATTCAAGTCACGTGACTGCCGACCGAATCTGCGGATTTATTTTATATTTTTAGATTTCTGCAACTGCAAGCATCGTTGAGATTTTATGAAGAATGTTTGTCAGTGTGACACGCTCCATTCCAGTCACCACGTAGTAGGCTTAGGTTCATTATCAGTGCCGTTTCGGCATTTGTTTGAACTAGGTAGAAACATTCGACTCTTGACCTCTTAACCCTTTACGGGCAACGGAAGCAGTTTGTTCTTAGTGCACATTGCTTGTTTTTTGGTAAACAAAGAAGGTGACATTTAACGATTGATCCTTTCGAAAAGTAAACACAAGCCGACACTTTCTTCAAAGAAAGAGGGCCATGCACATACCGGCATTCAGACGACGGCACACGTACTCCAGTTTTGAGTATTTTCCCTTTCTCTAATTTTATTACCGATTGTTTTTACCGTTCCTGAAACCGGATCAGGTCTGCTTCGGGCCGGGAATAACCGTGACTGAAGGGGGTCATGACTTGACAGAGGAATAGAAATTATCATTTGTCGTCGGTTGTAACTGTCGCCGCGGCGCCGCCACCGGTGCTGTTGGGTGGCCTGGGCTTATTTTTCTGAAACATACAATTTAAACAACGCGATACATTTGGAAGCACGTGCCCAGTCTCTGGATGACATTTCCCGGAAATTCTATTATTATGGAATTTCGGAATCTGCATAGTTATTTCTCTTGGTTAGGAATGTCACTCGACTACGATGCAATTCACGTTTTAGAACACACACTTGGAAGAAGAATAAAATACTATTCTTACACGTGAATAATGAAACGTAAACAAACATTTAATGTACGATTCAGCACTTCGAGACGATAGTCGACGAAAAGTGCCTTTGATTGAGCTGAATTCCACATTTTCATGATTTAATTTGATGTGAAATGTGACGTAGTGATTCGATATTAATTTCTTATCGTAATTGATTTTAGAAACAAACACGTCAATGGATTCCTTGCGAGTAAAGCCTAAATCTCGTAAATTAACAACACAATCAGGTAGATGGATGATTCCTTCATCATTTGATTCGCAAGTGTCAAATTTCCTGTAAATTTCAAATTCCCCTCTTTGAGGCACGTCATCCTGTTAGTTTGTAAACCAGCTCACTGAACATGTCACGAAATCGTAATAAAAAAAAATACCACAATGTTGATCCTACAGGGAAGGAGGAAATGTAATCACTTACCCCAAGTTTGAATATCACGGAAGATGACCCAGAAAATGAATCCCTCGCATCCTCAACATCTTATTTATGCTTTTACTTTTTGAGACCATATGCGAAGCGAATGGGAAAAAGTTTTCTCTCTGATTTAACAGGACGGTAATAAAATTACGAGGAAACTACTATTGCATGATCTTGGCCATAAAATGTCGTGTTTTTTTTTCCTACCGCTCAAGATCATCATGTCTTAGAGAAGAAAAAACCCGAAAACAAAATCCTAAAAGTAGCTCATAAAACGAACCACCCACATTCCGAACCGCAAAAGAGGATGCGGGGAAATCATATAAGGATATTAGATTTAACCCGATTTTCTAGAATTGGGGGCGTGATACGATGAAAATTTTCCCAAGAAACAGAGCAGAAAGGACGAGAAAGGCATAGAAATGGCTACTGCAGCCATGAAGATGAAATAAATGACGGAAGCCAGAATCGTAATAAAGTTTCGTAAAATATTACCATGCAATGTCTTGATGGTAGGATGTGGGGTATAAGACTCATCAAAACACATTCGAGGTTTGTGAATTCATATTACAATACACCCACACACACACACCTTGGAAATGAAAGATTCTCTTACAGATTTGAAAAGCAATATATAGAATGACGACAGGAACAGATTCTATAATGTGGCAGTCGGAAGAATTTTCTAGTAATTAAAACAATCGAAATCTTTGACACAAACCAGTTTTGGAAGCTCAGCGTGTGGAACTAGTTTTAGAGATCTCGGATTTGTAATTACAGATGTAATACTTAATAGATTTCGACCATCTATAGACATTTTCTCATAATACTGGTAGCTTCTTCATAGTGGTTTCTTCTGTCCTGCTCACGAGCGTTCATCTTTCCACGTAGGAACCATCCAGCTCCTGGACAGTTATAGTACCGAAATTCTGTCACAAATCAATGGCCCGTTGAATGAAAACAACCGCACCCAGGATCTCTGCTTTGTGAGTGCTCGTGATACAGCTCCTTTCCTCTCTACGGCACCCGAACCTTTAGTCAAGGAAGTGCATCGAAAATAATACTGTCCATGATTTCATCAGCACTCCAAACGCTGTATCATATGACTTTCGTAGAGCTGACCATCGCAGTATTGTCCATGTGCTGTCTAACCTAGATTGAGAGCATATTCTAGATCCTGTAGACGTCAACATTGCTGCACAAACGTTTTCTCACGTCTTGGCATATGTCATTGACAAGCACGCTTCCAAAAAGATCATCCATATCGACTCTCGCGTCCCGTGGATGACGAAAGATCTTCGCTCGTTGAACTAAGAAGGCTGCTCTCAAAAGATTAACTAAATTCCGCACACTGCCGCTGAAATGCTACTATGTAAGGCTCAACCACGAGTATAAGCGGTTTAGTCGTCTCTGTTTTCAACGCCATCAAAGGAGGATTCAACGGCGGCTAAAATCACACCAGAAATCCTTCTGGAACTTCGTAAATGAGCAACACAGGGAAGTCGGCTTACCCTTTTCCATGATGTTTAATGATGAAACTGCTGCTGCAAGACATTTGCAACCTGTTCTCAGCCAAATTTGATAGTGTGTTTGAAGACGAGCAACTCTCCGCTAATCTCACTAGCGGTCAGTAATGTTCCTTTGGTCAACCAAATGCTCAGCGATGTCGACGCCACTACAGATACGATTTCTAGAGCAGCATCTAAACTTAACCCAAGTAACCAAAAGTTCTGATAAAAGGCTATTTGTGGCTTAAGCAGCTTGGTTGAAGGTGGTCTATAGAATTCTAAGCAGTCTCATTTTTAAGTCGTTATAAGAACTTGAAAGTTCCGGTATCATAGTTGAAGAGCATTCTAAACAGCCTCTGGCGGAACTTGAACGGAACTTTTAGAAAATAAATTAAAAAAGGTTTTTGTCTTCTACGCCAATTCTATATATAGTTCGCACTTTTATGAAAGTTATTTCTAAAGGCAGGTATTAATGTGTATTGATTTATCAGCATTAGTAGTAGAATTTAAGCTGTTTGAAAAATTAAACCCCGTCCTTCTGCGTGAGAGCCCCAACACGAACCACTGTGTCATCTGAAATATATTAAAGTGAGCTGTTGTCTTGCCTACTGTTGGAGTTTTCAGTGCCAACTGACTGACTTGAATACGAAACACAACACCTTGATGAATTTTAAGTTGGTATTTGTCCGCATGGTATTGCAACACACTTGTGGTGCAGTGGTTAGCAATCGTAGATCGCATGCCGGATACACGGGTTTGAATCCAGGAAATTACCCTCTATTTTTTAATGTTTGGATAGAATGTTGCATAAATATAAGAATTATGATTTATTCGGGCCACTGATCATTTCATATTTACGAACATTACATTTTGTTACTAATAAAGACTTGTGCGGATTGCTTCATGTGGCTTGAAAGTTCTATCGGAACTTTATTTGAACTTTATGGAACTTGAAAGTTCTGTCAGGACTTTATTCGAACTTTATGGAACTTGAAAGTTCTATCGGGACTTTATTCGAACTTTAAGGAACTTGCAAGTTCTGTCGGAACTTTATTTGAATTTTATGGAACTTGAAAGTTCTGTCGGAACTTTATTTGAACTTTATGGAACTTGCAAGTTCTGTCGGAACTTTATTTGAGCTTTATGGAACTTGGAAGTGATTTTAATCGTTGAATGCAGAACTTTTGGTTACTTGGGAAGACTTCAGCTAAGGCTGAACCCGATGGTGTTCCGTCGATTATTCTTAAAAAGAACATCACTTGTCTTTTAGATCCACTGCGCCGCATATTCCAGCTCTCTCTCTCTCTCTTTCCAGCGGCATCTTTCCGTCTTGCTGGAAGACTGCGGATATGTTTCCTGTTCATAAAAAGGGAAGCAAACGCGACGTAAACAACTACCGGGGAATCACGTCGTTGACTTGGTTGTCATAGAGTCCCTAAATGCGCATTGCAAGCAATATCTAAGTATAGATCAACACGGATTCATAACTGGGCGTTCCACAGTTACGACCCTGCTGTTCCTAACGTCTTCATCACAGACAGTTTGATTGCTCGGACCCAAACGGACGTTATTTACACAGATCTTACGGCAGCCTTCGATAAGCTGAACCACGAAATTGCGATCGCTAAGCTTGATAGCCTAGGGATCGGTGGGAATCTTTTGATTTGGTTTCGTTCATACCTCACGGAGCGCCAACTGACAGCAACTTTGGGTACTTGTCCGCATCCGCTCACTCGACGACTGCCGTTCTCTCCCAAATCAGATTGACATCTTTGCTGACTGGTGTAGTCTAAACCGACTGGTGGTCAACCCAGCTAAGTGTACAATCATTATTTGCTCACGGAAGAACAACCGATTATTTTCAACTACAAACTACTAGGCACGACTATCGAACGGGTGCATTGCGTGAAAGACTTAGGCGTTTTTCTGGACTCAGAGCTGACATACTCACACCATATATCGTATGTCGTCGACAAAGCGTCCAAAACTATTGGCTTAGTCTTCAAGATTACTAAGAACTTCCAAGACAGTTACTGCTTGAAATCGCTCCATTGCTATGCAGTCTGGAGTCCAAACTACAATTATGGGGCCGAGCGAATTGAATCTGTGCAACGACGTTTTCTTCGCTTCGCGCTTCGTAAGCTGCGTTGGAGATACCCACTTCGTCTTCCAAGCTACGAGAATCGCTGCCAATTGATCAATGTCGAGCCCTTACGTATCCGAAGAGATGTTTTCAGAGCCTTAACCGTCGCCGATACTCTGCAAGGAAGAATCGACTGCGAAGCAATTCTGCAACAAGTGAACATTGATGTTCAACCTCGATCCACATGCAACAGTCTTATGCTAAGATTTCCACTTCTTCGAACTAATTATAGCACTCAATTTACGGCTTGCAGCGAGTGTTGAACCGAGCAGCGTCGATGTTCGATTTCCACTTGACACGGAATATGCTTCGCCGAAGATTCTCTGCCTTTTTTGCTGACCGAAGGCGCAATGATGCTCAACAGCTTAGTGTAAAATTTTAGACTTATACATTTGTAGTAACTTAACAATGCTTTCCTTGTTATTTTCATTTGTAACTGTAGTATATGTAATCTGTATGTGTGTAATCTTTTTTTACAACACATCATTGGGACTATTTCTAGTCTGTTGATGCAAACATAACAAATAAATTAATAAACATATTTCTGACTTGTCGAAATAGCGCAAATTGCGCGATTTTTAATCGAAAATCGAAAAATCGATTCTTTTGGTAGCATTAATCTTATCTAATCTAATCTAATCTAATCTAGATATTTAGATATCTAACACCAACACAGCCAGTTCTTGAAAGCACCCTGGAAAAATGATTGATATACCTCCATCATTATTCTTGTCTATTTGACATATGTTTCACATCGCAGATGCGTCACACATACCAAAATGGCCAGGCCTACCGTGCAGCATTTAAGGGGCAAGATGATTCAGAAAACATCACGCCTGTTTAAATCAAGGATTTAAACACGATACTTCAGAATCCAATAAATGAATGAGACGTGGACATCTGGTACCGTTCGTTCCGTTTTAGGTAATTATATGATCGGTTGGTCGTTGGAAGCATCTAAGCTAGAAAGGTTAAGTGATGCTCCAGTTTGCTGATATTATACGTACTCTGCGGACGTATACATTTTTTTTTTTTTGAAATATTCAATATAAAAATTCATAACGGAGGTGGTCACTACCCGAGTCTCGTCTCTATTAACAGGCACAAAAAGTAACAAGGACCAAAATGTGTTCCCTTGATTGCTGAAAAATCCAGCTCCCCTATTTTTTTAAATTTGTCGAACCTCTTAACGGAATCCCTTTAGGTAGTGGCTCCCCTAGTTTGGAGTTGTCAGGACTAGGGTTCGGTGATAGATTTTATACCAGTAACGCACCACGAAAAAGTGACCTATCAGCGTTACTGAGTAATTCTTTTGGTTTCCCAAACATACCAAAAATCGACTGGATCGATATTTTTCTTTCGAGTTTTGTTTCAGTTAAAAAAAACTAATTTTGAAGTGCATTCGCATTTGAATTATCCCAGTAATTTTCAGAGTAATGGTCTCGAAATATACGGGTATAAAATTAAAAAAGTGATTTAAACTTCAATAACAAAGAATCACCCTCTTCAATATTTTATATTTTTTACGAAAAATTCTGTCTTCTGTGAATTTTTCAAGTTGGTCATTTAAAAATTAACAAAAATCATTGAACAACATCTTTTGATCAAATTGTTGAACTTTTCGTTTGTACTCCTTTTTTAAAAATTTTTGAACAGTAATTTTTTTTAGCAAGTCCAATAGTTTTCTGTACAGTACTTCACATCAATAATGTTCATATAAAAAGATCTAAAATTTGTACAAAAGTTGCTGATTTTTTTAAATTGTTATGTGTCTAACTATAATATTTCGCAGAAAATAACATTTTTCATAAGCTTTTTTATGAAATATTTTTTTCAGTCATTTAAGTTCTAAGCACATTTTTACCCAAAATAACTCAAAAAAATTGAACGTGTATATTTTTTCTGATAATGAATTATGATTTTCTACAACTTTTTCTCAGACGTCATTTTGATTGGAAGTGACGTTTTCGAGTTATAATTTGCTAAAAAATATCAAAAACTTGTTTGCGAAATTCAAAATGGCCGAATGTTAGCTCAAATGCTAATGGTTGATCAAAACAAACAATACCCGTTCACACTGAAACGTATATCATATCAAGTACACAATTTTTATACCTACCTCATCTTGAAGTTTGACGTCCATATTGATATGGTTCCGGTCATGTCTGAAATTGGCCACTTCCCCTGGGGCAATCCATAACCTGCTCCATGGCTTGAACATGAAAAACCTACATTTGGGATTGGCTTGCAAAATCTTGAAGTTTGAACCCATGTTGATATGGTTCCAGTTATGTCCCAAATTGGCAGCTACCTCCGAGGCATCCAGAACATGCTACAGAGTAGCCATAGCAAGTTGTTTGCCTGTCAAACCTCCTTCTCCCTCTCCCCATTCATAAAACTGTAAATCTCTACTAACCTCGAGACGACCGCGAGTAATCGGTTCAATTCCTTTTACTCTAGATTTAGGACATTAGTTATTTATAACGCAAATGATAACTTGGCTCTGTAAAGTTTATTCAATTAAGCCTGTACAAATAAATTAATACAAAAAAAAAGTTGTTTGCCTGATAAAACTGCCTTTGGTGTTGGCTTGCAAAATCTTGAAGTTAGACACCCATACTGATATGGTTCCGGAAATGTCCCAAATTGGCCACTTCTCCCGGGGCACTCAAAACCTGCTCCACGATGGCCATCGCAAATTGTGACGCTGAAAACGATTCTGGAGCCATCGCGCAGAAAAATCTTGAGGATTGATACCCATTTCACAAGTATTAGAGGATATTCTGTGCAAATTTCAGCCTGTTTGATGGAGGTATTCTGGTATTTTTAAAGATAATTAGATAAATTGAAGTATATCTTCAACTATTTTAGAAATCATCCTCCTTTGCCATTCATAAATAAAATATTTTTTAAACCAAATTGATCCCCACTTTTCGCAAGTTGTTTCACAAGAATTCGGGAATATTCTGTGAAAGATCTAGCCTATTTGATGAAAGTATTCTGATATATCTGGATATTTTTAAAGATAATTATATTAATCGAGCTATTTTAGAAATCACCCAAATCACCCACTAAATATTTTTTTTTAATTGATCCTCAATTTTTACAAGTTGTTTCCCAAGTATTTGACGATATTCTAGGAAAATTTTAGCCTTTTTGATGAAGGAATTCTGATGTATCTTGGAATTTTAAAGATAATTAGATAACTCCCTGAACTTCACCAGAACCTATCAGAACTTCGGCAAAAGTTCCCTGAACTTCGCCAGGTCTTTCCTGAACTACGGCAGAACTTCCCTGAGCTACAGCAGAACTTCCTTGAATTTCGGCAGGCCTTCCTTGTACTACGGCAGGACTTTCCCTTAGTTCGGTAGGCCTTCCATGTACATTGGTAGGACTTCCCTGAAATTCGACAAAATTTCCCTGAACTTCGGCAGAACTGCCCTGAACTTCGGCAGAACATCCCTGAACTTCGGCAGGCCTTCCCTGAACTTCAGCAGGACTTCCCTGAAGTTCGACAGGAAATCCCTGAACTACGGTAGGACTTCCCTGAAGTTCGTCAAAACTTCCCTGTACTTCGACAGAACTTCCCTGAACTTTGGCAGAACTTATCTAAACTTCGGCAGGACTTCCCTGAAGAAGACCCTCATGATTTCCAAGAATTGAAATGACAGGACTTTCCTGAACTTTGGCAGAATTTCTCTGAACTTCGGTAAAACTTTCCTGATCTTCGGTAAAACTTCCCTGAACTTTATCAGAACTTCCCTGATTTCCAAGAATTGAAATGAAAGGACTTCCCTCATCTTCGACAGACCTTCTCTGAACTTCGTCAAAACTTCCCTGAACTTCGGCAGAACTTCCCTGAACTTCAACAAGACTTCACTGAACCTCAGAAAGAATTCCCTGTTCTTCGGCAGGCCTTCCCTGAACTTGAAATGTTGAAATTGAAATTTTCATTTTAGTAGTAGAATTAATATGAATAATGTCAAAATTTCAACACTTTCCATTTTGCTAATTTGCAATGCTTGTTGTTATTGCTGCATTTTGAATTGGGGTGTGTTTCGAACGGGTGTGGAGTCAATTTCAACGGAAAAGTATTAACTTTCACCTTAATATTACTGGTTACTCTACCGGAACCGAATTCAAAGAAATGGCCAGATCACAGTTGTTTGTCAACAGATCGTGGATCTGAGGCCAGCATTGAATTTAGAATACGCTGGTGATGGAATACAAGAACAGAAGCAGAAATGTTTGCCGTGAGACATAGGAAGCGGACCACTTTTTCACTTTTCCTGATGAATTGATTCATCTGAGATGCTCAAAAACTTCATCTACATACAGATAAAAATTCTGAATTTTAATAGTGATGTAAACATTCATTCACGTAAACTTGTATTTCTTTTCACGCAACCGAGCAACTTGTAAACAATGTTGTTTACAACAATGGGCTTTTGTATACAATATTTGCTACTTTGCATGAAATGTCTCAGAACTTTACATGATAGGGGAAATGCAGGTAATGTCGGCCTAAGTGTCCCTAATTTGGGCCCATACATAAATTCAGCAATCGACTAAATTTTCAATAGCAACCAAAAATATCCATAGGTAACGTCCCAATAACGCGTTCATCAAGATAAAATTGATAAATAGCAGATTTTTAGCGATGGGCCAATCTTAGATCCATAGGCCAACATTAGAGACATTTCCCCTATATAATGTAAACATATATGATTTGTGACGCTCCATTTATGTGCATCATACTGAACAGAAATTTACACTACTTAATCGAACTGCAGTTTAAAAAAATTTAATTCTGTATTGTTTTTGCAAGAATCCTGCAATAATTTTGTTGAGAAAAATTGAAAATTAGAATAGTGCCTTAGTTGGTTATGATCTTCCGGATTTATTGTGTGTGAATAGTTGAGGTGCAAATCCGATCAATCTTAAAATAAGACAATTACCAATGGAAATTGGCAAGATGTTCAGAGAAAAATGCTTTAATTTCCTTTGTTATAAATTATAAATCCTTATTCTGATGTAAACAAACGGTTTGGTTGACGTTTCCTATTGAACTCGCCTGGCGCCCTCTGAATCAAACTTGAAGGTGGCCTACTAGATCGCAAATACTTTTGTTTTTCAAAATGAAGGACCCTAATTCCCCCCCGCAATCACATGGGTTACACAATATAAAGTTTTCCTACCTTAATCAGGACTGTAGGGCTTCTTCCATTGTCTGAATCAACAAACAATTTTAAGCATCACCAGCCAAAGTAGTATGTAACTCAAGTCAAGCTTCTAATCCGCATTGGTGACATGGATTTGTGTGTTACTAGAGCTACACCAGAGCATAAGCCTGCCCAAAATGCGGCACCACACACAAAATTCTTTCTGATGTCTCGTCGCTCTGCCATTTGATAGCCATTTCCTTTACTTGCTTCCCGACACATTTCTCCGAGGGGGTCATCAAACTCACGACAACGACAACGACGACGACTTCATGCTCTGACAGTGATTGTCACTCTATGCGTGCAGTAGTCTGCCGTATTTGTTTACACTTTTGTTTGTTGGTGGGCCGGAATCTAAAGGACCGCCCCAGAGACACAATTTATCATCATCGGGCCAAAAATGAAGCTCTTACGTGGGACACATTTTTGTTCCATTCTTTAGCACATGTTGCACACGACGATAAGCTATCGCCGGGCTCAAGTGAGGTCAAATATTTGCATGTCAATGAACAACGGGCATAGACCGTTTAGGCTTTTCGGTGGGAGCCGCACAGCTGTGCGTTTCAATGAGCTTGTAGAAGATTTTCAAAGAAATTTCCACCGAAGCCGCACATGCATTAATAGAATCTCCTCTACGAGCTTTTTCGGTGCTGTGTAGGTAGCAGGAAATCCTTATTCCCATAATTGAATCTCCTTCTGAGGAATGAGAAATAGAACGTGAAATTCCCTTCCACCACCTTCTTTTCTAGCTCTGAAGGATCTAAGGTGGATGAAAGTGGTATTTTCAGCTATAGAACGAACAAAAATGACAATTTCATCGCTTCGGGTTACTGCAAGGATCTCACCCGTCATGCTTGATAGGGTTAGGTTCATTACTTTGCTTTTCAACGCTATCTATCTGCTTAAGGTCGAGGTTTGCCCGCAGGCAAGCAATCCTGGGCTACAATTGGTGAAAGGGTCGTATCAATCGATTGGAATTTCTTTCTTCAACGGGACAACGGCTTCTTGCTTATTTGTTTTGAAACTGACGACCTTCGTTCGGATTTCGTTTGTTGATTATCTAAAAAAAAAAAAAGTTCCAGAGCAACGCATTTACTTTGATCTTTCACCGACTTTCATCACTGGTGCGAAGCGTAGGAACGGAGAGCAAATCTTTGAAGCTGCAGAAGCACATTTGTTTACACGCGAAAGAATTGCTACATTTACTCCATTCAAAAGCAAATAGTGCAACGGCAAAAAGATGCAATTCCGTTTATTTATGCAAACATGCGAGTGGTAGTGTTTTAGGAAACATTTCTCTTTGTCGCAATTCCATTACATTGTTTCTGGAAGATTTCACATTACTAATGCAGATTTGTATCAGGAGTGGGGATTAGATTTTTTTGTTCAACAACCGACGTTTGTTGATTCGATCCTCAGAAGTGTATGGCCAAAATCCACTAGGTATTATTCATCGTGAGAAAAACTCTACTGTTCTGAATTGATTGGATCCATTCTTTTCCACTTTGTATTTGCCTTCGCTTAAGAGCACAAAGATGAATTCACGAAGGATAATCAATTTTTTCCATTTACAGAAACTCAAATCCAGGGAGAGCTAGCTGTGGGTTTAAAAGTAGGAGCGAAGCTGTGACAAATCTAAGGATACGTATTTGCTCAAAACGGATAGTCGAGTAAGGTTCGAAAGGATCGTTCTGTAGTTGAAGAGGATAGTGTAAGGTGGGGCAAAAGTTCGTTTTGAGGTTTTCGCAGCCTGGACAAATATTGGAGATGTTTTCGAGTTCTTAAAAAAATTAAGTTGAGAGGAGGCACAAGCTCGTGTAAGAGCGTCAAAACCAGGAAGAAGAAAAAGGACCACCTCCGAATTTTTGCAACTTGATGCATGGTAATTCTAACAGGCGGACTTGGTGACATCATTTGAACGTTTTTTTTTTTTCATACTAAGGCACACGCATGTGTCAAGATAGAAATACTCCATAATAGGAATGTTCATCCATATCAAAGATCTAGATTTTATTTCTGTGCCCAGATTTTTTATTTTTTTTAATTCTGAATCATCTTAATCAGTAGTGCTCATGCCTATTTTTTCAACAGCTGTGTCTTTGCTTGGTGATCATATTTTAAGTTGAATTTTGCGTATTTCCAAATCATTTCGGCCATACATTCGTAATGCAAAAAGAAATTCAAGTTGAGATTGTTACATCATAGAAACCCAAGCACCACTGGCTGACCGTGGGTTACTTTAGGCATCACTGATCTTGATGATTCTGTTGGAATTATTCACAGGATGTCTTTGGAATTTTCTCAAGAACCAGGATCTCACTATTCTAAGGGAATCGGTGGCCTCATAATGACTGATTTTGCTTACATAGGTTCAATCCCAGGCTACTTCACATTATAGAGTAGAGTCATTGTTGAACCGGGAAACCACTAAACCGAGAAAACCGGGAGAACCGGAAATTTTTAAGGGGGTGGGTGTCCCAGAATATCTAAGCACGATTAAAATATAATACAACTCTGTTTACAGCAAATTTGATTTTTATTTCATATTCATGTTCTCTAAAGTATTCTCTTACAGTTCAACGTAGAGAATTCGAAATACGATCAATCGTTAGCCAATAAGCGAATTTTTGATCTAACGTGACTTATAAGCTTCAGTTTCCAACTATTTTGGATACTTTTTCCCAGTCTTTTATAAACTTTGTAATGGAATCCGTTGCCTTTACATGTTTCTGCCAATATGCTTTGGTCAGGGCCCAGAAAGTTTCGATTGACCTGGCCTGGGGACAGTTTGGCGGATTCATCTCCTTGGGTACGAATTGGACCTTGCTGGCTTTATACCAGGCTACCGTGTCCTTGGAGTAATGAACCGACGCCAAATCCGGTCAAAACAGTACTGAAGCGTCATATTTGCGGATCACAAAAGGTTTGGATGCATACCACACTCACAAATGGCTTGCCAAACCATAGCCTTTTTAACGATTTTTTCCGAAAAATCAACACTTCGGCCATCACGAACGGTGTAGTACTGATCACCCGGAAGAGTTTTGTAATCAAATTTTACGTATGATTCATCGTTTTTAATTACGCACACCTGTTTTCCACACAGCAACCGGTCGTTGTTAAACTTCCGAGCCCCCGGTTAGACGGATGCAGCTTGTTTTTCACTTTGCTTTGACTTTTTTTTTGCTTCTTATACGTCTTTAGACCCATTCTTACCTTTAGATCCGTCCAGCGGGTACGTTATCCTTCGAGGATCCCACTTTTTTGGCCACGTCTCGAACCAAAGCACTTTTCTTGCGAGTGAAAGCTTGCACGATTTTCCGGTCCAGATTTCGGTAAACAGTCATATATAGTCATCTGAAACAATCAGGGGTGCTCCAAAATGGAGCTTAAACATTCTGGGACACCCTATAGCATTCCCTCTCAACTCTGAAAATCGCAAACTAGCGTACTCGTTCCTTCAATCGAATTTCAATACGTTTTATCACATATTAAAAATAAATTCGATTCACACTAAAGCTCTGTTATGCGAAGAAGCTTCAGATAGAACCCTTAATGTTCTGCTCAGTACGCAAAATCGGTCACTACTAGGCCACCGAGCTCCTTATATCAGTGCTTTTGAGAAGGATTTGATATGGATTTCCCATCAACACGTCTTAAACATAAAGTGGCAACCAATCAAGCAGCCAAGCTCCTCAATTATTTTTTGAGACGTTATTTGGTAACGATTGGATTAAATTTAAACAAATAACTGGATAGGATCTCATCCGAATGATCTGTTATTAATATGGTCTCCTAATGTTTCATAAACTTAAAATGAATCACTCTTCAAAGTTTACGGCTTAAACAAATATGTTCATTTTAAAAGACATTATCGCGTCTTTACTTCACCCCTCATATCGCGATTTACGCTTTAATTAAAGAGATAAATGCAATGAACTGTTTTTTTTTTATGGAAAACACAGCTAGAACAAAAACGAGAATATGGGTGTTTTTAATATAAATCTGAAGATTTTCCATCAGCAAAGGCCTGAAAATAAATTTTAATCAATAAATTCAACCTGAACGAAGGCTTTCAAATAAGTAAATCTAAAGATGTTCTATAGTCGAAGAGCTGAAAATAAACTTGAATAAGTTCTTGTTGTTGTTTCTTTATTAAGGATACTTCTGATAAACTTAAACAATTAAAATCTATAGATGGCAGCTTTGCAACATCTGTATCACAAATGTTGTACTGTTAATTCTATGTATGTATATGTATAACGATACTTCCATTTAATGTTCACTACCTCCTGGTCAGAACCTTAATCACTAATCCCAATCTCACACTCCGATCTGCCAAAGGCCAATCACAAAAACTCAAAAAATCAAGAAATCAAGAACACTGATAACAAGTGCATAAAGAACGTTCTACAGCTGGAACAAACTCACCAAATTCAACGATGATCATTGTCCAATGGTGCGGGTTCATACATTATGAATTCAAATTGCCCTTTATTCAAAACTGGCACAAACGACCCGGAACTAGTCCAACATATACAAAATGTACACATTCTGTACATGGCAGACAGGCCCGAATCATTCTCGACGATATTCACCTAAAAAACCGACATGCATGACCATCATTCCACACACATCCTCCTCCAGTGATTCCAACCGCGCAATAACTAGCTATGGGCAATCATTCACATTTTACAAAAAATCGGCCATTTTGGATCGTGCATTTTTTTTTTCTAATGGCGTCTTTGTAATTTTTCATAAATTGTAGCACAAAAACGTCACTTCTGATCGAAATGACGTCTGAGACAAAGTTGAGAGAAAAGTCTTTCTAGTAAAAGTAATTTTGAGTAAAAAATCCATAAAAGTGTTTCAACTCATATTTTTCAAAAAGTATTCAAAACCATGAACACATGAAAATTTACAAAAATCGTTAAACAAGAACTTATGGTAATTTTTTTTAATAATAAGTGTCGTTTTAGAGCTACAATTGATTGAAAATGTCAAAAACGCCATTTTGGAAAAAAATACTAGATCCGAAAAATCCGAAATTTTTTAAAATGTTTGAATGATTGCCCACAACAAACAATTATGCAAATCGAAGAAGGCTGAGTTTTATTTTTAATATTTTTATCCTATTTGGCCAGGAACTGGTCTATACGGATTAGTCTTAGCAGTCTTAGGAAGAGATTGAATACTGTAGTTTTAATATTTCGCTGACGATTGTTAGTGTTTAGTGTTGTTAGTGGTTTCGAGTGTCAAAGTTTTGTCAATCATCGCAATGGCGTTGAGATTGAGTCCTACCGAGACTTAAAGTGAGTTAAAACTGCTAAGTATAAGATTTAAAAAAAGCTCTTCGCAATAATTGATGCAACTCATGTAGCATGGGAATTTGTACACATGAATAAAAAAAAATGCTATAAACCTTGAAAAAGCTCCTTTATTGCGTATCTTCTTCTTTTTTACATTTCAAGCTTATTGCTTATCGCATATTAGCTCAACTTAGTGTTCTAAATGCAATTCCACAGTTATTAATTGAGAGCTTTCGATGCATTTTTCAACCCGAAGAATTCCTAGACCAGACCGGGAATCGAACTCAACCACCTCCAGCATGGTCTTGTTTTCTTGCTACGCCTTTACCGACTGAGCTAAGGTAGGTCCCAGATGTGTGTAGCTACTCACATTTACTGTCCTGTCCGTGTTTCTAGTGACAGAGGAGCAGAGCGACGGGCAAACGTCTAGGATTAGCTTCTAGAAGAATTTTCTAAATATAAGAAGCTTCTTTTGGAAGCTCATTCTAGGCTCATCCGTCAACCGAATCCAAGCTTCCCGACGCAACTACCATCGTGTCAGCTGGGAGCAGTTCCAACACTGTGTCGACTCCACTCCACGTTGAAAAAGCGTTCGACAATATCTGGAATGATGGCTTGGTGTTATAATTGCAGCACTACGGTCTTCCAATCTTCATAGTGAAGATAATATACAACTACCTATCGGACAGGACTTTCCGAGTCTCTCTGAATAGCATCACATCGGATGCTTTCAACATCGGTGCCGGGGTTCCACAAGGAAGCATCCTTGGCCCCATTCTATTCAACCTGTTCACCTCCGATGTACCGGCTCTCCCTGATGGTGGATCGTTGTCTCTGTTCGCAGATGACACATCCATCGTTTACAAGGGTAGGGTCATCGGAGCTCTGACTGCCAAACGTCAGAGAGGCCTTGACGTCCTGTCTGAATATTTCAACAGCTGGAAGATCCGTATCAACGCGGCAAAGACCCAGGTCATCATCTTTCCACACTCAAAATCTCCCAGACTTGTTCCGTCTGAAAATAATAAGACCTGCTTAAATGGCTCAGTGGTGGAATGGTCCAAAGAGGTCGTGTACCTCGGGTTAACACTAGACAGCAAGCTTCTTTTCAGGGAGCACGTTGACAAAACCAAAACCAAGTGCAACATCTTGATAAGATCGTTGTATCCTCTCATCAACAGGAGGTCTACCCTGTCCCTGAAAAATAAGCTTGCTGTCTACAAACAAATCATCCTTCCCGTAATAGCCAATCTGTGGGAGAGTTGCGCCAAATGCCATCACCTCAAACTCCAAACGATCCAAAACAAGATCCTTAGGATGATCCTTAACAATCCCCCGCGGACTAGAAATTCTGAGGTCCACCGCCTGGCTGGTCTTCAGACACTGGAGTTACGGAGAGCTGACTCCATCGCAAGGTTCAGAGATTGCTGTAGGCGATCCGATCAACAGATCGTCAGGGATCTGGCACGTTAGGTTAAGTTAGGTTAAGTAGGTAGAATAACAAATTAATACATTCAAACAACATACTTCACAAAAAAAATTGAAAAATTGAAAAACATTACACAGTAAAAAACAACATGTACAACACAAAATCAAAAAGTCCACCAAAGATGAAGAGCCCGTCTGGCCTTTGCCCTGAATTAGCACATAACAACCACATAACAAATCAAAATAAAGAAAAATTTTACTACTAGGTACTGCTCATTCTAGACGCGTGTCTGTCGCTCCGCTTCTTGGACAAAAAAAAAACGGACAGGACAGTAAATCTGAGAAGCTACACAGTAAACAGTGTTGGGAAAATAGTAAAAAATCAAATCTCACCTAAGAACACTCTCGATTTTCGCAGACGAAAATCAGAAAATAAACAACTGCGGTTGATATTCCAGGCTGTGATATCGCAGCTCGGAATATCAAGCTAACAAACCTCACAAGCTGCAAATCTCACCAAACTGTGGTGAGAATGAGTTTCATGATTTTTGCTTTAGCCCCGAATACAACCGAAACTTCCATAACGGCTGGCAGCAGTCGCTTCGTGTCTGCCATCGGTGAAGAGAAAAACGAGACAGCATTATTATATCTTCTCTTTCTAAGAAAACGAGGTGCAACGGAATCATTGCTGCGTCGATTCAACTCTCAGCTTCAACTTCAACACGTTTTGAATAGTCTCGCTATATCGAAGGAGCTTGTAAACTCAATATCAAGCATGATATTTTGCACCAATATCACGCGTTATATTAAAAGCGTAGGAGAATGAGCAAATATCAATTTGCTAATAATTATGCCAACAGTGCAGTAATTATGCAGTAAAAGAGCATTTTCCTGGGTTTATGGGTACATATTAGTTTTTTTTTTATATCTTTATTAAGGAGACTTTCAGCCGTTGGCTGGCTCGTCTCCGAAGGTACATATTCGTTTATTTATGGACACAACTTCCTTTATGTATGGTACATGTTCAGATTTCTTAAGAAACAATCCTTGAAATCTTCCTTGTGCGTAGAATAGATCAATGCTGCATTTTATTTTAAATATTAGTTTTAATCATTTTAGTTTTAATTAACCATTCAAACCAACCAAATGACGTTTTCTACCACTCGAACTTCGAAACAAAACAATATGTGGTCCGAAAACGTTCTAAGAAAATAGTAATTTGCTGGATCAGTTTTGTATAATCGCTGACAAAAAGTCACGCTAAAACAGCTCGACGAAGTGGTTCGTTGTATACAAACATACACTTAGTTTCTGCACGTTATTCTCTTGCAGATGACCTCAGTTTTTCTTTTCGTATTATAGTTGTAAGTATTAGCCGTAAGTGATCTCATCCTGATTTTCAAATAGGGGAAATGGCTCTAGATGAACGCGTCATTGGGACGGTACTAATGGATATTTTTTGTAGTAAATCACGCCAATAAACTCTTCAACAATTCCACCAAATTTATTTCGTTATTTGATTTCAACAACAAAGTTTATCGTGACTGCTAATTTTCTGCATGTAATTGTATTTGACGATTGATATTCTTCTCCTCTCCCGTTTGCATCCTTTCTTCGCTGACATCTCGGATGATATTTCGCACCAGTAGTGGTGTGAGCGATCACAGTAGTCAACGTATTTTCTGCGATGATCCGTTGCCTTTCCTTCTGACTCTTTCAACACAATTTAAGACCATCAATTGAAATGGCCTTAACTCCATTTTGTAAACAAACCTTGTAAGGCCATTTTCTATTAATTTGTATGGGTACATTTTCTATTTCATAGGGATAAAAGTGCTTTTTCTTATTGGTGCATGAGACAATTTTGTGCGTTTACGTTGTTTTTTTCGTTTTTAGGGAGGCAACATATTTTTGCCATATAGTTATATGGATTGGAAAAAAAATAAGATGAATCACCTAAACTGTAGATTCAAACTGGAGTTCCAAAATCACCGATTTCATTCACTGACGTAAATTCGTCACGTCTGATACACTACTTAACCCGTCCATTAGCCGATAACATCCTTGAAAGCGTTTCGAAATTGTTCAATTCACAGTTCTCTCGCTCTCTACATCTCTAGCTCATAGCATACATCCTGCAACAAGGAATCTGCAGCTAATTTTCCCAAACAATAGTCTACACACATTTCTGTCTGCAAGATAGAACAACGCATTCCGGGCACCTTCGAGCAAATGCCGGAAACAAGCACATTTTCCCCAACCATAGACACTATACACTTCTTATCTCATGAAAAAAAATGCTGCAATCCGAAGGCGACGAAACGAACAGAAAACAGACAAAGGATGTGCGACGGCTAATTGCAGCCTAGTCCTGCCTCAATCTTCTAATCATGAGAAACCTTACCAACATGCGTACCACAGGCTAAACACAGACAATCAGGTCATAATATTTGCCATGAAAACGAAATGCCGAAAATTGCGTCTCCTGCTGATCCTGCTGATTTTGACGCGTCGGCGACGACGACGACGACGGCGATGTCCCTTTGTCGGTTGATACCTACCAACATGTTTGCATAAATAAGCCATAACCACCCGCTGGAGACGGTTGGATGGGTGAAGGTCTCGCTCCGCTTGAAGTGCATAATTAACTCCCCGAGCGTTCGGGACGACGACAAGTTTCATTTCCAACGATTGCCTATTTTGTCGAACAAGTGGGAAGAACATCAAAAATCATGCACAGTCCAGAAAATGTAACGGTCAACCCGATGGTGCGCTCAACGTGGGTGGTCCGAATGCCCGAATCGGGCAGTTAATAGAGTGATAAGTACGTATCAGAAGTAGAATCAAAACATCGATAGATTGTACATAATATGCTTCGTTTTGGAAAGAATAATTACAAAATTGATTTATTCGATTGAGATTGGAACATCTCAATATCAATCATCAAATATCTCAAATACATAGCGTGTGAGGGAGAGAGAGGACTATAAACAGCGCCAAACAATTACCGATCGCGCCCGGTCACAACCGAACGATTCATAAATCTCAAGAAGCATACCTACCACCATCAACTCTCGAACTCCACTGGAGCTCCTCCGCATGATCAGAGAATCGATTTGGGTGGTCCCGGCGAGAAAGAAGCTGGATGATGAGCGTTAATCGCTGGTTGCTTCTTTGTTTGGTATGCGCTTTTCCTACCTTTACCTATGTCTCCTCCCGTTTCTAATTTCTTCTTCTACTATAAGATGGGAGTGATCTTCATCTTGGCGCGCGTGACCCTGGATTAGATTCCGATTGTTTCGTTGTTGCTTGTATAGACACCCTGCTGGGATTCATGCACAAGACACTTGACGACGCACAGTGGGACGAAATCAAAAATAGTGGAACATGGCAATTTGCGACGAAACTATTGAGTGTAGCATTTTGATTTCTTTTAGAATGAGTCTTCATTTTTTATTGAGTACTTTAATTGAGAAGTGAACATTTTTTATTAAGGGGGGTATACACTAAAATAAAAAAAAAAATAACTTTTTAATGACTTGTTGAAATTGATGATCATCTATGAAAACATTGTAGATGAAGTCATTTTAAGAAACTTTGTCCAAGACGTCAATTTTCCATCTCTTAAGTAGACGAAGTTATAGGGTGATCTCAACGTTCATATGGGGATCCAAGGGAATGCCTAATGAATTTTCTAATATAGTACATTAATGTTTTGTTACGTTTTGCTGTTCTCATGACCATTTTTCCAAGTGTTTACATTAAAGTGGGTTTCCCGCTGCTCTTTTAATGTTTATTCTGGTCCCCAACAACAGGGCTAAATTTGAATGGATTTGGTAATAATCTCGATTAGCGGAAGAATTTTAAATTTTGTATGGGAGACGGAACGATCCTATTAATTTGCTTACCAATAATCATAATATTGCTCAAATTTCACCAAACCTCGGACTTAGATTGAGAATACTATACCAAACAATTTTGTCGAAGCTACAATCGACTCAAATGTACATACTTGGTCATGAAAACAGCAAAACGTAACAAAACATTGAGGTACTATATTAAAAAAAAAATCAATAGGCATCCCCTTGAATCCCCCTATGAATTGTATATTTAACAGTAGACTAGAAAATGTTGAACGAAATTACGTCGAGTTTAGCTGGCAATACCTACTAACCTGCAAGATACACCCCTTTAAAGTTAGTGTTGAAATTTTTTTAAATAGGTATGTAAATCCTTTACATAAAGAGGAAGCGATTTGCTTCTTCGAGCAAAAATTTGCATTTTAAAAGCACTTACAACCTTGTACAACATTTAAAAAAAATCAAAATTCAAACTAAAAAGTTATGGTGAAAAAACGGTTTTTAAGGGGGTACTAGCGTTAGTACTCCATTTTCACCCTATAACTTCGTCCACTTGAGAGATAGAAAATGGACGTCCTTGACAAAGTTTCTTAAAATGACTTCATCTACAATGTTTTCATAGATGACCATCAATTTCAACAAGACATAAATATAATATTTTTTTTTTATCTTAGTGTATACCCCCCTTAATCAAAAATGTTCACTTTTCAATTAAAGTACTCAAAAAATGAAGACTCATTCTAAAAGAAATCAAAATGCTACACTCAATAGTTTCGTCGCAAATTGGCATGTCCCACTATTTTTGATTTCGTCCCACTGTGCGACGGCAGCGACGGTCCATCCAGATAATTATGATAGCGAGTCCAAGTTGCTTCCACGGATGGCCAGTGAAATGAAGACGGTGCTTTCTGGTGGAAGGTACGATCGTTGAAGGCGATTATGATGCGATTAGGATGGGAATTAATGATTGTTTTTTCTTGCTTTGGAAGTTACGAGATGGTTGTTTAATGGATTCCGTGGTTCGGCGGCTGGGTTGGGACGTCCTTTTTCGTGTCGATTTGAGGTCCTTTGGAGATAAGGATGGCAGGACGTTGATGTTAATAGAATTGGATTGATGGAATAATGGGTCCAAAATAGTTCTTTATGACTCAGTCAATTATCACTTGTTTTTTGATCCACACAATCTCTAATACAATATTTTCTCGTTTTATTGCAGGTAAGGACATAAACGCTGAAATGATGCTGTCAAACAATAACGTATGGTTTTAGTAATAATGAATTGTAATGTATTATTGCCATTTTGAAGATGCTACTTAGGTAAGTGATCAGAATTCAAAAACCAAACATTCTCTCAACGAAAGAGCGCTTGAATATTTTGCAGAAGAAAGGCGATGTAAATCCTCCTTTTTTGTCTTGATTGCATGTCCTTTTGATATAAAGATCTCCGGTCGTTGATCTTAGTTTTTTCCGAGTAGAAAATGCCACAGTTGGGAGCTGAATTCAAAAATATATTCAATTAAAGTTTTGGTAAAGGATTTCTTACGAATATTGCTACAATTTCAATGGGATTCCGAAGAGTATTCCAAAGATATTCCGGTGATAATTTATGAGATAATTCAAAGGAGAGTTCCAAAGAAGCAGCATTTCAAAGAAAAGTTGGGTGAAAATGCTACACTTATACCACAAGATGAAGTTGTGTAGTGCAATAATCTACTAGTTAGATAAAGTTCTGATGAGAATAGATTGATATTCCGCTAGAGTACGGCAGCGTGAAAATTGATCAGAAGTTGAAATTGAGCGAAGGGCCACTCCTTTACCGTGTTCGTTTGACTTGCTTATATACTGTCTGCAACTGTGGACTAGTTCCAGTGACGTTTATCACACCTAAAGCCCCACGTTACCGAAAGCATTTCCAGTAGTGATAAACATCGCTAGAACTATTCCACAGCTACAGACAGTATATGAGCAAGTCAAACGCACTCTTTTTTGCCTGTGGATTTTAGGACATCCCTCAAATCCCCTCATCCATCAATGTATGAGTTACGTAAAGAAGTGCGCGTTTAATTAATATTGTCGCATTAATGGCCCTTCGCTTAATTTCAACTTCTGTTCAATTTTCACACTAGCTACTAGTACGGACTCTAGCGGAACTATCAATCGATCCTCTTCAGCAAGCATGGGAAAATTCATTCGATCGCGCGAGCACCACAGAATCATAATAGTCATCCTCACCCAATGAGGTACATACAGGTGAGGAAATGCCTTTTTTCATGGCAATTTTTTAGGAGTTTTTCGTCATCACCGATTGTTTACCTCTTTTTTTGGAGAGTCCACTTTGAAAATCGTTCGAAGACGGTTGTGGTTTTGCTTCGCTTTTATTTTATTTTATTTTTTTTAAGCTCGGGCTACTACGTGCTGGCGTGTAGTTTTTCGGTGCTCGCATTTGAATAGTGTTATGTCCCGGGCGCGATAATTTGATCTGGAAAGGTTTGTGCTGATATTTCCTCCCTGATGCTTAGGTGCTTGGTGTGTTCTCGCTTCCCTTTGTTGCCGGTGTGACTTAACTTAACCGCACTGATCTATTGTTAGGTTTTTGCGAAGTGCATTTTTGTTTTGATTTGAAAAATAAAAGTGATATCTAGTTATTGTGTGGTTGGAATCGCTGGAGAAGCAATTGTTTTTAATGACTAGAGGAAATTATGCATGGGAGCATCGGGAATGCGCTCTCGGATATTTTGATTTGATGAGTACGTTCCAGTAGAAGATTGTCGATTGCATTTCGAGGGGATCGGATGCATTGTTTGCGGGAGCGGATGCGTCCCTTAGGGAGAGTAATCGAGATTTATTTTCATCGTTTGCCATTTTCCATAGGGATGACCTTGATCGCATGAGGCATGTTTCTCGGTTTTTACGGTTAGGTTCTTACGAATAATGAATTATGACTTTTTTTTTCATGTTGAAGCATGATTCATTAAGAAAATAAATGTCGCGATCTAACGTGCTTTTTTTTTCGAGGGTAAATAACGATCAATTCAAAAAAAGGAATGCATGGTTTTGTCAATTGAAATGTCCTCTTTAATTGAGATTTTTTGGCGCGATTGGATGTCTCCTGTAGCCGCTGCACCAGGTTCCCCAGGAGGCCTCCCGTCTGAGTCGTCGCGGGGCGGGACGTCTGGCGGTCACACCACTGGAGCTGGAACAACGAATTTTTTTGTGGTTATTCTCTGATAGATGACCGAGTCTCGTGTGTAGCCGTTTTTGATTTGATTGAAAAATAAAAATTTGGCGACGTTTTGAAAAAAACAGTCCGTTTTTGTACCTTAAAATTGGAGATAAAAGCTTGCACCAAAAATCCATTTTTGATTCTTTTGAAAATCGGCTAGGTACAAGACTAGAAAAAAGGTACTTAACTCGAAAATTCAATCGCCGTTTAAATCGAATGAGCCGTTTCTAAAATACAGCGCCCGCCAATTTTGAAAACATCGTTTAGAGATAATCGCGGCAGCAGTTGGAACTACTACTACGTTTCGCCGGTAACGGGCGGGTACTCCGAGCGCTCACCTGAGCGCGCTTGGAGCGTCTGGACACGAGTCCACTAATCGGCCTATAACTTTGGAACGATGTCACTTGCGGACTTGCGGTCAAAGTGGGACTCAATGAAGACCTAAGTGCTTTTTCGTAGCTTTTTGTTTTCGGAGTTGAAAGATCGTCGGTTGCAGTTGCTTGCTTACTGAGCAGGAAAACGAGGTCCCAGGTTTATTCATATTATAGAAATGTATGGTCAAATCGCTTGGTTATCGTGTATTTTGCAAAATTTGTCGTCGTCGGTGACGGGTTTGAATGGTTACAATAACTCGAGTAAGATATTATGTGATATGAGGGGCTCGGTGGCCTTAGAGCGATCGGTTTTTGCTTACTGAGCAAAAAACATCATGAGTCTAATCTCAGGCCCATCCGTATTCAAGATTCGTTAATCTCCTTATTTGTTATTATGACTACATGGTAATAACAACAACCCGATGATTAAAAGGGAACTTGTTTGCCTAGTGGCAAACTTTTTTGCTTACTGAGCAGAAGATGGTGGGTTCAATCCCAAGCTCCTTCGCGTTATATGATCGTTATGACATCAATTCTAGACTAACATTTGAAAGGGGCGGAAGAGCCAAAATGTAAACAAACCATATTTTGCCACATATAGAGAGAATAGTTCACAAACTACTCGATAAACACGAAAAAGTAGAAGAAAATATCACTTCAAATCATCAAAAATGTTTCTTCTTACTTGGCGTATTTCCAACTTTCAACTCTATGATGAATCTGGTTGTTACGCCTTGCACCAGAACTACGAATTATATCGTTTTAATATGCCAAATGTTTTGATTCTGTAGTATCTAGTCACGCCCGATTCATTTGAAATGCATCCGATTGATAGTTCACGTGTAAACAACGAACAAAAAGAAGACCAAAACATCTCCGGGCGTAATTCCACTCTCACAAAATTTGCGAACGAAGAACCAAGGCGGAACAACAAACAAAAAATCCCGAGCGTGTACTTCCACGGCGTATCACCAGTGTTGGCAGTTCAAAGGGTGGAAGATCTGGGGGGTAACAACATGTATGAAATTATCAGGGCGTATGATGTTTTCTTCTCATTTTCACGACAAAGAAAACTTTTGTTGAGTTTTGAGTGATGCATGATGATAGATTACACTATTAACTATATGTCAAGCTTATAAAATCAACCAGACAATGGAAAGTCGTGAAATAGGATTAATTTTTAGGTCAACAAAATTCAGAAGCGATTTTCTCGATATGGTCATTTTGGAATTACGCCCTTTTCAAATGTTAGTCTAGAATTCAGCTTATCGTTTCCCAAAACGACCCCTGCTGCAATCCCAACCCTCTTACACAATATCCTAGTGATTCCTCGTGGAAGTGCAGTGGTGAATGAATGTAAAATTGCAGATTGAATGCGTAAAATCCGAATGCTACGATTTAAATAACCGAGTTAGATAGTTTTTGGCTGACTGATTTAAATCAATAGAATTGGTCATAGCAATTTTACAGTATTCGCGTGACGCTTATCCCTCAACGCTCAAAATCCCTTTGGAATTTCACTCAAAATTTAATTTTCTCGGTATTCTTCTTGGAACTATAACAGGATTCACTAGAAATTATTCGCAGATTTTTCTTGGAATACTCCCCAGAAATTCTTTGGGACTGTCCTCAGAATTCAAAATCCTTGAGGATCTTCTCGGATTTTTTTTAGAATTCTCCTAAGAGCTCTTTTGAAATTCTTCTCAGAAGGCCACTGGAATTATATTTAGAACTCTTTATGATTTTTTCTCAGAACACCTTGGAACTGAATGCGCTTGAAATTATCCTCGGAATTTCCTTGAAATTTTCCCCAACATCCCTTTGGAATTTCACTCAAATTTGATTTTCTCGGTATTCTTTTCGAAATTATCTTGGAACTATCTGCAGTATGAAAATTATCCGCAGAATTGTCTTCAGAATTCAATACCCTTGAGGTTCTTCTCGGAAGTCAAGTTTAAGTTGTCCGTCCATTCACCAAAACGTTGTAGTTTTTCTACTAGAAATGTTCAATAAAGCTTGCCCCTCCATTCACCAAAACTGTGCAATGTTTACATCAGAAATTTTCAATTCAGCTATCGCCTCCATGCAGCAGATTGTTGCAAATCTTGCACCAGAAATTTTCAATACACCTTGCCCCAGAAAATTTTACACCAGAAAATTTCAATTGACCAGAACGATGCAAATTTTCCACCGTAATGTTCAATAAAAATTGTTTTCCAATCTTCTGATTGGTGCAGATGTCCTTTTTCCATTTTCGACCAGACAATTACAATATAGCTTGCTTCTCCTATCATCAGAATATTGCAGTTTTTCCACCAAATAGAGCTTACCCCTATTTTCAGATTTTTCAGCATAAATTTTCAGTAAAGCAGCTTCCCTCCAATCATCAGAATGGTGCAAATTTTACACCAGAGATTATTAGTAAATTTTGTTCCTCTATTGAGCAAAAGGATGCAAATTTGAGACCAAACATTTTCCGAAAAGCTTGCCCCTCCAGAAGTTTTCAATATAGCTTAATTTAAATAAAGCTTGTGTCTTCATTTACCAGACCAGTGCAAGTTTTCCACCAGAAATTTTCTGTTCATTTCATTTATCAGAGCGATACACATTTTGCACCAGAAATTCAATAAAGCATGCTCCTCCATTCACCAGAACGGTGCACCAAAAATTGTCAGTGAAGTTTGTTTCACCATGCACATTTTAAGTTCTTGATAATTCTTCAAAGATTTCTGAAAATCTAGCACAGACAAATAGCCTTGAAAAGTTTCCTAGATTTAGAATTTATTTTTGGAGATAGGAGGTATAATTTCCTCGATTTTTTATCGAAATTGAAGGCATTTCCCAGTATTAATCCTGGTGTTTCAGAGGTCCTGGATTTTTTGCGGTTCACTGGTCATCCTGGTTAAAATTGTTAATTTTTCAAAAGATATATTTTTTCATAACTACTGTAGACTTCCTAAGTGCCAAGTACTCAATTTAAAAATGGTGTTGATATTTTTCCATTTCACTCTATTTTAGTTGTGAAAAATTGACTTAGGGTCTATTTTTAGTGAAATAGTGACTTTAGTGGCTTTTTGGTGTAAAAAGTGACTTTTTGACTGACTTCAAAATAGTGGCAAAGGCACTAAAAAGTAACCTGCTACCAGCCCTGTGAGTAGTAAATGCAAAATTAAACGATTTTTCCCATGCTTGCTCTTCAGAACTCTCTATAGCTAATAATTTATCGCACTAAAGCTTCATGTTAATATAAGTATAGCATTTCCTCCCAACTCTGAAAGTCGTGAACTTTTAGTCTGTCTTACGATTATCATTACAGTTCAAATTGGATAGCATTGACTTAAGTTTTTCTTGTGCTCAATGTTCCCCTTGATGCCTTCTTCTCGCAAGTTTCTAGAAGGCTTATAATATTTCAAAAAGACGTTCACTCCGTTACTTCTAAATTGTGTTATGGTCCTAATTTCTTGTTGCAAATTAATGGAAAACCCTACTCAATCTGTTATTTTGAAATGTAATTGACATCAGTTTTTTTTTTTAATTAAGAAGATGAATAATCTGGAATTTATTAAAACTCCAAAATCTATCAAATTTCCACACAGTTCAAAAGCTTACAAATAACGTTTGCATTTAAAAAAAATGGGCAACAATTGTCGATTTTTCATGGGTTTACCTTCACCCACACTGGCGAAACTACCCATGTAGCATCAATCATAGTAACCCATGAGTCAGCAGACAAAATTTGACAGCTCTATCAGTCGAACTCTAACCGTGATGGCAAAACAGTGAAGCAACTCCGTTCAGAAGTGTGCGCGTTCAAAGAACGGCCCCCCGCCGCGTCGAAAACGGACATCGTTCGGCACTTTGTGAACGCCGGATACGCCCGTTCCGGCATCTACAACATCTTGGCACTATTAGACAACAATCAGAGCATCGAAAGAAAGCCCGGTTCCGGACGGCCGACGACCTTGTCCGAGGGAAAAGTGGCTACATCGCTGCGTGCGCTTGGCCGGGAGGTCGGTGCAACCGGCCAAACAGTGAAAAAGTACCTGGCGAACATGAACATACATATCAGGAAGCGGAAGTCATGTCCACTGGTTTTTTAGCTGCAGGCAATGACGCAGCGGTAGCGGCTGAATAAGATGGTCAACTCGTTTTTCCCGGCGAATCGCGACGTGGTGATGGACGACGAGACCTATCTCACCCTGGATGGCAACGACTGGCAGGGCACTTCGTATTTTACTTCCCCCACGAAGGAAGTGAGCTCCGAGCGAGGGGGGCGACTCTATCTACGATGCAGAAAAGATTGTGTTTTGCTGTGGCTAGCGTACGCACGCTGAGTAGATAGAAGGTATATTTATGTCCATTTTGAAGATTTCCTGCAAAAAGATCAAGCACGATGCAAGTAGATGCGAGAAATGAGAGATGATTTTTCGAAGATTGATACGCTACTGTGAGATTTTTTGAGCATCTAGAATTGAGATTTAGATGTGTCGCCCCCCTCGGCTCCGAGGTGAAGTTCATTTCACACACCAAGTTCCCCAAGAAGGTGCTGCTGTGGCTTACAATCAGCAAGAAGGGGATGTCAAAGCCGCTCTTCTTTCGCTCCGGACTGGCCGAGAACGGGGAAATTTATAGTACGAAATGCCTGCCGGAAGTTGCGTCGTTCATCAAGAAATACCATAAGGGCGAAGACGCGGTGTTCTGGCCGGATCTGGCGTCGGCCCACTACTCGAAGCGATCGTTGGAGGAGGTGGAGCGGCTGAATATCGATGTGGTACCCAAGTCGGCGAACCCGCCCAACGTCCCATCAGCTGCGTCCCATCGAGAATTTCTGGGCCAACCTGAAGCGTAAGATCTACTCTAACAATTTTGTCGTGAAAACTGAGGAGGAATTGATAAATAAAACGAAGAAAGAACTCAAAAATATGCCTACACGCATGTTTTTGTCCGCCATGGCGAATGTTCCAGTTAACTGCCGGAAGGCCGCTCGCAAGGGCGTAGAATGTTTTTGCAAGTAAGCTTAAATAACTACCTTCCATGGGAAATTTATCAAACGAAATAATCTGTCTTAGCTTTTTTTATCACCATCCGAAAAACGTAAATTTTTTTTTAATGCAAACGTTAATCAAAGTCCTTGAATCTTAACAAACCTGCAAAGTCAAGACAGGATCCAGCGAGAGATCTTATAACAAATTGTTTGTTTATTCTAGACTTAAATTCAGGAGACCATCAGAATTTCAAATGGCAGCACAATTAATCATCAATAAAAAAAGCGAAATGAGCAATAAAAAATCTCAAATTGGCCACTAAATACTACAGGGGTGCACCAATAAACAAAAAACAAGTTGGAATAAAAATGAAGAAAAAGGCAATAAACAAATAAAAAGCTTCTTTTAATAATTTGAATGTGAGCGGTAAAAATGGCAAAAAGGGCAATAGTAAATACAATACGCTCAATTAAATAAGGATGAATCTCCACTAAATTAGGAAATTTGAGCACTAAATAACTCACTTTCGTCACCTGCAGTTGAACATATTTTCCCATAAAAGTGGCAAAATGAGCAATGTTATATTGAATAACCGCAATAAATAAATCAAAAATGTCCCACACAAAGCGCACAGTTATCACTGTTTTAATCCAATTATGCTGTAAAATCGTGATTATTTCCCCAAGAAAAAAATGAAAATATCTTTTAAAAACTGAAAAAGTTCCAGGATCCAGGAGATAAATGTATGCTTGAACATGAGGATGAGCCATCGTAAAATATGAATCGTTCTTAAAGAAAAGAAAATAATTCATGCAGGAAAGTAAAAATGAGCAATTAAAAACGAACCCTGCGCAATATAAAATAAAACAAAATTCCAATGATATTCAGGAAATATTCCTTTAAATTGAAAGTTTATGAGCCAATAACCCAGATCAATTTCCATATGGTATTTTCAAGACAGCGATAAGTAGTGATACTGTGTCCTGGCTAACAAAGTCGATGTCGATAAAGAAGATTAACGAATGTGGGTCTCATTGAAAAAGGTACCATTAAACAAAATCAAAAGAGCACTAAAAACAGCTGTTTGAGCAATATATACGTCACAAAAGAGCACTAGAAAATGCCATTTGAGCAATATAAAGGTAAAAAAAAGGCACAAAAAGCACAATGAATGTCTAAGGGAAAATTTCAAAACGCTCAACAAAAAATAAGAAATGAGCAAGAAACGTATAAAATTAGCACTCTGAAAAATAAATTGAGCATTTTATAGGCCATAAAGGTCACTAAGAACGAAAACAATATCTTTTGAAAACCTGCAAATCTTCATCGAACCATAGAAAAACAGACGTAACACTCGCATATTGTACATCGAACACGCATTTACCGGTCAATTTAAATATGTGTTAGTTGATAACACCTCCGCCGGTGGCTCCCATAGTTAATTTAATCTTGCCTTCATTTGATTGTTGTTAAAAAATGAGGTGATAGTTCGATCACAGACAAGCAGACATAATACATTGAATAGTTTCCACTGTAAACCATCTTCACTAAAACATTACCGCCATCTGTTGAGAACACTGTCACGGGTAGCACGGTCAACAGATGGCAGTAGTGTGTAAACATCAAACGTATGGAAATTAACTGTGGGCGCCACCGGCGGAGGTGTCATCAACTAACACATATTTAAATTGATCGTTAAATGCGTGTTCGATGTACAAGATGCGAGTGTTATGTCTGTTTGTCTATGGTTCGATGAAGATTTGCAGGATTTCAAAAGATATTGTTTTCGTTCTTAGTGACCTTCATGGCCTATAAAATGCTCAACTTATTTCTCAGAGTGCTAATTTTATACGTTTCTTGCTCATTTCTTATTTTTTGTTGAGCGTTTTTGAAATTTCCCCAGGGACATTCATTGTGCTTTTTGTGTCTTTTTTTACCTTTATATTTCTCAAATGGCATTTTCTAGTGCTCTTTTGTGACGTATATATTGCTCAAACAGCTGTTTTTAGTGCTCTTTTGATTTTGTTTAATGGTACCTTTTTCAATGAGACCCACATTCGTTAATCTTCTTTATCGACATCGACTTTGTTAGCCAAGACACAGTATCACTACTTATCGCTGTCTTGAAAATACCATATGGAAATTGATCGGGGTTATTGGCTCATAAACTTTCAATTTAAAGGAATATTTCCTGAATATCATTGGAATTTTGTTTTATTTTATATTGCGCAGGGTTCGTTTTTAATTGCTCATTTTTACTTTCCTGCATGAATTATTTTCTTTTCTTTAAGAACGATTCATATTTTACGATGGCTCATCCTCATGTTCAAGCATACATTTATCTCCTGGATCCTGGAACTTTTTCAGTTTTTAAAAGATATTTTCATTTTTTTCTTGGGGAAATAATCACGATTTTACAGCATAATTGGATTAAAACAGTGATAACTGTGCGCTTTGTGTGGGACATTTTTGATTTATTTATTGCGGTTATTCAATATAACATTGCTCATTTTGCCACTTTTATGGGAAAATATGTTCAACTGCAGGTGACGAAAGTGAGTTATTTAGTGCTCAAATTTCCTAATTTAGTGGAGATTCATCCTTATTTAATTGAGCGTATTGTATTTACTATTGCCCTTTTTGCCATTTTTACCGCTCACATTCAAATTATTAAAAGAAGCTTTTTATTTGTTTATTGCCTTTTTCTTCATTTCTATTGCAACTTGTTTTTTGTTTATTGGTGCACCCCTGTAGTATTTAGTGGCCAATTTGAGATTTTTTGTTGCTTGTGCTTTGTTAATTAGGGTACGTATATATTTTAGTCATTTCAAATATGATAAACCATCTAAGTTCTGACTGACTTTCAATGTTACACAGTGTTGTTAGTTGTGCAAGATCTTGCAAAACAAACTTTTGATGAATGCATATAGATGGTTCTATGCATTTTCATGATTCTATTGCCGAAAGTTTTATGATAATTTTGAAGTTGCATTGTGGCCACTTTTTTACATGATTTTGGTCACTTTTTAGTAACTTTTTTAAATTATGTTGTTCACTAATTTACTATTTTTATTTCTTAACACTGCTATCAGCCTTGCAATCTCATTGCTTCTAGGAGATTTTGGAAATATTTTCTGAGTCAAAATAACCTTTCAAGATTATTATAAAAAAATCAAAAAATTGGTCACTCTGGAAACTACTCAAGATACTCAAATCAACCATTTTATAGAACGAATTTCAAATAATATGGAGAAGCTACAGCCTTTCAAAATGGAATTACCATCAATACCTGCTCTATTAAATAAAATAACAATCATCTTATCCAGCATTCCGTCCCTATTACAGCAACCCTTTAAAGGGAAATATGCTACAACATTCTACCCCCAAATTTCGAAAGGCATCATTAATGGTCCATGCGATTCAAACTGCTCTTTATTCTCATCCCTCCTGCAGGCCAACCTTAGAAAAAAAAACGAAAAAGGTTAATGATCCCTGCTCCGACTCCATCTATGGAAACCTACTCTTTACATTACCTCCCTACCAATATTTGCTACAACTTCCGACTCTAATACTCTAGAATTACAAAATCCAAAACGACCAAGATGACGACCGACGTCTTCTCCGACAGACGAGGTACGGTGACGAACGGAACGGAAGGCACCGTGTGCCCCTAGTCAAGTCAGTGGGTGGCTAATGAAAGTGATCCCCGGGGGGCATGTCCCGACGACGATGACGAAGGCGACGGTTGTAATCCGTGATCCACGTCCCACAGTTGAAAAGAAGGACAAAAGCGTCTGGCGTAATTTCCAGGGAAAACCAAAATTGAAAAATATAGGTTGAAGTTTATAACACTTTAAATCTTACGGAGGCTCTTTGTGTCCATCGGAAAAACACATGTGGCGGCACAATAAACATCGCAAATTGTCGATTTCATCCCTGGGGGAGGACTTTCAAGAAAAGTTCTCCCCTCTTGGCACTTCGAATTTGGAATAAGTAACTTTGTTCAGAAAGTGGAAACGTTATTAAATGATAACGCTGATAAGGAGAAAGTCATCGTCTGCCTGGGGGAAATGGGGGATGAAGAAAAGGGCAGTCGTGCTCATAAAAAGCAACGCTAACCAAGAGGGTCGGTAGACAACGACGTTGGACATAAAATTGTTTACTTTACTGTTCCTCCCTTTTTGCCGTAAAGTTTAAAGCTACTACGTAGCAGGCGGGCACTTTCGTTTTAAAGGAGCCGAGGTGGCAGACATTCGAATGACATTTGAACTTCCATAAATGTGATCACACATGCGTACTGTCTTAGCCATCATTTAGGGGACTATTTTTGCCTTCTACTTGTCTCACTCCTCGCAGTGCAGCAAAATTTGCCTGCGGCGGAAAACTCATATAAACTTAACTCAAGTGCGACCGAGTGAAGATTATATTTATTATCTTTCCACCAACCGTACGTACTCAAATATATTTAGGAACAAATTAAACTTGGCCCTCCACACTATGGCTTTGAGAGCTACTGCATACCTAACGACACCGAGAGGGACTCAGTTGACAGTCGGCTTGTTGATCCTCAGTGCAAATATTGTTTTACGAGTGCCATAAGCGTTCCGTTCTCGGCGTTGATTGTATGCAAAGGATTTACGAAGGGAATGGGGTTGTAAATTATTGGAAATTACGGCGGATATGCTAGATTCCAAAAAATATGTTACATAAAACTTCACTGAAGTTGAATTACAACGTCCCAAGAAAATAGATCAAAATCATCACAACATGGTGTGCGTCTATTTTCGGAGATGCTGTGGAATACGGTGCAATCAATATTTATACAGGAAAATTTCCGCCATCTGTATACCTATTTATACCATAAGCATGGCAGAAGTACGCCTACACACGACCGAAGGAAGAAGAAATCTCACAAAACCGGCATTCGAAGGATTCCTTTACACACTCCTCGACGGCTACATGGAACAGTCTCTGCTCCTATACCCAAAAAAGAAAATACGAATACCGAGGGGGATATTGCCAGCTTTCTACCCTAAAATTACAAAACATAGAGAACAGACGAATAGCATTTTCTGCACAGTTTGTTTTCATCATCCTCCACCGCACTTTACTCACTCGCTCACTTGTCAAGCTCTCCAGTGCGACGAACTTTTTCGCTTTCGATCGTGAGAGGAGAGTAAACGATTGCGAGTGTTTTCGAAAAGTACCATCCACTACTTCGGAAACTGTAAGCTTCTACCTTCCATTCAGGCACTTATTTAGAATGGGAATGGAAGTAGTAAAGGGTGTTTGGCACCGATTTAAATTTTCTAAAATTACCAAACCGAGTCGTATAGCAAATTTAGAATACGTGCTTATGAGCAGCATTTTCACCGTTAAAACATAATAATGTCATTACTTCCAATGTAGAAAACGCCAATCGTCAATGACGTCAGACATCGTGCGGTCGTTATGGTGCTACTGCCCTTTATACTATACGTACGACAGCAAGGCATCGGCTTTGCGTCTGTTTTTGGGATTCTTCCCCTTCATCTGCTCATTCGCAATACATATTGCTGCTTCGACTAGGTTCTATAGAGGCAACCCCGGTTCCCAACACTTTCCCATTTTGCGTCATATTATAGCTTACCTATAGTCATCGTAAAGTTACTGTTTTGCGTCTTGCATCGATTTTCGCCGTTATTGTTCTTATGAAACGAAGCGAATGCTTTAAAATTGTATTCCAAAATCGATTAATATGGATTTTCTCTAGTTTGTCACTGAGCGCCAAACGTAGGGCAGTGAAGGATTTTCATCCACTGTTATGAGTTCCTTAAACGCTGTCCAGACTGGAGAGTTATAACATGTTATAACGGTTGTCAAATAATTGCAACACAGAAACCACCATCAAGATAGCGCTATAACATGTTATAACTCTGTAGTCCGAACGTACTATTAGAATGCCTATTCGCTCCATTTCTCACTGCACAGCCGATTAAACCAACTCAAATTTGAGTTTCATTCACTCAAATTCGCAAAAGCGTAGGTTTTTCGTCAATTCCAGGAAAAACTTTTCGAAAATGAGGAAAATCGAGAGAGAGTTTTCACTCACTCTATTAGTCTGCTAATTGACTGAAATTTAAGTCGATTTTCCTCGAGTTTCATATTTCCCTCTGAACTACGTTTTAGCGATTTTAATTTTGAGTGAATCTTATCGGCCGTGTGATTAATAACAGAGAGATTTCACGTTGGAATTGCAAATTCCATTTTTGTTTTATTATTAGCTTAGCTTAGCTTAGACTGACTGCACATATCAATGGGCTACTCCGTGATTGACCAGAATCAGTGAAATTGTACAATGAACCAACTGAATGGGACTGGGTGTGACCGTCCATTCTCATAGTACAAGATTCAGTGACTCCATATTTTGTAGATCAATAACGGCGCCGACCACGTCCTTGCAATCGGTGGTAGTAGGGAAGGAATATTAAAGTGACCTTTGTTGTTTGTGGGTCGTGTTTACCTCTGCACCCCAACAATAGACACAGGAAAGGATATTTTGTTAGTAAGTTGGGTTCCTTGGATCAGGATTCACCTTGATAAGTGATGCGACCATGGTTTTAAATGAATCAGTGTTATCATGCATTATACTTGGATTTGCCTGAAGCCTAAACAAAATAGTGGATCATTATAATATAAATCTGAAGACGTTCCATCATCGAAAAGCTGAAATAAACTTAGAGCATGAGCATGAGCAAATTGACCGCCCGCGACTGCCAACACCAAAGAGCTGAAACCAATTCAAACAAATCAAATCAACAGACAAAACCAGGGTGAAAGCTGTTAGAGTGAATCATTACAGTATGAATCTAATGATGTTCCGCGTTATCGAAGAGCTCGAAGAAAACTTAAATAATTTAATTCAATAGATCTGAATGAAGGCTGAAAAAAGAGAATACTTATACAGCAATGACTCCATTTTGTCAGCTAGCAAAGTATGTGGATCTTAAACATCCATCTTGAAGGAGGAAGATATGCAATCACAATTATGTGGAGTTACTGAAAAATAACAGTCTGATGCGCGGAGAGGCTGACAGGATCGGGTCATAACTGTAATGTGAATATTAGGAAGATTTATCATCATCAAACTATTCTTGAATTAACCTGGAAGAATGCTTGTGAATAATTGTTAAACAGATAAATTAAATTCAAACTGAACATTGGATTAGGTCCTAAGTATCATCGATCAATTCTCTTCGCCGACTTTCTGTTTCGTTAATAACTTGAGCACATAACCGTTTCTTGTTGTGTTTGTCGTATTAGATGCTAGATAAAACCTTCTTTTACCGATCTGTATGCTGAAAATACCTGAGAATGTATTTACATGGCCATATGTATAAAAAGAGAAAGTCGACAAAGAGTCAATGTTACTTAGGACCTAATGCAATGTTCAGCTTGAATTGATAAACTAAATGGTTCAAACAACAACTCCAGCCTGTAGAAAAGCTGAAAATAGGGAATATTTACAATGTGGATCCTACGCTATTCCACTTTCGACGGGCTGAAAGTATTCAGTCTAGATCAATAGATTTAGCTATTTGAACCAAAGCCGGAAAAGAAAGAAAAAAAATATACGGACCACTTCCATCGTAGTAAAGATGTACCACGTACCAAGCCATACCCAAGTAACAATTTTGGTTTGATGGGGGTTCTGTAGACAACTTGGACTTGTAGAATGCTATGAAACATCTGTAAAGCTTGCAATGTTACTTGAGTTTAAAACATATGATCACTACCCTACTACACGCACACACACCGAAAGCTCCAGTAATTTCGAATTATAAATGAGCTAATTAGTAGGCTTGATTCGCAGTAAAATAAACATGATAAATTGCTCCAACAAAAAATTAAAGGGTTGTGTTCTAGACACAACCGCAGTATGACGTAGAACCACGCAAAATTGATGTATGTTATGCATTTTTGACTATTACAGGGTGCGTGACGAATTTTTGCAGTAAATGGCATATTTGAGAAAAAATACACCAGTTAGTCACAGACAAACAGACATAACACTCGCAAGTTGTTCATCGAACAAGCATTTAACGGTCAATTTAAAAGTATCGTAGTTGGTAGTACCGCCACCTGTGGCGCGCATAGTCAATTCTCTTGCGTTTGACGTTTACACGCTACCGCCATCTGTTCAGCGAACTACCCACCACAGTGTACTCAACAGATGGCGGTAATGTTTAAGCGACGATGTTTTACAGTGAGATATATTCGATGTGTTATGTCTGTTTGTCTGTGAGTTAGTTATTCTAGCAATGAATTTTGTGCGATTTATTTTCTTTCACAACATATGGAAGTTGTAAGTAAATTTATTCAAAAAAATTGCCTTCCCTTTCGACGACTGTAGTTAGACGCTTCCGGAAACTGCAGTATGCACGTTTTAAAATGTTTCGATCCATAGATGTCATCACTGCCTTGATTTTAGCTTTTAGCGACTTAAGTGTGGTTTGGTATGGTTTGGTATCCCGTTGGACGACGCCCTATACAAAATAATCCAACGGATTGATATCGGGACTGCTTGGGAGCCAAATTTCTTCCTCCCAAATTTACGAAATATTTTCCGTAAGCCATTTCTGTGCTTTATTAGCAGTATGAGCAGGTGCTCCGTCTTATCACTTTCCCAAGCCTTTTTTAATATTATACACTGTTCTTTCAGACACATTTACCGACTGAATTATTTCTTTCATGCATACTCCGGCGCGCAACAAAGCGACAACGACTGACAGATTGCTCTCTTGTTTCGACATCTTTACGTTTACTCAACATTGTTTGTTTAAATCTTACACCTAACAGTATAAGCTATCCAGTGCTGCCAAATATATCTAAATCATGATGCACAAGCATGAGAAATTACTATTTGAAATTTACTGCAAAAATTCGTCACGCACCCTGTATACTTAATCTTAAATTGGGTGTTATATAACTTTTCCGCGTTTCGTTTTAGTTAAACGGGAACCAAGTCTCATTCCAGCCCATCGCTGGTTGTGAGAAGGTGATCACGCCGTGATCCACCTTTATCCGCTGAATTGCTGCAGGACAAAGTGCCACGCCGTCCGAAGCGGTAATGAGCAGAGGCACAACAGCAGCGCTGTTTTATATCTAGTCAGGTTCAAGCAGAACGATGTGCAACCAAGTGGTACTCGATTATGTTGACTGGGTTTGGGAAAAACGTTTATTTCATGAAAACAGATAAAATTATCATTTGTATATTTGTCAAATGTTTTTTTATGAAAAATTAAAAAAAAACATTGCTTCCAGCAGATTTGTAATGTAATATCCTATCGATTGGCGTATTTGGATTTTATGTTCATCAATAAATGGTAAAGTTACAAGCATTCAAAACCTAACACTATTTCACCACACATATTTTTTGATTTGCACCCCAGTATATTCGACAAAGACGTAGTTCTACGTCAAAAAAATAGAGTAAACAATATTTAATCTGGCGACATGAGAAAGCTAGGTAGTGATTATTGGATAACCGGAAAAAGGTTGAATAAGCGCTTTTCAAGTTCACACACAATTAAACAGCAGGATAACAGCTGTATAGAAGTGTAAATAGATATGCAATAAGAGCTTTTCCCAACCGTCACATCAGCCATAAGTAGCTGACTAAGTTCGCCAGATTCGCTTGAATAGAGGTTGAGTAAAGGTTTTCTCATATCTTTGGTTTGTTTTTTCCGTCGATCTTGTTTTCCGTGCTGAGCACCAATGCTACCGACGTGCCAGGAAGGCAGCTCCCACACCTGGACCCTACCTATCGACCCATCAACTCATGAACCGGGGACCAACGGCTTTACTTCCCATCCGAAGGAAGGCGTGTTATGTCTCAGAACATCCCGGCGGCGCCGACTGGGATTGAACACAGGCCTGCTGGGGTGAGAGGTAATCACGCTTACCACTACACCACCGGCGCCGTTGTTTTCTCATATCGTATAATATTTGAATACAGCTTGAGGCTGTATAAATGAAATGAGTAAAGCGTTAACATTGCGAAATTGTTATTTAGGAGCTTCCCTCTGGAAACAAGATCAGAGATGTTTGCTTCGGAACACTCCAATGACCTCGGTATCGGAGCTGGTATTGAATGCAAGAAATCAAGATTACGATCTTGAGCATCGCTGGCTCAATTAGTATCAACAATCACCTTAACCTAGCATCAAATTGAGATCGATCCAGAGAACTCGCATATTACTTTGACCCGGCCAGTACAGTACAGGCACGACTCGTTCTCCGATAGCGTGAAACCTAGCTTCGATGATGTTGTTTCATATATGGACCACGTGTTTCAACCCGTAGAGCCTGGGATTGACTCATGGAGACAGTTACCTGAAGTCCTGAAGATCCTCCATTCTAATAAGCCTTCGTCTGTTTTCGCCTACACACTTAATATAGCTCGGTAAGATCTCCAACAGCCGATTACTTCGGCATTCACTTTTGCTGATATCTCTGCAAAATATCTATTTGTTAGCTGATATCTCAGCGAAATGTTATTTGTTAGCTGAGTCTCGGCAATTGTTTGACTGCATCTCAGCAAAATAAATTGCAGAATTACTCGGCTATTGGAATTTCGGCGAAAAAATTTAAGTGTGTAGGTTTCCTTTGTACGTACAATAGAAGTCTTCCTTGATCCCAGAGTCACTCAGCAGCACGCAGTAACTAATGGGGGATATCAGATTTGATTCTGCAGTTCGAGCAGTTTAAAATTACATTGTCTACCACTCGAACTTTTCAACAGTGCAATATTTTTAGTTGTTTTTCTTCTAGAACTTGGAAAAGAGAGGATTTTATCTATATTATGGCTAAATGATCTTGATTGTATTGTTTCATTTCTATTAAATCACTCTTTGAGGTGGAACAATATTGTGAGGGGGGGAGAGGTAGCTCATCGATTCTTCCGGTTCGTCTTCTAGCATCGTGCTATAAGGTACCAGGCGATAACCAGGGTAGTTGATCGATAGCTCGATGACGTCATTTCGTTGGCGTCTGCAATGGGAAATTCTCATAGCAGGCGTTGACGATGGGACGTTGTCGAGTTGTCACCGATTACCTGTCGATCTGCCAAATTTGGAAAGACGTCTGCATTGAATTGTCTCATATAATAATATTCCGCCCACTGTATCACAAGAAATTGCGAGTAGCTGAGTGGAATGGAGATAAGTTAAGCATTGGGTACAGGACCAAGTCTCCCCTGGGTGGTGCCAAAAGATGAGCGCAATAGAATCATCAAGTTGCCATAAGACACGGAATGAGACTATTGCATGGCTGGGTAGTCAAAGTCTTCCATTCGTGAGTCATTTCAGGTGGATTAGAACAGGTTTAGGTTTGGGGTGGGCGTTGGCCAGATTTTGATTTTTCATATGTAATCCTGGATAGGACCCTGTCATTGAACGTCGCGTGAAAGTGGAACTTAATGAAGGCCTAAGTACTTTTTCGTAGTTTTTAGTTTTCGGATTTGAAAGATCGTCGGTTACATTGGCCTGCTTACTGAGCAGAAAAACGCGGTCCCAGGTCCTTATATATCAAAGAGATTTATGGTAAAATCGCTTGTGTATCGTGTATTTTGCGAAACTCGTTGTTGTCGTTGGTTCCGGGTTTGAATGGATACATAAATTTGAGCAACGGTATTATGTGATATGAGGGGCTCGGTGGCCTTAGAGCAACCGTTTTTGCTTACTGAGCAGAACATCATGAGTCTAATCTCAGGCCCATCCACATTCAAGATTCGTCAATCGTTTTATTTGTTAATATGACTACATGGTAATAACAGCAACTCGGTGATTAAAAAGGTGCTCGTTTGCCTAGTGGCAAACGTTTTTGCTTACTGAGCAGAAGACCATGGGTTTAGTCCCAAGCTCCTTCGCGTTATATGATCGTTAGGACATCAATTCAGCTTATCGTTTACCAAAACGAACCCTGCTGCAAACCCAACCCTCTTATCCAATATCCCAGTGATTGCTCGTGGAAGTGCAGAGGTGTTCTCGGCCTCCATCAAAGCGAGTGTCATGTCAACATAATCCTTCCCATTCCTTTCTTGACCTGTGTTCGGGCGCGGCCGGCGCTGGTATTGCCTAATTTAAGATCACCAGTTTTTACACATTGAGGATGATTGCTAGTCCCAAGCATCGTCTATTGGTTCTCTGTGTAATTACAGTTGATCTGGCAGTAACATAGTAGCAACCGTGGGCGGTCAATCAAGCTCAAGCTCAAGCTCAAGCTCAAGCTTTGAGGTGGAACAATATTGTGAGGTTTTTAAAACCTAAGCAATAGGGTTTATACTGTCGGTAGACTGTCGGCTATCCTCGCTGTTCAATAGACTGATGCAAAATTTGAAATTTTCACTCCACAGTGTTCAAACGGTTCCAATTTGGTTCCTGGTAAGCCTTCCAAAATTTGAAGTCATTTAGTAATAAACTGACTTGGCACAAACCATTTGAAGTTTATATGGAAATTACTATGCTGTAAAAATGTATAGCTGTACTTGTAGTAAATTTTCACAGCTACATCTTTGTTCACAGCTACACCATTTTTCGATAACATTTAAGGATCGAAAGTTATTAATGATTCAAGTCACTATTGTCTTATGATTATGCTCAATCAACGGCTCAGCAGGCAACATTGGTGTTTCTGGTGCGTAGAATAGAGCTAAAACATCATGGCTACTATGTCACACTGCAGAATACAGTGTTGCCCACAAAACAGTTGCTTGATCATGCCATAAGATTATCAATCTCTTAAACAATTAGTAACTATTTAATTTGATGTTTGGCTGAAAAACAACATTCCGCAAAGTTGTAGCTGAGAAAATTTTCCATAAGTATAGCTATAGAAATTGTTAACGGTGCAATATGGAAGAAGAATAGCAGACTACGAAGAAAAAGTTTGGTTTTTCCATAGTAATTTCCATATAAACTTCAAATGGTTTGTGCCCAGTCATTTTCTTACCAAATCAGTTCAAACCTTGGGAGGCTAATCTAGACCCGATTTGTCAATTTGCAACAACTTTGCTTTAGACACCTAATTTCAATCTCTTATGGTTCATGAGTTATTATTTTTTTTAACAATCAGGCCCCTTAAAAATTGGTTTTCCATGAATAACTTTTAATACGTTCATTTTTCGTAAAAACGATGTTCTAGACACTTTAAGAACTTTCAATGACAAATATTTGTGCTGAAGCTTAGTAGTACTTAGTAGTTGCTATCTTTTTCAATCGATTGTTACTTACATCTGATCAAGTTATAGCACTGATGAACAGAAACAGGAATAACCAAACTGACGACTCTCTACCCGAAGAAGCTCTCAAACTTTTAATTGTCAACTATTGATACTTGTCAAACTTACTGGTCATTTTAACAATAAATATCATTAAATTTATCCTTGCACTTTGTTTTTAATATTTATAGCTTGAGCTTGCTTGAGCTTGATTGACCGCCCACGGTTGCTACTCTGTTACTGCCAGATCAGCTGTAATTACACAGAGAACCAATAGACGATGCTTGGGACTAGCAATCATCCTCAATGTGTAAAAACTGGTGATCTTAAATTAGGCAATACCAGCGCCGGCCGCGCCCGAACACAGGTCAAGAAAGGAATGGGAAGGATTGTGTTGACATCCCTAATAAACAAATACCATAAACGAACTGTATCCCGGATGGGTAAACTATCCCATAAATGGTTTGGATGATACCCCGAACACGTCGTTAAGCTCTCTTTTATGGTTATTTTTATTAGGGATGATACTCGCTTTGATGGAAGCCGAGAACACCTCTGCACTTCCACGAGGAATCACTGGGATGTTGGATAAGAGGGTTGGGTTTGCAGCAGGGTTCGTTTTGGTAAACGATAAGCTGAATTGATGTCCTAACGATCATATAACGCGAAGGAGCTTGGGACTAAACCCACGGTCTTCTGCTCAGTAAGCAAAAACGTTTGCCACTAAGCAGACGAGCATCTTTTTAATCACCGAGTTGCTGTTATTACCATGTAGTCATATTAACAAATAAAACGATTGACAAATCTTGAATGTGGATGGGCCTGAGATTAGACCTATGATGTTCTGCTCAGTAAGCAAAAACGGTTGCTCTAAGGCCACCGAGCCCCTCATATCACATAATACCGTTGCTCAAATTTGTGTATCCATTCAAACCCGGAACCAACGACAACAATGAGTTCCGCAAAATACACGATACACAAGTGATTTTACCATAAATCTCTTTGATATGTAAGGACCTGGGACCGCGTTTTTCTGCTCAGTAAGCAGGCCACTGTAACCGACGATCTTTCAAATCCGAAAACTAAAAACTACGAAAAAGTACTTAGGCCTTCATTTAGTTCCACTTTCACGCGACGTTCAATGACAAGGTCCTATCCAGGATTACATCTGAAAAATCCAAATCTGGCCAACGCCCACCTAAACCTGTTCTAATCCACCTGAAATGACTAACGAATGGAAGACTTTGACTACCCAGCCATGCAATAGTCTCATTCCGTGCCTTATGGCAACTTGATGATTCTATTGCGCTCATATTTTGGCACCACCCATGGGAGACTTGGTCCTGTACCCAATGCTTAACTTATCTCCATTCCACTCAGCTACTCGTAATTTCTTGTGATATAGTGGGTGGAATATTATTATATGAGACAATTCAATGCAGACGTCTTTCCAAATTTGGCAGATCGACAGGTAATCGGTGAGTTACCATGATAGTTGCTATTCAACAACTCGACAACGTCCCATCGTCAACGCCTGCTATGATAATTTCCTATTGCAGACGCCAACGAAATGACGTCATCGAGCTATCGATCAACTACCCTGGTTATCGCCTGGTACCTTATAGCACGATGCTAGGAGGCGAACCGGAAGAATCGATGAGCTACCTCTCCCCCATTGCACTTTGTTTTTAATATTTATAAATCACTAACACGTCAAAGGGAAAATAGACTATTTTAATATTTAATAAGGTTTGTAACACAGTTCCAGTAGGCCACGTTTGATGTTTTATAATATAAGGTAGGGTAAATCGTAGAATAAAAGTTATCTTAAATTATCTGTTCATACATTGATCTCTAGCAAAAACTTTGTTCTACATAATTTTAGATCTTTTGATGGCGTACATTTCTGCCGATACTATCTCCTCCATTTGAAGAACTATGGCAGTTTTTGCATAAAAATATGAATTTAAAAAAATTTAATTAAATGCCATAAACAAAAATCACTCTCGCAGTTTTCCCACCATAAATGGACAACGATCTTTCGAATGGAATTAAAAGTTTGAAAATCAGTTTGCTCCTCTTAGAAATATTGACAATTGAAAAATGCCATTTTTTTTTTGAAGAAAATGGCCTTTAAATTTCCAATAAAAAAAGATAGCAACTTAGTTACTTCAGCAAACATATTTTTCATTAAAAGTTCTAAAAGTGTCTACAACATCGTTTTTACGAGAAATGAACGCATGAAAAGATATTCATAGAGAACCAATTTTTAAGGGGCCTGCTTGTTTCAAAAAAATCATAACTCATGAACCATGAGAGATGGAAATTTGGTGTCTCAAGCAAAGTTGCTGCAAATTGATTGGCAACAACGCCCCACGTGCATCCACGGGTTAAGTGAGAATCTCCTTCCAAAAACAGGATCATACAACCGGTAAAAAATAGGTGATCCAACAGGAGGATGCCCCAATGAGTGAGGAGAAGAGCCCGCCCTCTATTTGGAAATTTTACAAGTTCCAAAATTGCTGAATTTCAGCAAAGATGTGAATTATTTCCCATAGCAAAGAATTATGCAAATTTTCATGCAATCGTAGAAGATCGGGTTTTTGCAATTCGTCATTTGGCGTGGAACTGCTCATATAATTGAAGTATACCGGTACGGTAAGTGGTGATTCTCCTACAGATCTTGCATATTTTTTATACAAAACTGTAAGCGAGTCTTTCATTGCTAAGCAAGGTGTATTCACCCTTCCAAGTGAATAGTTCCCACAATGCGTGTATCCTTTATTATCTCGCTCCCTCCTTCCGTCCTTGCGTTGCCTTCTGTTTACTATTATCCGCTGTACCCTAGCAGCAGTGGTAGCAGCACCTCACTCACACCGAAAAACAACAGCAACAACCCCCTCGTGCGACGAACCGATGCGATACAGCAATCCCTCCATTTATGCGATTTTTTGGTACCGTCGATTGTCCTTCTACCAATTACGCTAGTTGTTTTGTATGTGATAAGTGTCAACCATAAACTAGTTATCTACAGAAAATCAGCTCAATTGGTTGAAAGAAAGAGGAGAAACGGCGTTGGGTGGACGGTATTGCCCACCACATAAATCGAAGGATTACTGTATGCCGATACTGATCACGGTTAGGATGCGAAAAGAAATGAAACCCCCCAAAACACATCATCAAGAGGTGGCTGTTTTGGAGAACGCTTTTACAACACACTAGCAACGGCAGCGGCATAGTGATAGTCAGGGTTGCCAACGGTTTTTCCAAAATATCAGGCAAACTTAATCCTCATTAAAATTGGATTTTCTTGCAAACATGCAAAATTCTGAAGTTTTCAAGATTTTTACGAAAAAAAAAATCAATTTGTTTATTTGATAGGACTTTACGGAGCCGACAGTTTTAAAATCAATACTGACCTAAGAAGTTGTAGCATTACAATCAATACTGACCTAAGAAGTTGTAGCATTACTAACTGTCTAAATTGTCCATTACGAATCTATCTAATTTATAAAAATTGACAAATGTCCAATAGAATTGATAATGTCTTTTTGAAACGATACTTCAAGGCAAGAACATGTGTTTGGGTGGTGAGATATGTTGCGAAAATGGTGAAAAATCCAACGTCTACATGTGGGAATCAAACCCAGCACCTCCTAATACGCTAGACGCGCGCTCTACCACTATGCTACCGTAGAATTGAAACTACCTTCATCAATCTTAAGATGCGGTGATGTGAAAGAGACGGTCAAACTCCCCTAGTACACGGGATGTGGGTTCGATTCCCAACAGTAGGCAGTAGATTTTTCACCAGTTTGGCAATATATCTCACCACTTAGCCTCCCAAAGTTTGAACTAATTTGGTAATAAACTGACAAGGCACAAACCATTTGAAGTTTATATGGAAATTACTATGGGAAATCAAAATTGTTCGTTCATATCCATCCAACAATTCTACAAATCGCTTATCTTTAAAAATGGTAACTGTGCTCGTAAGAAATTTTCTCAGCTACATCTTTGTTCAAAACCACTATGCTTAACCAACAGTTCAGCAGGCAACATTGGTGTTTCTGATGCGTAGAATAGAGCACAACAATCTTAGTTACTATGTCACACTGCAGAATACAGTGTTGCCCCAAAACAGTTGCTAGATCATGCCATAAGATTGTCAATCTCTTAAACAATTAATAACTATTTTAATTGACGTTTTACTTTAAAACTAAATTCTGCAAAGTTGTAGCTGATAAAAAAATTCCAAAAAAATAGCTATAGAACTTTTGAACAGTGCAATCTAGAAAAAGGCTAGAATACAATGAACAAAAAGTTTGGACTTCCCATAGTAATTTCCATATAAACTTCAAATGGTTTGTGCCAAGTCAGATTCTGACCAAATGAGTTCAAATTTTGGGAAGCTAATCAGGACCCGATTTGGGACCGTTTGAGCACTTTGGAACGAAATTGTCAAATTTTGCATCAGTCTAATGTTCATGCCTTCAAGTATGATTTCAAAAATTAGAATAATAGTTTTACTCAACATTAGCCATTTTAACCTTGAGCAACGGTTATACCAGTGTTTGTAAGTTCTGATGAGGCCACTTATTTGGGTACGTGATTGCTTGGGTCTAATGGTAGTACTAATATTAATTATTGATTGAGTGATCTCGATTTTTCCGAAAAAAATTGTTATGTGTAACTTGTTAACACTCCGAACACGATGCCTCCGGTAAAATGTGTAACGGAAAATTAGCAATGTTTGAGAAATCATTCTACAGCAACTTATTTATGGATTTTAAATCTATTGATATCGAATAAAATTTCAAAGTATGTAGCTTTGAATGGCACCAATAGATTTGATTTTTCAAACATTGTAAGTTTGCCGTTACACATTTTACCGGACGCATCGTGTTTGGAGTGTTAATGTAGATTTACGATTGGTATTTACCAGTAACAAATCAACATAAAAAATATGTTATTTAAGCTAGTATAAACGTTATTATTTAAATATTCTATTTTGGGACTTTTTTCCTAAATTATTGCAAAATAAAATCTGCAAGGGGATAGTATTAAAATGATTTATTTGACATGTATATTTACATTAGTGTTCACACATAACTGGGTGTATACTACCTGAAAACCCCAGGAAAAAATTTTAATTCTCAGGGAATTTTCATATCCTATTTATTACTAAGGAATTTTACTTTCCTCGATATGTTATTTCGCTCATTGAACTTAATAAATCCGACCCAGAATTATCTTCAGTATAATTTTTTTTTTTTAATTCAGAAATCTGATATTTTTCCACAGATTTTATTCGTATCAATTTTTTTCTGGTCTTTAAATAAGTATATTTGGAGAGAGGAGGGCGACACATGTAAATCTCAAGTTAAGATGCTCAACAAATCCACACTAGCGAATCAATCTTCGAAAAATCTTCTTTCATTTGTCGCATTTACTTGCATCGAGCATCATCTTTATGCAGGAAATCTTCAGAATTGTCATCAATCTTCTTTCTATCTACTCTGCGTGCGCGCAGCTAGCCACAGCAAAGCACAATCTTTTCTGCATCGTAGATAGAGTCGTCTCCCTCGATTTGGAGGCATTTTTTAAGAATCTGGACCGAAGATATATACATAATGATGCTGGGCATTTAACATTTATCAAGAACATAGATTTGAAAACAAAATCATCCAATCAAGCAGTGCTCGGAAAAACTCAAAAACTCAAATCTCATGCATGAGTTTATGCGCCTATGAGTTTTGCTTTCCAAAATTCAACGTCGCAAAAATCACCGAGAATCTTAAGCGTGAATTTTGTTTGCCGCATTCCCACTCGAGTTTACTCTCGCAAGGAGGCTCAATGAATGAGATTTGAGAATGATTTTCCGAACACTGCAACCAAGTAAAATTTTCCAGTTTAATGGAATTTGATTCGATTTTCTAAGGAACTCACTCCAAGGGAGCTCTGGGAAGAAATTGAGATTAACATCAAATGAAATCTACTGCCTAGGTAGTTCTGTGGAATTCCATATTCCATGTGAATCCTTAGGAGAATACCAAGATAGTTCTGAGTAAAATTCCATAGCAATTATGACGAGAATTTAAAGGATATTTTATCAAAAATTCATAGGAATTACCGAGGTTGCTTGCTAAGGAATGTTGAGAAAGTTTTGAAAAGAATTCTGAGGATTATTTCACGATAATTCTGAGGAGTACTTCAAGGCAATTCAAAGGAGAAATCCATGGGTATTCTGAGGATAATTCTAAAAAGTTTTTTAGAGGAAAATAATGCATAGCTATGGCAAATCTCGGAGCATACTTAGGGGGTATGCTATTTAGAATAAGGATTACAATTAAATCTGTAAATAATTCCAGGAGAACTTCAAATGAATTTCAAGGGAGTTCCTATTTGAATGCCAAACTAATTTTGAGGAGCAATCTAAAACAAATGTGAGAAAAACTGCAAGTGTATTCTTAGAAGAAATTAAAAAGGAATTCTGAAGTGAACTGTACGAAAATTCGGAAAATAATTTCATTGGATTTCTTAGAATTATTTCAAATGGAAAGTAAAATATTCTGCTAATTCCAAAGAAAATTCCCGATTTCCGAATTCCTAACATAGTTGCATCCAAATTTTGACGAAACTTTCAAAAGAATTCCGTAGAGAATTGTCAGAATTTACAATGTTTAAGGTTTAAGGGGCCTCCCTTAGCTCAGTCGGTGAACGCGCAGCTACAAAGCAAGACCATGCTGGAGGTGGCTGGGTTCAATTCCCGGTCCGGTCTAGGAATTTTTCGGGTTGGAAAATTTCTCGACTTCCCTGGGCATAGAAGTATGATTGGACTTGCCACACAATTATACAAATGCAAAAATGGTACAGGCATCGAAAGCTCTCAATTAATAACTGTGGAAGTGCAGCTAGAACACTAAGTTGAGAGCACGCAATAAGCTAATATGCGATATGCAATAAGCTTGAAATGCGAATAAGAAGAAGAAGAAGGTTTAAGAAATTAAAAGGGAATTCTGAAGTGAACTGAACGAAAATTCTGAAAATAATTCCAATGGATTTCTTAGGATTATTTCAAATGAAAGGAAAATATGCAGTCAATTCCAAGGAAAATTCCCGATTTCAGAATTCCTAAGATACATACATCAAAGTTTTGAGGAAAATTTCAAAGAAATTCCGTGGAAAATTCCCAGAATATTACGGTGATAATTTTAAGAAAATTGAAAAGAGATTTCAATAGGAATTCGGAGCAGAAGTAAAAAGGAATTCCAATTGTTATTCCATGGGATATGCAGAAGAGTACTAAATTACAGCTGAAACTGCGGAGAAGTGATTTTATTCCGGCCTCTTTTTCGAGGAATTGCTAGGTAATATACCACAAGAATTATTAATAATATGAAGAGCATTGCAGAGTGGATTTTCAAGAGTATTATAAACTGGTGGAAACTAACGATTTTAAATTGGCTCAATGCTTCACCAGTTTATTGGTCCCAAGCAAATCGATTAACGTACCCCATTTTAGTCGAAATTCTAGTACTACACTATGTTTGTTTTGATTTGTTTGACAGATAAAATAAGGGGTTCGTGATTTTTCCTATGTATCGAGGGCTGCATCGATTATCTTGGGACCGAAGAGAGTGCCAGAGCTGAGTCAAAAAGTTGAGCACGTTTCTTCGGGACCTTCTGGTCCTAGAGTTACCTCTATGGTATTACCATAGAGGTAACTCTAAGACTAGAAGGTCCCGAAGAAACGTGCTCATCTCTTTGGCTCAGCTCTGGTACTCTCTTCGGTCCCAAGCTAATCGATGCACCCCTCGAAACATAGGAAAATCCACGAACCCCTCATTTTGTCTGTCAAACTTTCATAGTGAATCGAAACAAACATAGTGTAGTACTAGAATTTCGACTAGAATGGGGTACGTTAATAGATTTGCTTAGAACCAATAGACTAGTCAAGCAGTGTGCCAATTTAAAATCGTTAGTTTCCATCGGTTGGTATTATTGAGCAAATCATTCCAAAACAAATTTGGAGATCCTAAGCTTAGAAAAAAATCATGACTCAAGATTTGAGATAAAGATTTAAATTCTGAGGTTTCGATTTTTTTAGATTACATGATGAGCCTGGATCTCGAATGCATGAATTTAATTTATGTGTTTATGAAACAGATCGGTTTGAGGATTTAGTAGTATCTCGTCTTCTCGTGTTCCTCCAAGTTGAAGTGTCAGCCCTTCGGTTCTAAGCTCTTACTCAAACACCACCATAGTGCATCTCGAAACCTTATGTTCAAAGTCCATAGCCCTTCATCCTCCTGGTTACCAATTGTTACCCCTAACCTCGAGCAAACCGCGAGTAATCGGCCCCCGCTCTTCTTCTTCTTGTTCACATTTCAAGCTTATTGCTTAGCGCATACTAGCTTATTGCGTGCTCTCAACTTAGTGTTCTAAATGCACTTCCACAGTTATTAATTGAGAGCTTTCTATGCCAATACCAATGTATGAATTTGTATATTGTGTGGCAAGCACAATTGTACTCTATGCCCAGGGAAGTCGAGAAAATTTCCAACCCGAAAGATTCCCTCGACCGGACCGGGAATCGAACCCGTCGCCTCCAGCTTGGTAATACCGTGCCTTTACTGACTAGGCTATGAGGCCCCCGCTCTACTAATTTCAGTTTTAAGTAATTTTGTTAAACATAAACTGAATTTTGATTTGTTACGAGTTCTTAGACTTCGTAAACTTAAGTAAATGTTAAATTTCAACTTTTAATGGTTTTGATAGTAAAATCGGATTGTCATGTCTTAAAATAATTTGTGGAAATAAATGTTGTTGTTATACCAAAAATAATAAATTTTCTAACGAAATTTGAAATCAGCATACTTATAAACATGGACATTTTCATTAGGTTAACTTTGACATAAAATTATGTAAACTGTCCTAATAACAAACCTCGATATTGTCACACGGCACGCATGACTGTTAATAAGGTACATATTGCATTTCCAGAATTCATTTCCAATATTAAAGTTTAAAGTATAAGCAACTTAATGATCCTGTAACGGTAAACATACTTCAAAAAATTTTGCTATTAATAATGAAAAACTTGATAAAACTGGATGACTTCTCAAAAAACTGGAAGATTTCTAACTTTAACGTTTGACTGGATGCGTCAAAAAAACTGGAAGAATGCAGTTTAAACAGGAATACTGGCATCACTGGTGATAGCTATCTCTAGATAGTACCACTTGCAGCCCATCCACCCCATCCCGTTCGTGTGGTCGTCGATTTCAGTTGTAAAACGAACGTAGGAACCGAAACGCACCGCATGTCTACTACCCTACCACGGACAGTAGGGAAAACAGAGTTTCCATTTTCATTCGCATAACCGCCGTCCGTCGTAGCTTGTTCGTTCGTAGCATAAAACAAAAACGGGAGCGCGAGAGAGAACGAAAAACGAGACTCTCAGTCTCAACTCTCCACTCAAGCTCTTCTGCCATGCTCCTTTATGCTCTATGATGATGCTTCTCAACCAAGAACAAAAGCAAACTGAACCGCACGGATTCGGCTCAGTCAACCGAAGGATGTCGCCGAACGCGGACGAACACCACCCGAGATCGATCAGTGTAGCATAACGTAGAGCATAAATCGCATCTCAACCCACCCCGCGCCCGCCGATACAAAAGGATATTCGACGACGACGACGACGCGCGCGTTCCGTAAAAACGGTTTCCATTGTTTGCATTTGCTGGGAGGAGGAAAATTCGTCGGTTGGTGAGAGCGAGAGTGAGTCAATCTCGCGTGTGATCTGTGATTCTTTTATATTATACACACACTGACTGGTGGCCGCCGGCAAGCAACCTCCGGAGCAGGACTTTTTCCGCAATAGCTTCAAAGCTCCCTATGATAAGTGAAAAGTGGTTTGGGGACGAAGGTGCTCCCACTGGCCAGAAGGGGGACGAGCAGACGTAGTGAAGCGTGTGCGTGTTTTTAAGAGCTTATCGATTTTTCGTCCACCCCTAACCGTTCCGTCACTCTCTCTCTCTCTCTCTATGAGTCTATGTTCAGTAGAAGCATAAGTGAAAAGTGTAATTCGCCGTCCGTCGTCTCTCTACGGCATAGATGACTGTGTGTAATTTTGCATCCGATACGAAAATCCGTGGACGACGTCAGTGTATTAGTTAATGACGTCGAACGGGCTGTGATATGTGGTGATGGAACTAGCGAGACCTGAAGAACGAAGCAAATTATCAAGTTCGTCCATGCAAGGATAATCAGTGAAAAGTCACCGAAGTGGAAACTCTACATATGTGTGATTACTATCTCGGGAGCCGTAAAAGCCGTAACAGTGACCGACCCACAGAAAAGCCAGAACCGGGCGAAAATGCTACTGTTTCAGATCCTAAAGTATTGATTTTCGAAAACCGTTATCACACCCCGCACTCGCTGTTTGTGTTGTTCATTCAAACATCTACTATTTCTTTTACGCTCCCTCTCCACTGCTCTGTTGTTCTGTTTATTCGAGTGTGCGTCTATTTTATGAGTGGTTTTTTTTTTTGTTGTTGTTTACATTCATGCTACCACACTCTGATGCTTGCATAGATAGATAGATAGATAGAGACACGCAATTATTCTCGTTTATTTGCACCGAGCGGGACCCCAAGAACGAACAACCCCAACCGGAACTGTAATAATTGCCAAGCGTGAATGGACCGTAACCCAAAATTGGAGTTGATAACCATAGAACTGTGATATAGACTGTGTGTGTGTGTGTATTTGCTAAAAAATAGTCGAACTCCTTTGCAGTATTTTCATTATTATTATTATTATTATACATAGTTTGTGCTTGAGTGAAAGTTAAGCAACAAGACTTCTGTTTCTGTGTGTACAAATTGGCTTGAACCGGAGGAGAAATCGATTTACTGTGTCAGCAGAATGATTATTTGTATCTCTGGATTTATCATAGGTGGAAGGTAGAGTTTTATTTTGATTTTTGTTTACTTTAAAAGCTAGCTTTAGAATGTATTTTAGTTGCTAAGTTTGACCTTTTGGTTTGATTCTTATTTGAGTATGGGATATTTTGAATGTGAAACAAGGGTGGAGTTGCTCTTTAAGTTCGATCGTTTGTCATTAGTCGCTTGGTATCAACCATGTTTTACAATCTACTGAGATTACATAATCATAATCATAAATTGAAAATTTGGGTTGTTAGTATTAAGCTAAATCAATAAATTTCCACTGTCAATAGTTCTCCGCAGAAAACTTCAAAATTTGCTTGGAATTGTCCCCAGAATAGTTTTAACTATCCAAGTATTCGATTGATTTAGAAACCTTGGAATTGAATTTTATTGGATGTTGTCCTTAGATTTGTTTATTTTTAAATTCCCTTTAAATTTTCCTCAGATTAATTCTTGAAATACTACCATTCCTTATATTATCGACAGAATTCGATTACCTTTTAATTCTTCTCGGAACACTTTGGTTACTCCCTTCTATTGCGATTCAGCTTAGAATGCTTTCGGATCTAACTTATTTGAGATACTTGTAGGACAAGGAAGCGTCCACACAACCGTTATGTAAATCTACTCAGAATTATCTCAAAATTCTACTCAGAACTCTGCTTAGAATTCACCTAGAGGTCTTCTCACAATTGCGTTATCGTTATCTCTAGAAGGATTTTTGAACTCTTCTTTAGATTGGTTAACAAAACTTTCTTTTTAATTCTTCGAAGTAATCGAATCTTGAGAATATGTTCAATAGACTGATGGAAAATTTGAAATTTTCGCTCCACAGTGCTCAAACGGTTCCAAATTGGGCCCTGATTAGCCTCCCAAAATTTTAACTCATTTAGTGAGAAACTGAATTGGCACAAACCATTTGAAGTTTATATGGGAATTATTATGAAGAAAGTATAATTTCGGTTCATATTTATCTCAAAACTCACCAGTTCACTCTACTTCAGAAAATGATAGTTGAGCTTGTTGAAAATGTTCCCAGCTACAACTTTGTTCAAGACCACTTTTCGATCAAATGTAAGGAACAAAAATTATTAATGATTCAAGTCACTGATGTCTTATAATTATGCTCAATCAACTGTTCAGCAGGCAACATTGGTTTATGGCGCGTAGAATAGAGGACAAAAATCATGGCTACTATGTCACACTGCAGAATACAGTGTTGCCCATAATTCAGTTGCTTAATCTTGCCATAAGATTATCAATCTCTTAAACAACTAATAACTATTTAATTTGACGTTTGGCTGAAAAACAATTTTCTGCAAAATTGTAGCTGATAAAAATTCCCATAAGAATAGCAATAGAATTTGTAAACAGTACAATATGTAAAAAGGCTAGAAGACAATGAACAAAAAATTTTGTTTTCCCATAGTAATTTCCATATAAACTTCAAATAGTTTGTGCCAAGTCAGTTTCTTATCAAATGAGTTTAAACTTTCGAAGGCTAATCAGGACCTGATTTGAAACCGTTTGAACAGTGTGGAGCGAAAATTTCAAATTTTGCATCAGTCTAATGTTCAAGGGCCTTGAAAATCATGTATGGTTCAGAATCATTATTATTTTTCTTAAATCTGATAGGGTGTCGAATGGCCTTGAAAAACCCACGAGAGAGCCTAATCCAAGCATGGGGAAAACAATAACTTACAACGCCCATTTTCAGCATCATGATGTATTACATTTCAAAGCATCTTTTGGATGGATTCGTGATTAAAATTCTTAAAAAAAAAAACCCCCCGTTGCCCCAAAATCTGCAAAATTTCTAAAATATTCCTGTCCCAAGAGGTATTCAACTATGCTCACCTTAATCTGTGCCGAAAGCAGTGCCAAGCACTATACCAAACGTGTCAATGTAGGCAGAAGTGTCCATATCAAGGTGTCAATATCCCATGAATTTGGCAACCCTGAAGTTATGACATTTACGATTGTGTTTAAATTTTCATTTTCGGAGTGGGAGGTGGAAGAGAAATTCGACCGTTCCACAAGATTCTGACTCGATGTCAGTTAGAATGACTGAATCCTTGCAGGTGTGCAGAAACGAAGTCATAACCTGACCGGCATCATTTGAAATCCTCTCCAACTAAAGTAAACAAAGAACTCGAACGGACGAAAAGATGATCGACGCGTCGAGTACCTAGTGCGGAAGATAGCTCGTAATCTCCCGATAAGAAAGATTGGAATCTAGAAATCTGCGTTGCACAATTATTACCACTGAATCGAAGACAACAAATCAAGAAGACTGGCAACACTTAAATTTTCTCATACGAACGCCATGAGACGGGTACAATCGTGTCATCTGCCGCTCAAAGGTAAATGCTTCGAATGAATTTGATAGCAAAGATCCTCAGAAGAAGGGTTTGTGTATTTGCTAATTTTTCTATGCGTTGCTTCCACCTTCACTCAAGCGCAGCGCCATTGTATCTGTCGCTTGGATTCTGGCAAAGTTGCCAGTCTTCTTGATTTGTTGTCTTCGACTGAATACTTGTCTATAATTTGGTCAATAATCTAGTGTTGATGTTGCTAGTAGTTCAGATTGCAAATATATTCATATATTTAAAGCGTAATTCAGATATGCTTCGCATCTGCAGTTCGACTGTTGGTGTAATTGGTTAATCTGATAGGATCTTGCGAGACTCTTCCTAAATAGCACATTGCTCTAGAGGGTCGCCAATCGCGAACAGCTGAGCGTACCGAAACTCACTCTGCAGCGAGTCAATTTTTTCTAAATTCAGTAAGGCCTTACAATTGATCGATCGGTAGGCCACCCATCGCACCGGGGCCTCCTGCGATGAATTGTTATTTGAACTAGTGAGGTGACAAAAGTCACGTCGTGTGAGGTAACTATCCGTGCGAATCAAATGCCACACGAGGTGACTTTCACTAGTGACTAGAGACGCAGAATAGGCCTGAATGACAAGCAAGAATATCTAAGGAGAAATCGAGAAAAATTCCACACCGGAAGATCTCCGGCAAATCCGATATTCGAACCTGGCCAAAAACCCCTATGATAAGCTTTTTGACATTATTATTTTTTTATTCGGTGCTGGGTCATTAAGCCGAAGTACGTTAGACTGAAGGGCGTTAGGCCGATGTACATTTATCAGTCATTCTGCAAAACAAACTTGTAAATGTAGATCATCTCTAGCCTGCCCTATCCTTCGTTCCAAATGTAAATTTGACCTCCGCAGGATACAGGATATTCTTCCGACCGTTCTTGGATCGGTTATTGCTTTGCTGGACGTGTTGCGCAGTGTTGTCGGGAACATCTCTATCTGTCCGTGGTGGTTGGTTCGACTTAGAACAGAGGCTGTATCGTATCTGGATTTGTGCCAATTTATGATCGAATCCCGTAAGAAACTCACTGTAATGAAAAGCCTTATTTTCAAGAGCTGTTTGGAAGAACGAATCGTATCTCTTTCCGGATGTCTGGTGGACATCCGTTGAAAACCGACTCCTTTAAAATTTATGCTGCAATCGGCACAATTCAGCCACCGTTTAGAGGAGTTTCATCCCTACAGATGGTTGAGAAGAACTTGGAATAGAAGCTGTTCTGGACAAAACCACAAGCCGCAGGATATTCGCTTTAGATGGACTGAGTTTTGTTAGATGACAGTTTTTTTTTAATGTGATGTCAAGATTCTCCAAGTTATTGGGTTTTACAACGGAGTGAACAAAGTATTCATCCTTAGCAACAATTGGCAAAACATCAACGCACGACAGTGATGCCATTTTAGAATATATTTCTTGTGTTCTACTTGTCAGCGTGTGCCCTAACGTGCCGCACAGTGTGCCATGCTGTGTTTGGGCACAGTGTTAAATCTCGAAATAATTTCCATGAGCCTCAATTTTTACATTCCTACCAATAGACTTCTCTGCATGGCCAAGTATCAGTGCAACCGTGGCTCCGAGTATAACTGCAAGAATGATCGTCTGCACACGGCTTACTACACTTATAGTTGGAGCCCTGAGAGAGAGAGACGGAAACCCGGATCAGCAGCCAATTGGGTCCTTTAATTTTGAAAAAAAATACATTAATCAAGGGGTGGTCACTAGACTGATGCAAATTTTGACATTTTCGCTCCACAGTGCTCAAACGGTTCCAAATAGGGTCCTTATTAGTTTCCCAACATTTGAACTCCTTTGATAAGAAACTGACTTGGCACAAATTATTTGAAGTTTATATGGAAATTACTATGGGAAATCCAAACTTTTCGTTCATTGTTTTCTTACCTTATTCCATATTGCACTGTTCGAAAATTCAAAAGCTATACTTATCAGAATATAGTTGTTGAGCCAAACGTCAAATAAAATAGTTATTAATTGTTTGAGAGATTGATAATCTTATGGCATGATCAAGCAGCTGTTTTGTGAGCAACACTGTATCTTGCAGTGTGACATAGTAGCCATGATTTGTGTTCTCTAATCTAAGCGCCAGAAACACCAATGTTGCCTGCTGAACAGTTGATTCAGCATAATCATAAGACATTAGTGGCTTGAATTATTTATAACTTTTGATGCTTACATTATATTGAAAAGTGGTTATGGACAAAGTTGTAGCTGAGGAAATTTATTACAAGCTCAGTTATCATTTTTCAAAGCAGAACGATATGGTAAGTTGTGAGATTGATATGAACATAACAGTTGGTTTTCCCATAGTAATTTGTGGTTTGTGCCAAGTCAGTTTCTTATCGAATGAGTTCAAATTTTAGGAGGCTAGTCAGGACCCGATTTTGAACCGTATGAGCACAGTGGAGCGAAAATGTCAAAATTTGCATCAGTCTAGTGGTCACTCTTCACACTTATTTTGCGCCAACATTTTTCTCGGTGTGCCTCAAGTGTGCCGAGAGTGCCAGTTATCGGGCTGACTTTTTTGTGTGAATAATTGTATGTTCAAATGTTTTGTTTTGGTTTGTCAAACCGTACAAGCTGTCGAAGACAATGGTCACGTCAACGCCAGATCAACAGAAACGACATTCGTGCCGCAGTTTAAGGTTAAGACCACGGAGAAGCGGGAAATTTCGATGAACGTGTACCTGTTGAGGCACGTGAAGCATCCGAACATTGTCAACATGTTCGATTGGTTCAAGAACGACAAGCTCTTCCAGGTTGTGATGGAAATCCATGGCTCCGGGATGGATCTGTTCGAGTTTATCGATCGAAGACCCGTGCTGACGGAGAAGCTTTCGTGTTATTCGTGAAGATGTTATCATCGATCACAATATCTATATGAAGCTGATTGACTTCGGAAGGGGAACTGTTTTCAACCTTCTACGGCACGACCGAGTACTGCAGTTCGGAAGTGTTCGCAGGAATACCGCTACTCCAGTCCAGAACTGAAAATGTGAGCTCTCGGTGTGACACTGTACGTGTTGATGTTCTTCGAGAACCCATTCGTGGACGTGAAGGAAATCCTGCAATCCAAACTGATCATTCCGCACGAAATTAGCGCAGAATTGGAGTACGTGTTGCTTTCGCTGTTGGACAAGAATCCCAAAACTCGGATCACCATCCAGGAGCTACTGGAGACGGAATGGATGACGCAGGAAATCAAATCGTCACAGATCTATTTTGCCAAAATCGTCCCCTGCGAGTTTGACAGCTTGGTGGTTGACAGTGCACGAATGTTCAGATCTTGAAGTACCAAAATCAGGCATGGAAAATTATTTGTATTTATTTCGGGCATTAATTTACATTCATTTGCCTCTAACTTTTGTCATGTAAATGAATGCACAAAATGAATGTAATTGATTGTCCATGCCTGACTACAGCCGTCCGTATAGACTTGTAATGTTAAAGAATTTTTGGTTCTCCACATTATCCTGAAGTTTGAATCGTGAAGTTCTACAGTCTGTACATAGAGCTTCATGTGGTCTCATCAAATCAACACACAAAATGAAGCCAGTTAACGAATCTTTACCTTGGAGTTTAGATCGAGAAATTCTACAGGCTAAACGTACACTGAAGCAAAAGAACGTAAGAATTCCATAAGAACCACTTACGAATTTTAGCCACAATAAATCGTTATATGTTTCAGTCATTTGCCTGATGATAAATAATGTTGGCAAAAAAATAATAAAATGGAGCAGACTGAAACCGAACCATGGACGTTGAGATTACGGGGCCGGTGTATGGACAACTCGGCTTTCAACGCTTGTTAAAATTAAATGGTTAAAGATGTACAAGAGCTACCTCATGTTAGATGAAAATCATTGATAAGTCACGTTTATGAAATTAATATATGCCGTTCATAAGTCGATTCTTATGAAATTGTTAAAATGATTTGCCTCAGTGTAGAGCTTCATGTGATCTCATCAAACCTTGTGGGGCAATAAACAATCCACCAACGTTAAATAAAGGAATGAAGACAAATCTTTATCTTAGAGTAAAATGTACTGAACTGGGCAAATCAAAACTGTTCGTGTGTGAATCCGATGCTCTCCTACGGCAGATCCATTTCCAAAATTAAAACTCAATAATAATTGAAAAATTAAGCTAGTCCATTAAGCTGTCTTATTGTTGCAGATCAATGTGAATTTATTAACTCAATCATTGGAAATTTTGCTACTGTCTCATTTGGTGGTTATTACTCGTCACTGCTTCATTTAGTGTGTACTGGTTGTCAGACCGACTCTTTGCCATAATAGAAACATTTACAAACAAAGAGCAATCACCAAAGCCACAACCAGGGTCACAACCGGCAATGAAATAATAATCACTAAACACTGTTAATCCGAACGGGCGTGATACGGTACGCGTTACAGTGTATCACCTATCTTCACATTCGCATTTTATTTTCCCGTACACTACATAATTAAAGATAAAAGACCAGGAACGTCATCACGTGGCTAACCATTCCGGTGTCACGTTTCGCCACTAACTCGCGAAGTTTTCAACAAGAATCTACTCAACGGCTCATGTCTCACCAATACCACCACCACCACCACCATCACAACCAGAGCAGCGATCGCATAATTTTGTTTAATTAAATTTTTATATTTATTAACTTCAGGCTTGGTTGAGCAAGCGGAACCACATAAGTGCAGCGAACGTAATTTTCCCTTCTTAGCGGGTTCCATTTATCTACCGCGGGAGTCGGGAATGGATGGCCACGGTGTGGATTAATATGTAGCAGTCTCTAATCTTCGAAGGAGTTCAACTACTTTTGAACTTTCTCGGTGAGCAGCACACATGTTTGAAGTTAACAGCGATTATTTTTAGGCAACGAAACATGTGCACCATTAAATCTCCGACTTCGAAACGCTAATATAGACGGCGACATGTGTTTAGGGTTTTGAAAGTACTCATCCGTAAATATCTTCGCCCAGATGATCACTTCAGTGTGGCGTAAACAAAACAGTTTGGGTAGTGTTCCCTCTTTTCGGTTCTACTTTGAGTTGTCTTCTGCTAATATATTAATGACCCTGTGAGGGCTGTGAGATTTTCCTAATCAGACAGGGAACTGACACGTACTTGTGTGGGAAAGACAGATGGTCAAAAGGGTATATCGTTTCCTCGAAGGACCCGAAGTCGTGTGGCTAGACACGCGCCTTCTGCACGCCTGGTGGATGGGTCAGTCGCCATGGTGACGCCCTCCAATCATATTTTGGTCGGTGCGTACTTCTCGACTACTGTCGAGGACATAAAATTAGTACCGAAACGTGCCGTTGCCGTCTCGCACTTGTCAATGTTCTAATGAATCTTGACAGACAGACGGGTGTGTTAGTTGGCGAGTGCTTGGCGCCCATGGCATCCCGAAAAATGAGGAGGGGTTTCTTGGCACAAAGGGAATTTATTTCCGGAGCTCTCGAGCCCTTGCGTCACTACATGGAAAGGATGCTGGAGCAAAGTGGAAGCTTCCAGCAGTGACAAATGATCGTCATTTTGTTTTTCCTCCATATAGATTGGCAATTTCAATGGAACCTTCCGACTCAGCGCACACTGGTACGACCTCAAAACGTAGATTATCAATATCACCTGCCAACGCCAGTCGCGTTGAATGCTGTTTTCATCCACTATCAATAGCTATTACACACCATCTCCCCCATGCGGGAACATGGGGGTGTTTCTACTCTAATAAATCGCAAGTCATCGCCATGCTCATCGGGGTGCTTGTTGTTATTGCTGTTGTTGTACTACAACAACCTTGCTTTCACCATATCCCTCTTGAGTTGAAAGTTATGCTGAAAAGGAGCACATTTGAATATCACCATTCTGCCTCTGCCGGCGTTCCTAGTTCAATATTCCGTGAACTGAGCAGCTCATCCTACACATCGATGATGGTGGGGAAATTCGACAGGAAATGGTTTTCCTGAAGCGGCAGCTCTGCACACGGATGCGAACCAAACCGGAGTAGGATGTCTTGATGGGAAAGTGGAAAATTATGAAAATGAAGTTTACCGTAACCTACATCTACATCATAAGCATCTAAACGCCAAGGTGGGAGCTTGTGATGTACGTGGCATAGAGTGTGTCATGCTGGCTGATGGCTGTATCGGCTTATTGCGGTACAAATAGTGGGGGATTGGATGGAAATGATTAGGGGACTTTTTGCTTTTTAGTTGATTGAAGTTTTATTTAAGCAGTTGTTAGAAGTGCGATTAACATAACAATTAAACCGATCTTATCATGAATCTCATAAAATTTTATTATTACGAAATGGATGAAGCAGAAAATCGAAACCAAGTATGAACCTCTTTTATCTAATTTATGCGACAACGCGTTTCAATTTATTTTGAATTTTTGAAAAACAACTTAACTTTGCATAGCTGAATGTTTGGAATGGTGTATCAGATACCCTACTGTGGAATAAATCGGCTCATTTTTATAGGATATCTTATACATCCCAACTAACAATTTTCGCAATGTAGCTTTACTCATTTCATTTATACAGCCTGATTTGGAGGCGAACCAGCCCAAGGCTGAAAGCCTCCTTAATAAAGTTAAATAATAATAATAATTTATACAGCCTCAAGCTGTATTCGAATGTTATACGATATGAGGAAACCTTTACTGAACCTCTATACAAGCAAATCTGGGGAAGTTAGTCAACTACTTATGGCTGTTGTGACGGTTGGGACAAGCTCTTATTGCATATCTATTTACGCATCTATACAGCTGTTATCCTGCTGTTTAGTTGTGTGTGAACTTGAAAGGCGCTTACTCAACCTTTACCCGGTTATCCAATAATCACTACACAACTTTCTCTTGACGTCAGGTTAAATATTGTATACGCTATTTTTAGTTTATTTTACTGCAAATCAAATTAATCGAAATTAGTTATAAGGACGCCACCAAATTATTAACACTGTACCAGAACCTGGAATTGAACTCGAGACTACCAATTTCGCTACTTTGAACTGACGTTAACAAATTTACATGCCCTTCTACAACAAGATTGCTGAATAGAGGCTTTAAAATAGTGCACATGAATCACTTTTCTCGACTAGTCAATTCAGCTTTGTAAAGAAGCAGAGTAAAAGCTGTAAAACTGCACAAGTCTAAAAATAAACCTAGTTGACTGTAAAGTAGCTTTCAAAGTAGCGCTAACATAGTTTATTAGCTGAGTACAATATTAATTGGCGTGATAACCATAATTCGAATCATTTGAAGCGTTTAGCTGAGTTTTTTAATTTAAAGCAAACGGTAAATTAATATACGCGTATTTCCAGGCACAGTAGAACTTTAATTGACCACGTTTATTCCAATTTTGATTCCATTTGTTCAGTTACGGATACTGATTTGAAAATAACCGATCATGAGACTTTAGTGATTAATGTCTTAGACCATGTTAACGATAACGATAATTTTGTAAAATTGAAGTGCTGGAGGAAATATTCGAAGCAAGCTGTTTCAAATCTTGTTGAGAGAAGCCTGGATTTTCCATTCGCGGCCGGTAACTTAGATGAATCTACAGCTGTTCTTAATAACGCTTTGAAAACGTGTACCAATCAACTAGTTGAGCAAAAGTTTGTTTCTTTGAAAAACTCGAACAGCTGGTACAATTTGGATCTTTTGCGTCTTAAACGGAAAAGGGACAAATGGTACAAAAAGTTTTGTAGATCTAATAATGACAATCATTGGACTAGGTACACAATCGCGCGTAATAAGTATTCACAATCGATAAAGAAAACTCGTTGTGAATATGTTCAAAGGAAGATTGATCAGCATCAAAACAACAGCAAAGAGTTATGGAAAATTTTGAAATCTTTATTAAAACCTAGTAATTGCAAACCGCGGTCCATAACTTTTAATGGCACATTAGAACAGTCAGAACAAGTAATTGCATCTAAGTTTAATGATTATTTCGTAGACAGTGTTTCATTGATTAATCAATCTATTGAATTGGTCGATGAACCTGACGAAATAAAACAGCCAGTTAATAGTAGTTGCAGATTTGAAGTTTTTCACCCAATTACATTAGATGAACTTAGAGTTATTTGTTTTTCATTAGGAAAATCGGCTGGAGTAGATAATGTTAATGCTAGAGTTATTCAAGATTGCTTTCATGTCATTGGCCACATCTTTCTGGACCTTATTAATGAATCATTGATGAATGGACATGTGCCACAAATTTGGAAGGAATCCTTAGTGATTCCTATTCAAAAAGTTGCTGGAACGATTAAAGCCGAAGAGTTTCGTCCCATCAACATGTTGCACACATTAGAGAAAATCTTAGAACTTGTTGTTAAAGGCAAGCTGTTGGAGTATTTGAATAGCAACTCTTTGTTGATACCAGAACAATCGGGATATCGGGAAGGTCATTCTTGTGAAACTGCATTGAATTTGGTGTTAGCAAAGTGGAAAGACAACTTGGAGCGTAAAGATACGGTTGTTGCTGTTTTTTTGGATCTGAAACGCGCTTTTGAAACAATTTCTAGGCCCTTACTGTTAAGTACAATCAAGCGCTTTGGAATTACGAGTACTGCATATAAATGGTTTGAAAGCTATTTGTCTGACAGAACTCAACGGACTGTTTTTAATGATTCTGTTTCCAGTCCCGTGGGGAACAACCTTGGAGTGCCCCAGGGAAGTGTATTAGGGCCCCTTTTATTTATTATGTATATTAATGACTTGCGACGTGTTTTACGGTTTTGCGACATTAACCTTTTTGCAGATGATACTGTGTTATTCATTGCAGCTAAGGATTTAGAAGTTGCCGTCTCACACTTGAATGAAGATTTGCAGTATCTAAGTAGATGGTTGAAGTGTAAGCAGTTAAAATTGAATACAAGTAAAACTAAATTTATGGTAATTTCGCGGAATCGATTAAATGAGAACGTCTTTGTTGTAATTGATGATGAGACTATTGATCGCGTTCAGGAGATTAAATATCTTGGCGTGATTATTGATGACAAACTTAAGTTCAACTCTCACATTGACAATGTCATCAAGAAAATTGCCAAGAAGTATGGAATTCTATGTCGATTGAAAAACGATTTAACTATTGCCAGTAAAATACAGCTATACAAATCAATCATCTCTCCTCATCTAGACTTTTGCCCATCCATTTTATTTCTGTCGAATGCAACACAAATATCGAGATTACAGCGCTTGCAGAATAAAATAATGCGTTTGATTTTGAGATGTAATAGATTCACTTCCTCAACTTTGATGTTAGACGCCTTACAATGGTTGTCGGTGAAGCAAAGAATTGTATATTTGACTATGGTGTTCATTTTTAAAGTAGTTAACGGTTTGCTGCCTCGATATTTGTGTGATCGAATTGAAAGAGGAAGTGACTATCATAGATATAATACTAGAAACGCGGATGAAATAAGAACACCACATTTCTTGACTTGTGCTTCACAGAATTCATTATTTTTTAAAGGAATAAATGTTTTCAATTCGATGCCTAGGCACATTAAACGTTCAACAACATTAGCAGAATTTAAGAGACATTGCATTTCACACGTTAAAACTGTCTTTTGAACGGTTATCCAGTGATTTTTTTTTATGAATTGACAAATTATGTATCTTGACGAAGTTATTTTTAACGGATTACTTTGTATGGATGGCTGTTATAACGACTTTTTAATAATTATTGTAGCACTGCAAAAACTATTTTGTTCGCCACGATGGTGATGATGGATTTTTGATATATGATTTAATAGTAGTAGTAAAAAAAAATAGTAGTCTACAAAGGTTTGAGCCTCGCGCGCGTATTACGGATATAGAGGACTGAATTTAACATTTGATAAAAAAAAAATGCAATTTTGAAGCTTATTTGGAAGATACCTTGAGTTAGTAGTAAGTTTTCTGGCAAATGTTGAGGGTTCGTGAGCATTCCTGACATTGCTGAAAATTATGATAGCATCAGATTGCGGGGTTACTAGTGTAATAGGATGCTTTGTTGATTGTTCATTAACTCTTGATTGCTTGTAATACTTATGAATATTTTAGGTGGACAAAAAGGCGAACTAAGAGGTGGACGCCTGAGCTTTTCAACATTTATATCGCTGTGAAGCAACTGTAAACTCTAGAGGGAATTTATATCTGTAACTGAAACCAGTTCGATTTTGTTTGCCAACCTGGTTAAAATGTCATATTTAATTATCTTAAAGATAAATCGTCCAGCTCAAACCTTTGTAGGGGTAAGAGGTGGGACCATCATCATCATCATTAGTACAGGCTGTTTAGTTGTTGAAAAAGCACTTCTGATTTTATGTTATTCAGCAAGAATGGTTGGTTGTATAGAAGCCATCAAATAAGTAATATATTCGCTTTGTTTTACAGCTAAAAGTTGAACGTTGATTAATATTTGCATAGAAGTGACATTAGTGTTTATTGGTTGATGTTATTCACTGCAACTGACAAATTGAATAATGGTTGTGAAAAAGTTGAGTAAACGCTCTCCAAAACTAATTTGCTAGCTTCTGCTTGTAGCTGTTTCAGCTACTTTACAGCACAACGCTGGACAAGTTGGCTTATAAAGCTGAAAATGTTAGTTGGGATGTCTTGTAGACGTTGTAAAATTGCTCAAAAATCAGATTTGAGACACATGAAGGCTGTTCATAAACTACGAAGACACATCGGAGGTTTGGCAAATGTACACGGAGTAAACAACTTTAAACAAAAAGTGCGGACAGTTGTGCAATCCAGCTAGACAAAATCAATAACTACTCGGGGTAGCATTTTGATGTCTTTGACATAGCTACTCAGCTATAACAACCCTACTTTGTGAATGCAAAACTTCAGTTCAGTGAATTCTTGTTTAAGAAGCAGTTCTGTTTTGTATCTTTCAGTAGCGTCGCGTAACCTCACTTTTTACCTGTGCACCAACTTTCAAAACCAGATTTATTGCCATATTCATACTCGAATCTATTGAAAAATACTCTCGAAATCTATCTATTGAAAGCAATATTTTGATAATTGTGTATGTTTTGAGAGTTGGTACACAGGTAGATTGAGGTTAAGGCGACGCCACTGGTATCTTTTGAAGGAATCATTTTCGATACTTGTTTTTTTTCGCAAAGCAGGCCTTGCGATTACGTTGAATAAAGTCTCTGAAGACTTCGGAACCATGCGAGCAATTAAATGTCACGTACAGTTCCCTTTTCAGCATAGTTGTCCCATTGGTTAAAACAGCAAGCTGAGAAAAACGCTGTTAAAGATTTTTTTTCCTCCAAGGGCTCTTATGGATGGGACAACACAGTTTTGGTTTATTTCGCGACATTTTCTGAACAAAGTAGGAAACTTTTCGTGTACATTGTACAGTGATGGTACTTGACAATCGATTTCAATTCTAGACCAACAATTGAAATAGGCGGAACAACCAAACGTAAACAATGGCTTTAAACGCCAATTTCTCGAGAATCAAAACACATCCACGCAATCTAACACCAACATCTGATAGAGCACACTGGTTTATCGAATGGCATTGTTAGTTTGCGTGGGTGTGTTTTGATTCTCAAATTTATAACTCATTTTCGCCAAAAATGCTAATGGGACCGTTATGCCGCACAGGGCAGTACAGTACTTGTTCGCTAACTGGTTTGAAAACGTATCCCAGGTAGAGAATTCCACTCGCTTACTGAGCTAGATTCTTAAACGTCAAAAAACACTGAAGGGAACTTCATTGGATTGTTTGATCGACGTTAAACACATTTCACGTGCATTGAATAGAAACAATGTAAAGTTTGTTTTTGTTATTTTCACAGCATTCAAACTCGCGAGTTTAGAAAGGCTCAACGCTTTCGCTAAAAACACTTTCAAGTCTTGATTCAATTGTGAAATAAAAATAATTTCAAATTTATTGATATTAGTAAATAATATTCCATTCGAATGCCCCCCTTAAATTATGACAACGAAATGTCAAACTGAATGTGCCGTGTACTGTTGACGTATAATCAGAGTTCCCAAGTGATTTTTCAAAAAATCTAGCTGTTTTAGAATAAAAGATGTTCTTAATAATGGCGTTTTTTATATAAGGGAAATGGCTCTAATGTTGGCCTATGGATCTAAGATTGGGCCCATCGCTAAAAATCTGCTATTTATCAAATTTATCTAGATGAACGCGTCATTGGGATGGTACTAATGGATATTTTTGGTCGCTATTGAAAATTTAGTCGATTCCTGAATTTATGTATGGGCCCAAATTAGGGGCATTTAGGCCGACATTCCATCCATTTGCCCTATACCAATTTTATTCACGGTGTTTACATTTACTTTTGACAGATGAAGGTTATACATTTGTTACTTTTTGACATACTTTGAAATCATATATTGAAATTTGATGGTCGAGTAGATAAACACCAAGCCAAGTTAAAGTTAACATGATTGTTATAACCAGAGTTCCATGCATTATCGAAATTACTGTTGGTTTAGAGATTTAATTCAATTAATACTGAATTCTTATTGGAATTTACTAAACAGCCGGTTGACGGAAGATAATGAGTGAGGCATTTGAAACGCTAATAACTTTTCGGGATTAGCTCGGATTCATATTCGGTTTTGAGCCAAGATGTTCGCAATACTCCAAAGATTCTACATTTTGTACACGAAGTAAATCGACCCACTACAGCGCCACCTAGAGCCGCGAATGTGAAAGTGGCTCGTTCTCCCATACATTTTGTCGATTTTTCCCATACAAACTTCAAGCCGTTTGAGCGAGGGGTTCCCGTGAACCAAATGGCTTCAAATTTTGGCATGGTGTTTCTGACCCCCCAAACTACCATTCCAGGAGGTAGCGTTTGAAATTCCAGGATTGACCTACACTGGAGTCGCTTTTTACGCGGGTGATACGTCCCGCGTAAAAAAAAACCGCGTAAATTCCGGAATCCGCGTAAAAAAACCGCGTAAATTCCGAAATCCGCGTAAAAAAACCGCGTAAAAAAAACCGTGTAAAAAAAACCGCGTATAAAGCGACTCCAGTGTATTTTAAAACAGGGTTAACTACCCCATTTTCGTCCTATTAAGCACAACCCGCACTTAGTCTTTCTTAATCTAGCGTAATTTAGCACCAAACGGAATGTTATTATTATTGATGGATTCCAAATTTATTTACCTTTCCATAGGTACAATACGATTTGATGAAGAGAAACAATTTGTTGAGATATTGTTAAAAGTCTAACACTGCTTCTTAACGCCAAACTCGGCCTACGAATTCTAAACTCGGCCTAACGCATTGGAACGCCAATGAATTCACTTCGGTCTATGGGATGAAGATAAAGATTGATTCGGTCGGAACGCTTCATTTGTATTTGAGAATATTGGGTGCAAACATTCAAATCACGCGTTCTTATTGACTTCGTTCGGTATCAAATTTTGAGCTAAAGTATCGTACCAAACGCATAATTTACCTGTTAATGCCGAAATCATGGATTTATTTGATGTTTTCTGCTTGATAGGCCCAAAATGGGCGCTTACGCCGAAGTAGTTCTCTACCCTATATGTTTAAAAAAAAACTGTGTGGACCGTGGATAGTTCCCAAATACCCCCTAAACTGTCGTAGTTTATGAACAGCCCCAAATACCCGAAAATTTAACCTCGATTTAACCAGAAAATAAATATAAAATTTAAGATTTATCAGCACTCTAAATTTTTGATCATCCACCTGAATCGTTTCCCGAGGAATAATATTTGAAATATTTCCGTCAGTGTTAAAACCGTTGGATGGATCCTTTCTTAAACATTGTGAACCAATCCAAATTGAGAACTCTGGAATAATCTGGACAAATAAAGGAAAAGTCTGGTCCAGACAAGAGATTGTCTGGATGTATGGAAGGTCCATAAAAAGCTGGAAGATTCCAGTTAAAGCTGGAAGGTTGACAACGCTGTGGATATAACTGCCTTTTAACTGAGGTACAGCCAACAGTCAATACGAAACTAACGATTTTAAATTGGCTCATTACTTGACTAGCCTATTAGTCCCAAGCAAATCGATTAACGTACCCCATTCTAGTCGAAATTCTAGTACTACACTATGTTTGTTTTGATTCGCTATGAAAGTTTGACAGATAAAATGAGGGGTTAGTGGATATTCCTATGTTTCGAGGGGTGAATCGATTAGCTTGGGACCGAAGAGAGTACCAGAGCTGAGCCAAAAAGTTAAGCACGTTTCTTCGGGACCTTCTAGTCTTAGAGTTACCTCTATGGTACAGCCCAGTTAACGATCGCCTAGTTAAAGAAAACCCAGTTAGCGAACAAGTAATGTAGTTGATTTTGAAAAATTGCAGCTGAAAACGTATTTTTTTTCCTTACATAGGATAAATGACGGCATCGGCAATACCTTTACCTATTTTCGCATCAGCATCAATTGGCATCAACCCACCATAATGAACATAAGACCCGGTGTCGTTTTTTTTCCAGCCTTTGCTTCGAATGGGCTTAGGTTTTTTTTTCTTTATTAAAGAGATTCAGCCCTAGGCTGGTTTGTCTCTTACCGGACTTATGCAGTCAGTCTTGAAAACGACTGTAGAAGTCACGAAATAACTGATCATAGTCACCCTTTTTTATTTTATCACTCTCGAATCGGACGCTCACTCAAGCGACGTACACGCAGGCAAAAGAACGTAAGAATTCCATAAGAAACACTTATGAATTTTAGCCATAAGAAATTAGTGTGAATTCATTGATTTGCCTTATGAAAAATAATGTTGACAAAAAATTACAAATCGGAGCAGACTGAAACCGGAAAATGGACGCTGAGGTTAGGGGGCCCGTGTGTTGACCAATCGTCTTTCAACGCTTGGGAAAATGAAATGGTTAAAGGCGTATAAGAGCTACCTCATGTTATCTGAAAGTAATCCATAAGTCACGCTTATGAAATTCAAATATGTTGTTCATAAGTCGAGCCTTATGAAATTGTACCAGTTGCTTTTGACAGTTGACAATGAAAGTTGGTCACTCACCGCTATATTCAATCAGTCGTGCTGTTTACACTCTTCTTCATAGTGAGTGTCATCTCAGCCGCAATTTTTCTATCAATCAGTATTGTTGTCATTCGTTTGCCTATCATTGATGATAATCGTGACATTCATTTTTCCTATAGTTTCCTCCGGTTCTAGCGAACAGTTTTTGTGGCCTTCCCACGAAGAAACTGAAGAAAATTTCATTGATTAATATCACCTGAAGAATTCTGGTTGTTAGAAAAAGTTACCGTTAAACGGGGTGTCTTTGATTGCAGAAGAGACTTTGATCAGCTCGTGCAGCGCTGAGCTGCTCAGGCATCACAATTATCCCTATCCATTATCCAATCTATCATTGGATATTATCCCTATCCCTATCCGGATAATTATGGAGCCTGGTTCGTTTTTGTGTCAATAAATCTGGAGAACTTTGAGATTTGCACGTATTTGATTTTGTAACCAAACACGCGAATCACCGATTTCTCGCAAATAAAAGCTCGATCTCACAAGGAAACAATACCAACTGATATAGGAATCATTCCTCTACCTAAACGTGGTGCATGCTTTCGAGGTTGAGATTTTCGGTAATCGGTAATTGGCGTGTTTTGTTACAAAGGTAAATACGTCCAAATCTCAAAGTTCTCCAGATTACACAAAAACGAAACTCAAAACAACAACAATGATTACTTGTTGTCTGTGTCACACTCAGTCTTGACCCAGGGGGGCGACACATCTAAATCTCAAGTCTAGATGCTCAACAAATCTTACACTAGCGAATCAATATTCGAAAAATCTTCTTTCATTTCTCGCATCTACTTGCATCACGTATCATCTTTTTGCAGGAAATCGTCTAAATCATCATCAATCTTCAATCATCAAAACACAATCTTTTCTGCATCGTAGATAGAGTCGTCCCCCTCGGTCTTGACGTCTCATCATCTAGTCGCTTAGTCGACACTCAGGTTCCGAATGTCAGATATGAACGTCAGTCTTTCGAAGGATTGTCAGATAGCTCAACAAGTCAGTCGGGGTTTGGTGTGATGAGGGTCATCGATGAGATTCGCTTAATTATGCTTTGGTCTTTTTCCTTTCGCTATGTTCGCTCTCGTGACAATCGTGAGATTTTGAAACTCTGTATGCAGTTTATCAGACCAATAAAAAAAAATCGGTTTATTATAGTCTTTAAGATTATTCTATGTTTTATAAACCTCTTCCAAACCATGATAGCATCAATATTGTTGCTTACGTTATATTGCAAACAGAGCAATTAGCGGGTTGCATAATTTGATAAACAACTTTTTTATTTTTATTATTATTATTAAAGTAACTTTAACCATAGAGGTAACTCTAAGACCAGAAGGTCCCGAAGAAACGAGCTCAACTTTTTGGCTCAGCTCTGGTACTATCTTCGGTCCCAAGCTAATCGATTCACCCCTCGAAACATAGGAAAATCCACGAACCCCTCATTTTATCTGTCAAACTTTCATAGCGAATCAAAACAAACATAGTGTAGTACTGGAATTTATACTAGAATGGAGTACGTTAGTCGATTTGCTTGGGACCAATAGGCTAGTTTAGTAGTGAGCCAATTTAAAATCGTTGGTTTCGTATTGATTGTTGCTTTAACGCTTTTGGGTCATTCGTGACTTGTCTGGGGGTGAGATTTGAACTCGTGATATTGGCGTGAGAGGTATGGATTCTAACCACTACGCCAGGGTCGCCCCTAGACAGATAAACAACTTAGTATTATCAAAATGACCTAAAAACACGACAATGGCCCTAGGAATTTCAGAACAGCATTAAAATCGTCAAAATGATTCTAAAATTCCAAAATAGCCTAAAAGACGCGTCAAAACTTCCTAAGAACCTTCAAAATATATTTAAAAAAATAAGACCAGTTTTTGTAACACCTCCTACCTGTCGGGATTAAACTGAACACAGCTATCTCTGAATTTGGATAACCTTTGTAAATATTTAAAAATTAAATGAAATCATTTTACACACGTGTTCCACTACTGACAAATTATAAACCCATCTTCACCAGCTCCAAAAGTCTGTGGAAGTACGACAAATTCACACGCTATTTATCGAGCAAACCCCCCATCGTTTGCTGGTGCCAATTTCAACATGAACAGATGTCCCTTTTCGCCGCGAAGCCAACTGTTGATCAGTCGTCGTCGCTCCGGGGATAGAAAAGGAAACACCACATATCCATTTAAAATAAAACCAGAACCTGATTTTTTTTTCTTTTGTAATTGCATTCATGTATCAGTTTTCATTTTTTTTTTTTCACCCTGCGTTACTTGCCTCCTCTGCCTTCGTCTTTCATTACGATGTTATATAGTTACTTGTGGAAGAAGTAGTGGTAGCTGTAGCAGTAGTCTTCCCTGCCACGGTGTGCAGGAGAAGAAAGGAATCCTTCAGCGAAACATCTGCTCCGAAATCATGGCCATCGAGTTTTAATCATCCTTTCCTTTCGCTTCTCTTTCTCATCCGTAGTTTTCCACAAAAGATCGATCGTCCATCCCAGATTTACTCGACACATCATCACCATCCCGGTAGTGGTAGTGGTGGTAGTGCTAGTATCCTAGCCAGTGGTGCTAGCAGTAGCAATGCGAGCAGCCTCTGCGGAGGATCGACCGGTGGTAGCAGCGGGGCCGTGGCCACTGCCACCGGTGGCTACGTGTATCTGCCGCAGACGACGGCACAAACCCAGCACCAGCATTACGTGTCGCCCCAGCAGCTTGCCTACCACCATCATCATCAGCCCAACAGTTACCACAGTCATCAGTTGGCCGGCCATCAGACGATCGCCACCCCTACGCTGCACAAGAAGGGCTCGATCCGTGGCAACGGCGAGGTGCTCAAAAGGACACGGGTACAGAATGCGTAAGTATCTACTATTTGCTGCCTCTGGCCTCATTAGTCCCGACAAAGCTACGTACCCGCATACGACTAGTAGAATACCTGCATACGAAGTTGACTTTACGAAAGACATAAGCCAAAATTCTTATTCAACCCTTAAGGATGACATAACTCGTCGTCAAAGACGTCTCACACCTGCCATATCTGCAGTCGTGAACTTGCGCTCTGCTGCCGTAATCTAATTGACAGGCCTAACCAACCGCAAGAATCAATACACAACGAACCGACTAAAACCCATCGTCGGTCGTGGTGGTGGCAATGCTCTATAATTATCCCCCATTTCACCACACTTTCTGATGGACTGTCTGTCCGGTCGGTTTGTCTGTCTATGCATGTTTATATGTGGGTAGTTTATGTGAGCAGCACGCCGTTTTGGCATATATGCTAGGTGTGATGACGAGTTGCCTTAATTAATATCGTGTAAATCCATTTTAATAGGATTATTCCTTGAACATTCTACGAGTATATCCACTATGTGGGAAAAATGTGCAGGGGGAGATGGGGTAAGAAAACCCGTCGGGGTAAGACGAACCACAGCCAGTTCTATAAGCAATCCTCTAGATTCTTGCAAATATTCTGTATAGAAAAGATCAACAACATGTTTTTAAACCTATAATTCGGAGGGTCTTTTGACGATCACGAAGTGACAGACGACTAACTGGTGAAGAAATCAATTAAAATAATGTGATTCGCTGTAATAGAATGTTCATAGAAGCTTGTGCGATGAGGCACCAGATTGGCTAGTATTTTTGTTTTGATTTGAACAAATTTGATTTTGTGTGCAATGATATTTGACAGTTTGCAAAGAGTGTATCATTTTGTCATTTTTTATGCATTTCAGTTTTGAGTAGAGTGAAAGAGATATAACCAAAACATTCTAGTACATTTGGTGAAAATGCTAGTACAATCCAGTAGTAGCATAGAGGTAACTCTAAGAAAAGAAGGTCCCGAAGAAACGAGCTCAACTTTTTGGCTCAGCTCTGGTACTATCTTCGGTCCCAAGCTAATCGATGCATCTTTCGAAACATAGGAAAATCCACGAACCCCTCATTTTATCTGTCAAACATTCATAGCGAATCAAAACAAACATACTGTAGTACTAGAATTTCGACTAGAATGGGGTACGTTAATCGATTTACTTGGGACCAATAGGCTAGTCAAGTTTTGTTTAGAATAAAATAGTGTGGATGTAAAAAATCAAAAATCTCACGTCTCCCTATAATGCGTACTGATTAGCCTAGCACTGACGGCAGTTGACCTGTATTGTAATTTTTCTCGCAACAAACTCTTTTTCGCGCACTGAAAAATATACTGTAATGCTCCGAGTCCCGGACGATTCGTTAATCCGAACATTTAATTTTTAATTAATTATTGCAACATAATAAACATGTGGGACGATTCTGAAAGACAATCAACTTTCAATAGTGTCCTGATTTATGGAGTAAGTGTCCGGCTTTCGATACATAGGAGTATTACGCAAATTTATTTGAACTATGTACCGTAAATTACATCCACTTTGGAAGCTTCGCATTTTTTCCCCGCCAAGGGCGACACCTATCCGTGAAACGGCGCGCCACCACGAAAGCGAAGCCCGACGAAACCGCAAAGCACCGCGAAGAGTACATGCTCGAGAAGACACACAGTGTGAACTCGAAGCCGTAAATTCAATCGGAAGCGTGGGCAACAAAATTGAAGAAACACCTCGCTTATCAGCTTCTTTCTACCGAGTTTGATTGACGGATGGTGGCGGCCAAGGTGGCAGCATGGTCGTGTACCTTTTGGGGTCAAAATTTGATCTATCTCAAGGTGCAACAGTTGTTGATGTTCTCTTATTTTTTCTGCTAAGACGATCATGCTGCATCCATCTGACTCATTCTAGTTAGACGCAAAACAACCGTTTCCTTATCAACGGAAATCTAAGAACGACTGACCGCCTTTTTTTTGGAACAAAACAAACTCGATTCGCTTCGGCTTAAATATATTGTTGACAATAGAAGCGCATCGCATCGCGCCTTTCGTAAGAACAGACTTCGCAAACCATCTTCTGCTAACGTCACATTCGTGTAAACAAGTGGCTTCACCACAAGCTGATAACAAGTCGAATCGGTCACCACATGTGTGTAGGGTCTGGTTGGAAATCTACCCTCTAGCCATTATGTTATTGTTTTAAATTTGCCCAATCGATAGGCACAAATGGCGATTCGACCTTAACTGATAACAGGCCCGCTTCGCGAATCTGCCGAAGTCTACCGCCTGCAAGCTGCAAAGCTAGTTGAATCTCTACCGCGGGACGGAGAACATAGTTCGGCATCGATATCGTTCCAGAACTGTCAAACCTTGAAACGTACCAACCTACACTCACTGTGCAAACGTGATAATTACCGTCCATTAATTGGAAGAAGCAGAGCGCAGATAATTCTTTGTGCTGTGGTTAATTGAAGGTAATTGAAAGTGAATTTCTAGTGCACTATCGCTGCACTAGTTACCTAATCGAGACGAGACACACATCTGACTGGACCAACAGCTGGTGATTTTTTTTCAACAAGATAAATGGATGCGGAGGCGAAATATACCGCACCACTTGAGACATAAACTCGTACAAACAATGGATCAAATGTCACATTCACTTGGCGACGAGGGTTACTCAATTCTGAATTTCCATAGGTTAAACAAAAAAAAATCTCTGATCTCAACCACCCCAATGGACAAAGGATTTCGAAAGATCAGCGAGATGTGAATGGAATAGCTAAAATCCAACGTTGATATTTCTGATTTAGCGATAACACATCTTCTCGCAGCCGTTTGTTTCCGACGACACAAAGTAGCACCAGTTGTATTCCCACGGTGATCTAATTTATTGAAGTACTAAATAAGATCGTGTGAATGTGTGTTTTGCCTCTATTTGACAGCTCGGCGGTAGCACTTTATCAAATCCAGAAGCGTTGCACGTGTCATTAACCTGCGGTGGTATAACCCTTGTCGAACCCGGAAAACTCGCTTTCTCCTGCCACTTGGTGCTTGGAATGAAAAATTGATCTCTCACTTGTGCGGGTCCTCCACCTACTCATTTCGGATATCGCGGAGCTACATGCAACTGCTGATAGAATGAAAGCGTAAAGTTCTGCGTTTCATCCTGTCGTCATACAGCAGCAGCAGCAGCAGCTGAGATGACTCGACGAGAATGGAGGATGTTTACGGAGTACTGAAAATCGCAGCTCCATCAAGCAGCGTGAGTTGGCTGGAAGAGTAACGTGTGGATGAACTGAGATTTTATGAAGTGATCTATTGCACCCCAGTTCGGTACTCGGTATCGGATCGGGATATAGTGACTCTAAGGGCTGATGAGGCGTAAACAAAAACAATTTACCGTCGGTGAGGCAAATGCTGGGCTTAAACCATAAGTAAATCGGTAAATATTTGCCGGACCGCGTCTCCTTGCCAACTAACAATTTAACAGCAATATCATCAAGATTGGCTTATAATATGTTCACACTAAGATTATTTTACAGATCTCTGTAAAAATTTCTTAGTGTGTATAACTGCTCTATCTGGGGAAAACCTCACCTTTTCAGATTTATCTGGATCAATGTCGGCCAAAGCTTCTAAAATTAACCAATCGGTAAGGTAAAATTTCATTCCAAGTAAAGGTTCACACACATGGTATACGTTAGAAATACGTTGCGGCAAATCTGACAGTTAAACAATCAAGTTAGCTGTCATTTTACCACAACGTACCATATATCCGTTAGGATGCAATGCGTGTGAAGAGCAGGGTCGTTTATGACGATAATGTTCGTTAACGTTTTCAATGCAAATTCCCATTGACGACATTAACGCTGATGTCAGGACGGTAGAATAACACCGACAAACCGACATGAAACTAAAACTTAACTCTTAATCGAGAATCCATAACGGCGGATTCAAATGTGCAGCGATCCCATCTGTCAAAACCATAGAGATTTGTTATCTAGATAAAAATAATTTTCCCGGAATAGATTAGACACGAACCAACTCATACATTTAGTAAGTGTGTTCGTGGCTAGGATACACATTTTTCGCGAACACGGCGGCAGATGTCAGTTTTGTGCTTTGATCAGAAATTTGATGATACTTTGTATGATCATTCATGTCGGTTTGTCGGTGTGAATAAAGCTAAAAAAAATAGGATGGCATAAATACCTTCAATTATTTCTCGGTACATCTTTGATCTACTTAAAAATACTAAATTTTCGAACGCACATCCATCATTTTGCATAAGAAAACGGGGCATTTATGTGGTGGGAAAAAATGATTTTCCTATCACAGATTTCAGATTTCAGTACCTAGCACTGAATTTTGAAAAATATACTGGTTACTGCTCGTCTGCAAGGGCTTAATTTTCTGAGCGCAACGATATTTATTTCGATCCCATAGACTTTCATCTCGATTTTTAAATCAAGACTTGACACCGAACCAAAGTTACCTCTTATCTACAATGCAGAAAAGATTTTGTTTTGCTGTGGTTAGCTGATTAGTGTCACACGCTGAGTAGATAGAAAGAAGATTGATAACGATTCTGAAGATTGCCTTCAAAAAAATGATGCACGGTGCAAGTACATAGATGCGAGAAATGAAAGAAGATTTATCTTAGATTGATCTGCTAGTGCGAGATTTTTCGAGCTTTTAGAATTGAGATTTAGATGTAACGCTCCCATCACACAAAACTAACAAAGCCACAGCTCGCTCCCATACAAAGTACCAGCGAGGGGCGCTAAGGTGACGATTTTTGCTAATGTAATCGTACTTAAAGTGCCAGTACCTCAAATTTTATAAAATTGTGGATTTCGAATCCATTTGTAATCCAGATTATGGATATCCAACTACCTCAATACCCCTAATGAACCCAATTGTAAGTCCCTCCTTTTTTACACACTCGAAACAAAACATTCTTTCTTTCGGTGGGAAATCCTGTTAGGGGCGGGGCTTACAATTCGAATCTAAATGCACCTAAATGTTCCGAGAACTTATTGGAAATGTTCTACTCAATTGAAAAATTTCGCCAATAATAGGTGCATAATTGCTTTTCTTTAGCGTCCTGTGTAACGCCCCACCAAACCGATTAACAACCCTGGGAAGAGCCTCGTATAATGCATCCGGGTCTGGTCAGCTATGGCAATTCTGACAGTTACGTTAGATTTAGGTCTCCCCTTGTCGAAGTGATCAATCTGTAAAGCCGTATGTTTTGTCCCTGAAATTAGAGAGTAGAAGAAACAGCAGATCGAATTAAGTGATGTATATAAAAACTAACATAAATATCAACTCACATCAATTTTTTTTTGAACCATCCATCGGATCCAAGAACGAGAACTTAGTCTTGAAGTCGTCTTCAAACCAAGGTTGCAAAGACTCATTTCAGCTAAAATAATGTTTTTCGGAATAATAAAACCAAAAGATGGTATGATGGCATGTTTTACTTGTAACTTACAAGAAGAGGTTACAAAGTATGCGTTGGAAACATACAACCTGTAAATGTTGCTTTCTATGAGTCACAATCAGCGATTTGCTGATCGCTGAGTGAGTGAGTGAGTGAGTGAGTGAGTTTGTGAAAAATCGCTGATTGTGACTCTCATGAAGTGAAATAAACAGGTTTAATATGTCAAACACATTCTTGTATCCTACCAATTCAAAATTTGATCATGGCATCTAAATATTTCATAATTTAGAAAAACATTGTTTTAGCTGAAATGAGTCTTTGCAACCTTGCTTCAAACCAGCCATGCGATCAGTTCCTTAGCAATAAAGCCCACTAGGAGGATGTTCTTTATGAAATTTTCAGCATATTCAAATGCCTAGTGGTTCTGTCAACAGATCCAGAACACGTCGCAGCAGATGATGCAGCCATGGTTTGACGAATCGCACCGGTATCTGAATCTTCTGTAACGTATTCATACCTTACCTTACCAATCAGACTAAGGCCTTGTTGTTTATGCTGTCCGAAGAAGTCGTCTCCACTCTACTCGATCCATGGCCACACTTCGCCAGCCTCGTAGTTTGCACTCCACCGTAGATGGTACGCAACACCTTTCGTTCGAAAACATCAAGGGCGCGTTGGTCCTCCACGAGCATAGTCCAGGTCTCGTGGCCGTAGAGGACCACCGGTCTAATCAGCGTCTTGTAGACAGTCAACTTCGTGCGGCGGCGGCGAATTTTATTCGACCGGAGCGTCCTCCGGGGTCCAAAGTAGGCACGATTCCCTGCCATAATGCGTCTTTGAATTTCTCTGCTGGTATCATTTTTGGCAGTCACCAGTGAGCCCAAATACACGAACTCATCGACCACCTCGGTTTCGTCACCGTCAATCTAAACGCTGGGTGGGAGGCTAACATTGTCTTCCCTAGAACCTCTTCCTTTCATGTATTTTGTCTTTGATGCGTTGATGGCAAGTCCAATCCGTCTAGCTTCAGCCTTCAGTCTGATGTACGTTTCCGCCATCGTCTCAAAGTTCCGTGCCATGATGTCAATGTCATCAGCGAAGCCAAGAAGCTGGATGGACTATCCCAGCTCTTCTGATCACACCTTCTACGACTTCGAAGTTGCGTGGTTGAAGTTCGTCATAGATTAACCTATCGCAGCCCGGGAAGCCGAGCAATTTGCAGTTCCCTGTTCCAAGTTTTCAATCGTAGTCCTTATTTCGTCGCGTAGGTCTGTGCCGATTGTTCCGATCCGTATTTCTTTCTTCAGTATTTGCAACTTTGTTTTTTTTTCAGGGCGGCTTGTTGGGCCTGCCCCAACCCCCTGTCTCGCCGGGGGACCATCGTGCACAGCTCTGTTTAGAGTCCCACGCTGGCACTAGGACGGTGATCAGTCGCTCCTAACATGGAGAACAGACGCCGTTTTGAGCCGCACCTCCATGGTGAACAGACGCTCGGGTTTAGTGAAGCATTTACTCTATCACCGTACTATGGTTACCGCGCCAGTGTTCGCGTCGCATCTCTTCACTTTGCTATTGCCGCACTGGCAACATTGCCCAGGCTACGCCACCCAGCTGTGTCCATGTTTTAGCTGGTAGTCTTTTGTTATCATATGACTCGGGGAGGCGTGAAGTAGGAACTTGAAAGGACCAGGGCTAAGTATTCCGCTCCTTCCAGGTTGTCAACTCACCATTTTGTAGCCCTATTAAGCAGCATCCAAAAAACAACCTTGCGAAAGTAATCAGAGATATTCGAGCTAGGAACATTTGCTACCGATCCAAAATTCAGTACTTCTCTGGTTTCATTACCATCGGTTTGATCCGGCATTTCACCATGACGTACACTTTGCCAGGTTTCTCTTCTGGAGTCTGAAACCTGACAAAAGACCCTCTCCAATCTGAAGCAATTTCAAAGATATTTCGACAGTGAGCATGCATAAGGGCGAATACGCGATGATCGATTCTCTTCATCGATTTTCTCTTTGCATTGCTACAGCTAAGCGAAACAATTTTCTAGAATTTGTTCAACGCAGAGTAGTAACAGGTTGTATTGGCTATCAAAAGCAACAGCAAACGCACCGAGAAACGTTAAATCTAGCGAGTTATTAACAAAAGAGAAAATCGACGAAGAGAATCGATCATCGCGTATAGGCCGTTATGCATTTTCACTGTCGAATTTGTACATTATAATAACTTACCATGCGTTATCGCCAGTTGGATTCGATCGCTGCTCGTCTTCGTTGGTGGTTAGATGCTTGATTGCGGCACTTGAACTGTCATCATCTGACCGGGAACCACTTCGAATTGTGTATGATTCCTCAGCTCCTATTGTTTTCTTTTTTTTTTCTATTTTCAAGTCTGTCAAAGGATATACTACACTGAACGAATTCCTCATCGGTATTCGGACTAAGGCTGTGTTCCATTTGGTCAATTTTCAGTTAAATTTGACAGATGGAAATTTTTCAAATAAACCTGCTATTCCAACAGACTTAAGGCCCAAGCGCAATGACAGCGGAAGCGGAACGGCAGCGGCAGCGGAAAAGCCCGATCTGAGTTAGCCTACTTGTCGGATTGAAAACTAGTTAGAACCAAATCGACTTCGGTTAGGCATCTTGATGTCTTTTGCGACAACTGTCAAACTTTCCGTTTCCGCCCATATTGCGTTTGGGCCTTTATTTCTGACAGACAAAGAATCAACTTTGACAGTAGCTTTCTCGAAAATAGGCCGATCAACACCGGAGTGATTTTCGAACATCTTAATTTATTTTCGAAGTGTCACATTTATAGACTGTTCCAGAAAGTATAGGTACACTTTCAAAATAACAAAAAAATCATGTTTTTTTTTAAGTTTTAATAATTTTATTTGGCAAATCATATTTGTATTTGTATTTCAAATGATATTTTACTCTCGTTTAATCAACACATTTAATCATAGCCAAGACTCCTAACTTTTCCTCGAACATGACCCATTAGCTTCTGCACAGTGGTACTTCCCACCATTTTGACCACTTTTGGCCAATCTATTTTGAATTTTTGGATGTCGTCCGCTGGTTTTATTAATTTTCGAAGCTTTGCTTTGGTTAAAGCCCAAAAAGTCTCGATTGGCCGTGCTCCGGCAGTTCGGCGGATCTAGTTTCACGTACGTTTCGTCGTCCATTATTATACACCCAGAATTTCGACACAATAACGAATCGTAGAGTTTGCGGGCCCGTGGTTTCACGGACGCGGCCTGTTTTGGGTTCCTTTTGGGTTTTTTCTGCTTCCGGTATGTTTTTAGCCCAAGTCTTTCTTTGGCACGCATGACGTTACTCGACGAGGTCCCTAGTTTTTTTTTCGCAACATCCCGAACGGAAGTCGCTGGTTTTCGTTTGTAGGCATCCCTGATCTTTTTATCGATATCCGGACTTACAGGACCGGATTTCCGGCCACTCTTTGGCGCATCTTCAAACGTACACTGTTCTCTATATTTTTTAATCGCAGTTCGTACCGCTCCGACGCTTACACCCTCTTCCTTGGCCAATTTTCTCAAGGAGAGTCCGCTCACAGTGCACCATTTGTGCACGATACTTTTTCGTTGTTCCGGAGTAAGACCACGCATTTTGACAGGAAATACAAACCTGAGCACTTTTTTGATGCTATGTCATTCAGAAATGAGCAAACACAAAGAACGCAGCCAAAACATGTTGAAATATTTCATTATATTCAAAGTGACCGTTAAAATAAGGTGTGCTTATACTTTCTGGAACAGTCTATAAGTGAAAAATTTCCAAATGGAACACAGCATTTGTATAATTTTGAGGAAATTAATAATCAAACCAATGCATAAACGTCGCTTATACTCCAAATATTTGATTTTTGATCTATATTTGTTTAGTAATATTTTTGAGTGTAAACACCAAATTTAAATTTTAAGTTCCAGCAAAACAGTTTGCTGAAATGGGTTCAGTAAAATAAATCTTTGTTGGAAGTCAGTGTTAACATTTCAAGCATTGCCTAAGAATCCAGTAAAACAGACAAATGTCAGAGCATTTGCTGATAATCAGTAAGCAGAGCTTCCTGTCTACTAAAATGACAGCTTTTGCAAAACCTTGCTACGCTATCTGAATGGAAATTTCAACTTTGCCATTGATGTTTTTTTTTTAATTGACCGCTTTGTCAAGCAGTTTTGGTGTGACTTCAGCGATTGCACAAAACTGGACCAACTAATTGGCTACTTTTCTCATGGTTCTAGAAGAAGAAATCTCAAAATCTCAACAATCAATGTTCCGGGGGAAAAATTTAAATTATATTCCAGAAATTGGCGACTGACAGGTGGTACTAACAACAATCAATACGAAACTAACGATTTAAAATTGGCTCACTACTTGACTAGCCTATTGGTCCCAAGCAAACGATTAATGTACCCCATTCTAGTCGAAATTCTAGTACTACGCAATGTTTGTATTGATTCGCTATGAAAAATTGACAGATAAAATGAGGGGTTATTGGTTTTTCCTCTGTTTCGAGGGGTAAATCGATTAGCTTGGCACCGAAGAGAGTACCAGAGCTGAGCCGAAAAGTTGAGCACGTTTCTTCGGGACCTACTAGTCTTAGAGTTACCTCTATGGTACTAATCTACTACCGTGAACCGTATTGTAAAGAAATCTTAATAGTCATGAAGGACCATAAGTTTGTCGCATTCAAAGGATCCAATCAAGCGATGTTGTTAAATTCATCGATGGAATGGGTCTTCAAAAGCATTTCTAGATAGAGCAGGAAATAGGGCGTAACAGCTTTTGTAAACAATGACTTCTATCGATGATTTCTAGGAATTCAAGGCACGTCCTTGCAGACCAACCCAACTAGCCAAATGTCTAGAAATCATCAAGATAAGTGTCTAGAAATCATCAAGATAAGTCATTGTTTACAAAAGCTGTTAGGCCCTAATTCCAGCTCTATCTAGATTTTAAGGTTGCACTCGTATAATAAAATTGGAATCATCATCACTATCATAGTGCCTCTATTTCTCATCGGGGGCTAACTCTGATTTGCGAATAGGGCAACATGCTTCTTCCATTGACCTTTCTGACGTTTAAAACACACACACTTGCGTAATCCCACTTTCAAGTGCGTAGTTTTGTTGGTTTGTTATTGTTATCTTCACTTTCAGATCATCAAATGCGTATGTTGACGGTGAATTGTCGTCTGCAGATTAATTATTTGTTGACATATGATTAAAATCATAATTGATGGCTGTTTATTAGGCCCAGGTTTGGGACATGTGCCCTAGACGACTACCACACGCTTGATCCAAGAGACGTTTCTCAGTGGAACTGACAGTTAGAAATCTAGAGTGTGTGAGTGATCTGATGTCAATGGTCCTGAATGTAAACATAAACAAAGCATAAATTCATATGAGAATAAACTGTCAGTTCTACTGTGATCTGTCAAAAGTTCTTGGTAAACAAAAAAGTCAGCTGATCGCAATTGTCTCGTGAACAGCCTTATTTCTCGATTACTTTTTCGAAGGAATGTATCAGCTTTTGTAAACAATGCATTTGATCATCGGTTTGGCGTAACTGATAGCTCGCCCACGCATCCTAACACCACTACCAGGTAGGTAAAATGTCCCATATCTGATGGTAGTGTAAGCATGCGCGGGTAGACTAATGCAAAATTTGACTTTTTCGCTCCACAGTGCTTAAATGGTGTCAAGTCGGGTCCTGATTGGCCTCCCAAAGTTACAACTCATTTGGTTAGAAACAGACTTCGCACAACCCATTTGAAGTTTACATGTAAATTACTATGGAAAATCTCATTTTTTGTTCATTGCCTTCTAGTCTTTTTCCATATTGAGCTGCAAAATAATTCGATAGCCATTCTTATAGAAAATTTTCTCAGCTACAACTTTGCTGAAGATCATTTCTATTTAAAACGAGACAGGAAAAAGTTATTAATTATTTAAGAGATTGGTAAACTTATGACATGGCCAAGCAGCTGCTCTGTAGGCAACACTGTATTTTGTGACATAGTAACCATGATTTTTGTGTCCTATTCAACGCGCCAGAAACACCAATGTTGCCTGCTGAGCAGTTGATTGAGCATGATCATAAGACATCAGCGCATTGAACCATTGATAACTTTTGATTCTTTCATTTAATCAAAAAGTGGTAATCAGCAAAGTTGTAGCTGGAAAAAATTCCTACAAGTTGAAAGATTTTGAAGCAGACCGATATGGTGAATTATTAGATAGACATGAACAAAAATCTTGGTTTTACCATAGCAATTCCCATACAAACTTCGAATGGTTTGTGCCATCTCAGTTTCTGTGCCATCTCAGTCAGGATCCGATTTGGAATCGTTTAAGTATTGTGGAGCGAAAATTTCAAATTTTGCATCACTCTAATGCGCGGGTGAGCTACCAGTTACGCCAAATCGACGATCAAATGCATTGTTTACAAAAGCTGATACGCTCGAAAAGTAATCGAGATTTCATTTCATTTATGCCTTGTTCATCTTCAGACTACAGAGTTATAACATGTTATAGCGCTATCTTGATGGTGGTTTCTGCGTTGCAATTATTTGACAACCGTTATAACATGTTATAACTCTCCAGTCTGGACAGCGTTTCAAACGCTGTACAGACTGGAGAGTTATAACATGTTATAACGGTTGTCAAATAATTGCAACGCAGAAACCACCATCAAGATAGCGCATGTTATAACTCTGTAGTCTGAACTAGCTTGGCAGTTATAAGCAGTGCTGCACGCTGTCAACAATGTCAATTGACTAAACTTATCCGGAAAGTATAACCACCTCGAATTTCGTTATTTTTTTTTTTTTTTCATTCATGGGTATATCCTACTAAAATTTGTGTTGTTTTGAAATAGCGTGCAGAGCCAGAATATTCGCCCGATTGCCCCAACCGGTTAACCGCCCTTTCCCCACATAGTAAAAAATCCCGAGCTAAGTAGCCGCCTGTTTGCCAAAATCAAGCCGCCGAATACTGCCCAGTGACGGTAACTTATGGCGACCGTATCAACCGCCCATATGAGCGAGTTTCTCTCGCCGCAGCACTTCAGAGCCACTATCGCTTCATCATTTCTGCTGACCACCAGTGGCTATGGAGGCGATACCTGTGTGATGATGAGCTTAATTCTACACTGCAACTCCCGTCCGGATTGCACGGAGAACGCCGCTTATTAGAGGGTGTATGTGGTATGTGGTGAGCGATAGCGCTCGAGCGTGCGATATAGGAGAGGAGCACACGACTCATCGTCGGGGCATAGAATTGAGGGATCACCAATCGGCCAACCGACCGACCGAGTTTGCAGTGCTCCGGCAACAGTACGGTCTGTCACAACGGTTTTGCGCATCGCGGCGAGCAGCGGTTCGCGCGCGTCTTCGGGCAGCGTGTCGATATCAGTCACGGATCGTTAAATCAGGGCACCCAGCACCGGTAAACCACACTTCCGTCCACTGTTTCGCCAAGTTCCTCCGATTTGTGTGTACGTGTGCGCGCCCGGTACATGAGTTTTTATCGAATCAAAGGAATTTAATAATTGCCGTGTATTAATTATACAATATCGACGGTACAAACTGCACAAACGGTTGTAAATTGGAAGAAAACAAGGCCCGTTTGAATGAAGGAAAAGGGCAGATTGGCACGCTCGTGAGTGAATCGATCGGAGTTATTCGGTGCGTGAGAGAAACAATCAATCCAGCGGCAGTGCCAAGTCTTTGTGTGCTCGATAGGAATTTATGTCTTCCTTGATCGCACCAGTTGCGGATGTAATTTTCCATTTTATAGCGTCCTGGTGAGAACCTATGAATAATGGACGATCTCACACACAGGCGAGACAAAGAAAGGGTCGGACCGGTGCAGAACCGGAAGTATTGCTTCCTTCTTGAAACGGAACTAATTGCATTGTAATTTGTACGTCGTTTGAGCAGTTTGTGTTCGGTGTGTCTCAGCATCCAACGAATGGCTTTGCAGCAATTCTGTATCGGAAGTAGGAAACGGACAAGTGGGACAGGGAAAAAATCCCACAGATGAAAACACCTCACCGAAAACCGATGTGAAAAGTGTGTAAGAACAAGCAAAACATCGGGCAAGGTACCATACCTAACCTATCAGAGCAAAAGAGGCGGCCCTGTGTGTGAAGAAATCCCGGAGAAACGAGGGAGAAGGGGGAGAGTGACGCGCATGTGAATAAACAAATGAGAGTACACGAGGAGCATCGGGGACGACTGTTGTATGTGATGTAAACAAAGAAGATGAGACATGCGGCGGCAGTGGCAGCAGCAAAAAGACGAAGAAAATTGGAGCAATGTTTAAAAGATCATTAGTTTTCACGAAAGAGCAAACGCAAAAGAGCACACTTGGATGCTGTCGGACGCCCTTTTCTTTACCACTTAATAATGTGTGGCCGGGGAAGAAGACTGTAAACACGGGAGTCTTCGTCTGGGCAGAGCATAAAGAACGAATGTTTTAATTAAAATTTGATGATATGCAATCCTTTTTGACGCCTGCCTACTCGCTAGCGGCAAAACAGCCTGAGCTGAATTGAAATTGACATAATTAGAGTCAAATTAATATGAACGAGAGCGCGCGAAACTGATTTAAGCGGGTTTCCTTCATCAACCGACGGGTGTGGATTCTATCGCTACACGCTCCAATTAGAGCTTGTTGGGAGTGATTAAGCGGCGATCATTGGCTGAGATTACATTCTTGGGAAGCATATCTGCTGAACGGGAATGGGTTTCGGCCTGTCCCTATACTGCAGTGAAGCCCGGATTGAAACTGTGTGTGATATGTGGCACCGTTATCTTATCTCGCGTGCTCTCGTCAATCGATATTTTGCTGTAAATGCAAAAAAATTGTACCGCTTCTCTGATATGAGACCTGTGCAACAAAACAAAATTGGCTGTTGGTTGTGCATGTGACGCAAATGTTGACGCCCAGACTTATAATCAGCCTGCCTTAAATGAATTTCCATTGGTCTCTAGAAAATTACCGCTCAGTGGATTTCTTGTCTACATGACAGTATGGCCTTTATCGCTTTGTACCATGACAGGTTACCTATATTTACCTTCTAATCTTAGCTGGCGAAATTCTTCATTTTTATCGCATCATGATAACATCGAATCGACGCGATTTTCCGCACCATCCAGCACTAGTCTGGTTCGACCTGTTGTTTAGGTCACGTACCACAGTCGATCCGGTTGTACGACATCCTACCCATAGTTTGTTTTTTTTTTTCTTTTGGCTCACAGATGTGACTATTGGAAATCGTTTCGGATTACCCACCTTCCTTCAATACTCGGAAGTAGGAAATCTTACAATTCCTAGTCTCTTCCCCTCTTCTAGAATATAGACCACTTCCCATCCAGCTCTACGGCTGGTCGTAAGTGAGGACGCGTGAGCTTATTCCCAGTGACGCGTAACAATCGTGAACATCGAAAATATGCTCTCCCTCGGTAGGAATCAATTTCCATGAAGCGACCTCTGCTGCTTGATACACCAAGTACAATATTCAGAGGAATGTTAACAAACAAGCATTCAAAGTGAACTCTACATCAGTGTATCATTCTGCGATAGAAAGTGAAGAAGAACGAGGGCGCCTGCAGCCATGGCAGCGAGACGCGCCCTATATGTTGACAAAACTTGAATTAATGCGCGCTCGGTCGTCGTCGGAAGTGGTAGTGGAACCAGAAACCAGTGATTTCGATCCCGCGTCACCGTTTCGGAACAATGTTGAATGACAAGCCACAAACGGCGCGGTATTATTATTATTCAGTGCCAGTAGCGAAACGAAAGTGCGAATTCCAAACAAATCCCACAACGGTGGCCAAAAATGTACAATAGCAACAATACCGCCGCGACCGTTAGTGATGCGTACGGTGGCAGTGTCAGCGACGGGACCACCAACAATGGCGGTGACAATACTCGACCGGAATTCCAGTGTGATTGTGTGTGCTTGTGCTGTTGTCAGTGCTATGACGTTAAACCATCGATGGAGATCATACCCGTCGCCGCACTGAACAACAACAATGCAATCGACAATACTCACAAAATTAACTCACAGGATCTCGTTGTACATCGGTTGCGGCGGCGACGCCGGAAACGTCGAGCCAAATCCGGTAACTTTGAGCAACTGCTCAGTTCCAGCGAGAATCCCACCAAAGCATCTAGTCTGCTGATTAACGGTTCTCATCTGAACCGCCGAAATTCAGCCTATTGCATCTGCAAGCTCCAGATCAAATTCGTATGGTAATTAATCACGTTCTACACCGCTTGTTGTGACACATTTACGGCCCTGTTCTTGGGTTGGACATTTTCAAACTTCTCAAAACCATTCAATTTTGACACGGGGCCATGGGGCCATCCTCTCGAGAGGGACTAATGGTAAAGTTTCTAAATTTAGTACCCAGCTTCGACGGTTTTAAGGTTTCTCTACAGTCGCAGTACACTCTTATTAATTCCATTGCCTCGAGTCGAAAGGTATACGTTCATACACCTATACAGCACATGTGAGCTCACTATTAATTTAGAGAGCGCTCGTAAGGTCAACGAATCGTAATTCTATGAGTGGTGATTCACTTCTTGATCGCTTTTTTTTTTTGAAGACACACGCACAGTGAGTAGACGCTCAAGGGGCATCAGGTTTGGCGACATTATGAAACATCACTAGACCAGAACATTTGTTACTTCCCTTTGAATTTTATGTTTCTTATTGTGGTTTCCCTGTTTCACGGCCAACGCGCTCCCTAATTGACGATGATTGTTCTTCATTGAGCAGTCAAGGCTTTTCCTGAAGGTAGTTTTCTCCAAACTCAACGCTCAATAGACGAATAGCCAAAGCCAGGTGTATAACATTTAATCACTTCCTCCATTAATCCTTATTTGATCCCACCAAATGGCACTTCAAATCACCGGCACTGGTGCGCATTCTAACTCTGCCACTTAGTGAAAAACTCAAACCTGCAAGAGAGGCGGCATTAATTAACCAAACATTTTCCAACTCACTCCCTCATTTCTGCCGTTCCTCCCGCACCGACGGGACTGAGACCGGACAAACTCCAGATATAGTGCAGCGTGAGCGTGGAAAGCCGGAAAATCAAAACAAATCACGATGCGGACAGGCGGAAGCGTTGTGTTGGCGCATCGGGTGCACTTTTCCCATCCTTTTCGCTGTTTTATTCGATATTGTAGTAACCTACATTGAAGTTGACAATCTTACTCTGGTTTCCCCCCCGTCTCGACGAGTTCGTCGTCGACTAGAACTAAATTTAGCTATCTGTTTACTACACTGGCTGCCTACTCTCAGGCAGACAGAACCGTAGCCATAGAGGCAAAGACAAACAGACGTGACGGATCGCATTTGAACGTTCCATTTGAATACTATCAGCAGTGGCGTTTCCTTAACCTCAATCTGCCTGTACATCATTTGTGATTAGCCCCGGTCCCTTCCAAATTGTAGCATTATTTATGAACGGCTCTTATATTTTACATCGGATAGTGCTGGATCAACAATAGAAAAGGGCTCATCAGCATTTGTAAACAAACCGTTGCAAAGCCCTTTACTCACAAAGCGAAGGCCACCCACGCAAACTAACACCATCATCGGATAGGAGGAAGGAACTTCTACCTACACGGTGATGGGCCCTTTTCTATTGTTGATCCAGAGTGGATGTCAAAATGGTATTTCACATTCATCTAGTGGTGTCCGATTTTTATTCGAATAATCGTTAAATCGATTAAGGAATCGAAAAATCAATTATTTTTAGTCGGTTATATCGTGCCAAGTAAGCATTAGATCAACCGGTGAACACTCGTGTTTATTTCAGTTACCGTGGGGACGTAATTTGTGATTAGCAACGGTCTCTTTCAAATTGTATCATTATACACTAAAAAAATATTCAAATCTAAATAGATTAAAAGTTACGCTAAATCTCAACTCTCCCGTCCGACGCATAGCTGCCCTAATAAAAATTGTATGGTTAATTTGCTTAACGACGTGTTCTGGGTATCATCCAAACCATTTGTGGAATAGTTCAATGATTTGGGTTATCGTTCGTTTATGGTTATTTTTTATTAGGGTGGGTATAAAGAGAGAGAATACGAACTTAGTATACAAATAGTTTATGCGTGCCTTAGTATAAAATGTGAATATACTTGCAATGTATGTATGCGGTTTATTCAGGGTAGTGCGTTTTTTTTTTCTCGTTTCTATTTAGTATATTTCTCTTGAATGAAATTTTGTTTTGTTATGATAAATTTATTTTTAGACAAAATTAAATGATTGATAGCATTAACAATATGACTACATGGTTAGAATAACAATATAACCACTCATCATTAATCTAACTAACATGGGATTGGAAATATGCACGATTGGAATGTCATGCAGGACAAGTAGCTCCTAGATGTCGACCGGAAGAGATTCACGTGACACTGATTCATCCAAGTCTTCAAAGCTCTCCCCAATTTCCGACTTTAAACACGTACTGAAGCCTCGTGAACCAGGTTTCCGGTTTCTATTATTGAAATGCCACGCTACACCGGATGTCCCTCGAAGTCTAGACGAAGAGTTAGACGTGGCACTGTAGCTTTAGTTCGGTCGTGCAACTGGTTCAGAAGTAGTAAAATACACCGAGTCTGATACCAGTTCTGGTTCTGGTTCTGAGGATCCCGTTTATTCTTACATAGACACACGGGATGGAATCTCCTCCATGGACAACAGTAATATTCGGCTTGTTCTGTAAAAGAATAAATTGATTTGAATAATAAGAATGTTCTAATCCAGCATGTAGTGCATCCTTACTGCGTGCCGATTTGACATGGATGATTGTTCGGCCTTTGTTTAAGCTGCGACCTATGCTGCACAATCGTGCGAATCGGTGGTGAAATCTCCAAGCTGACGTTACAGCAATAGAGCTGTCGTGTCTGCTGTTTATCACCCTTTTATCACCATTATCATCGCTTTGGAAGTTGTCATTAGGTGTAGTATTGACAACGACATCACGGCACGGTACAGAAACGAACAACATTGCAGCATAATTGAAAATAAAATTTTGATGTCATCTCTTTGGTTTTCAAAATATGTTTATCAAACTACCTATGGTTCTTCCAAATAATACTTTCTAAAAGTATTTTTCCATGACAGTTTTCAATAAATTCACCAAACAAGCTATCAGCCAGGCGACCGAAAACGAACAGATCGAAGAGGAAAAATGATAGAAGATATGACGTTCAAAACTGAAGTAATTTAAAATTTAACATTATTTGTTTATGTACACTGAACGAATTTCGCTCCGTTACTCGAACTTAGTATTATTTTTATGTGAAATTTATGCAGATCAATGTATGAACATTACGTAACCGAAAATGGATTAAATTTTAATCTATCTTTGTTTAGTAATATTTTTGAGTGTATATGAACGGCCTTATATTTGAAATGACGTTTCACATTCATCTAGTGATGTCCGATTTTCATTCGAATAATCGTTTAATCGATTAATGAACCGAAAAGTAAACTATTTATAATCGGTTATATCGTGCCGATATAAGGATTAACATCTCCAGAGGATCATCACCGATCGTTTCAAACATGTGCTGCACTCTCATTAGTGGAAAAATGGCAGCACAGCGAACAAAAAATAATCGATTAGTTGTTAATCGAGTAATTAAAAAATGGGACATCTCTGATTTAGGTGTGTTTGTTTTGATAAAAATGAGCGCAAAATTTCATCTCTTCCGAGGGGGCAGCAAAACCACAAAATTACCTTGAATACGGGGGGTTCTCATTGGATGAAAGGGACCGTGAAAGAAGACACTAAAATAGAAAGTTTTTCTTCCGACAGTTTCATCTTAGTATTCATCTTTGATCGAACTTCGTCAGTATCATCGGGTACACGGTAAAAAAACATCACGTTCATGTAAAGTGATTTACTGTTCAATTTGCACTACTTGCCAAACATTGCAATTCGATGTGCAAATCCCTAAGAAGAGATCATATCGAAGAACGATTAAATCAACAGCAAATCACTTCATTTTAGATTGTACTGCACATCGTTGTTGATGTGCAGTGCTCAGGGCTGGCAAATGTCATTTTCAATGGAAGATCTCACGCGATATTTACAGAGATACTTCTGTCACTATCATCGGATGAGAACATGATGATGGAAATTTTCTTCAAAATCTCATCGAATTTTTTGTCATGACAGAACGTGACAGTGTTGTGTTCATCGTAATTACTAGCTCATTTATTGCTATTAATGTTGCTAGTTCCGAGGAAATCTTAATAATATATTCACTCTATCGATTACATACGGTTGCTTGCTTTAATTCATCTAAATTAGTTAGAAATGACGGCTGTGATATTTACCAGCTCTGACAGTGCTTTGAACTCGAAATGTCAACCATACTGATATTAACAATCTATCACTTTAAGAAAATAACTTTCGAAATGTCACTTTTAACCACGAGTTAAATTTAACTCGGCAAATGGTTCACAGCCTTAGTAGAAGCAAGACAAGACACTGAGCAATAAATTCGATAAGTGTGACAATGTTTTGTAATCGAACTTTTCTGGATAAAACACTTTTATTGAAAATAGCAACAATTTCGTATTACTCACGCTCTAGAACGCAAATTATTTCGGGCGGAGAGGGAGAATTATCGCTTCTCTCACTTGACTTCATTTGTTGTTGACTTCCCTAATAAACAAATACCATAAACGAACTGTATCCCAGATGGGTAAACTATCCCACAAATGGTTTGGATTATACCCTGAACACATCGTTAAGCTCTCTTTTATGGTTATTTTTATTAGAGTTGCCATCTTCACGAGTAATGTTTGTCATGTGCGTTTTTGACATTTGCTTCCAAAAGCCGATTCAAATGATAGTCATTTTGATTTAAAGGTTTTATACGGTATATTTTACAATGTCAAATAACTTTGTTTCAAAACGCAAATAACTTGAAAATCAATAATAAATCACTTCGATTCGTAGTGCCGCATAACAGACTGAGTCAAGTGCAAGAGCATTTGGATTAGATGTGGTAACTTTTTACTGTGTACAGCTGCATGTCTTGTGGTTTGTTTATCGTCGCGATTAGGAGTCACTACCTTCTTATAAGTCGACAGCCCGGCTCGTTTTTAGTTCGATGGACTTGTAGCTTGTTTGCAACATCTAAGACTAAGAGGTTGTGGTTCCGCTTGAAACCGCTGATCACTCTTTTCGTCATCGCTGCGGCTTCCGGCGTCCGATTTCCCTCCGATCGAAGGGAATCTGTTAATGTTACTTAGGACCTAATGCAATGTTCAGCTTGAAATGTCAAAATCAAAATAAAGGCATCATTCTGCTTGCACCACTCGCACACACCTACAAAATGAGGGGTGTTCAGTTTTTTTGTTAATGTTCGATTAAATTAAATGCGTCAAGTTTAAGTCGACCAAATTTTGATCGTAACACCCTTTAGTACAACAATGGGTACGCTTATAGATGTACTTGTGACCAATGGGCTAGTCAAGTAATGAGCCAATTAATTATCGATAATCTTGTATTGAGTCGTAAGTCTCGTCGTTAGTACCTTCCATGCCGATATTATGAAGGACAGATTGTTCAAAGCGCTACGTCTGTATGTCTGTGATAGAAGAATGAACTTTTCCCTACAACCCGTCGTTCGTCCGTACCGGTGTATTAGTAGTAAAATCACAGGAATTCCCAGCTTAGTGTGAAGTCTCCTCTGTGACTGCGTTAATTAAAATTGAGACTGGGACGTTGTTGATGTATGCATTCGCCTAAGTCGGCCTTCAACTCAAAACGAAAACACATCGTATGGGTACTACTCAAACAAACAAGTCATACTAAAATCGTTTCCATTCTTGTCATTGTATCCATCCAGGTATGAGTTGTCGCAGGATCTGTTGGACAAGCAGATCGAACTGTTGGAGCGCAAGTACGGTGGAGTTAAGGCGCGCACCGCAGCCCTCACCATTCAGCGGGCGTTCCGGCACTACACGATGGTGAAGAAGTTTGCCTCGATTACAGCAATGGCCAAGGCGGAGAAGCGCATGAGCCGAAGGGTTCAACACCAGCAGCAGCAGGCGGAACTGGAAATGATGCAGCAACAGCAGCAGCTTCACCAGAGCCACCTAGCGGAGGAAGGGCAGCAGTACGAGGATGGTAGCCTCGTCGGTGGACAGCGCGTTTGTGCCACGTGAGTATCCATCAGTTTGGTTTTGTTCTTTGATATATTTGGAAATTAATTGCATGCACGGATTGATTGAACATTAGATTTAAACCAGTAATATCATCGAATCAAATCCTTATCATGATCGTGTCTAACGGGCTATTTTGGCTTCGATATAGGAATGAATAATTCCAACTGAACGCAAGTATTAAAAGTTAATCCAGGTTGGAGCTTACGTGCATCAGGGAAAAATATCGATGGAAAAAATTTATATACAGGGACACGCTCGCTTGGGTAAGCGAGTAATGAAAGCAAAAGAATATATTCGGTACACTTCCTTATCTAATCAATTCTGGATAACTTGTACAACACACCCAAAAGTTGCAATTCTTGCGAACACGTTTAATTTACTTGCGAATTAAATTGTTTTCCGTGTAGGTATCAAAAATGATTTTGATATCTACGCCCAAAACTCATTTAAGCTGTCCCTTTCCTTAAAACTTACCTGCAATTCTTCTCACAATTCCAATTCAATTTTCCATAGCCTGGATTTATTTATCTTTGTGTGTTAATTAATGGCACCAAGAACTGTGCAAAATATTGCGATGCACTCAATTTTTATTTTGCACGCACATCGAATCGAAAAGAAAAGTCATGTGCAAGGGTTGCAAGATTGTTTACCTACAAAACCCTGCTGCTGAATTGTATTTTGTTTTCTCCGCCCATCAAAACGGCAACGGCGAGGCAGGCGGCTTACTATTTTTGACGGTGGAAATGCCCTAATTTGACGTTTGCATATAAACAAATCTAAACAAGGTCACCCATAAATTCCGTCACAATTCGCACAATCCCGGTATGGTTTGTTTTGCTTAGGTAGATTTTACAGGATTTAACGAAAATATCTCATAAATTTCTTTCAAAATTTACTAACCCCTCTTTTTCCCCCCTCTCCAGAATCTCCGCCACCCCGCCGGGAACGCTACACCACCGGGTTACGCCGGTCCGATCGATGTCCCTCCGCGAGCGTCGTCTCGATAGCAGTCCGATTCCCCGCAGCCAATCGGGAACCGCTTCGCCTGCCCCACCTGCCAACAGTTCCTGGTCCCAGAGCCAAATGTCCACAACGGTTGCGACCGGATCGCCACAGCAACAACAACAACAGCAGCAGCAGTACTCGCACCCGCACGTAAATATCCTGCACCAACAGCAGCAGCATTACTACAGTAGCGGAGGAGTCCCTTCGTCCTCGCCCCACCAGCTGCAACAGTACCAAAGCCAATACGGATCCCAGGATCTGAACATCAGCGGTGGCAGTTCCGTGCTGGACTCGACCATTTCGTCTATGAATCTGTCCTGGAACAGTGGTTCCGGAACGGCCATTGTTGCCACTGCCGGCAGTGCACACCAAAGCCCCTACACCCCACATTATACGGCCGCACAGATCTACATGCGCCCGCGTGGAATTGGCATCGGAAGTTCCGGTGGCAGTTCCGGATCGGCCGCCAGCAGCTGCAGTGCCAGTCGCAAAGTGCCACCGGAAGTACCAAAGAGAACGTCTAGTATCACCTCCCAGCACACACCGAACCGATCACTAAGGCCCAACGGTCTCTGCAAAACGGCCGAAAACGGATCGCTCAGTTCGGTTCAGTCATCCGGCAGCGATTCTTCGGCTTCGGCCGAACGAATACAAGGCGTCGGGGAGCTGGGATCGGATCGATCCAGCTCACCCCAGTGGAAGCGAAAGGGGCCGGGTAGCAGTAGTGGAAGCGCTACCGGAATCGTTATGACCGCTCAAAGTCCGGACCTGATGATCAGTGCAACGACGGGGACCGGAGTGCAGAGTGGCAGCAGTGCCAACGTCACCATCAGCAGCATAGAAAACGAATGTCTCAGCTCACATACCAGCGCCGCACAGTATTCGATGGAGCAGCACGACCAGATAGTGCACACACCCACCAGCTACAAGGTTTCGGAAACGATCCGGAAGCGACAGTACCGGGTGGGGCTGAATCTGTTCAACAAGAAGCCCGAACGAGGTAAGATCGTCATAATTAGTGTAAGTCACATGAAAATTTTACAAACCATCACTTGCTTTCCTCAACAGGTATAACCTATCTGATTCGGAAGGGCTTCCTGGAGAACACCCCGCAGGGTGTAGCTCGGTTTCTCATCTCGCGCAAGGGTCTCTCCCGGCAGATGATTGGCGAGTACCTCGGAAACCTGCAGAACCAATTCAACATGGCCGTACTGGACTGCTTTGCCGGCGAGCTGGATCTCTCTGGAATGCAGGTCGACGTAGCGCTGCGCAAGTTCCAAGGCTACTTCCGAATGCCAGGTGAAGCGCAGAAGATCGAACGGCTCATGGAGGTCTTCTCGGCGCGGTACTGCCAGTGTAACACGGACATCGTGGCGCGCCTTCGCTCGAACGATACCGTCTTTGTGCTGGCATTCGCCATCATCATGCTCAATACAGATCTGCACACCCCGAATCTGAAACCGGAACGGCGCATGCGCTGTGACGATTACATCAAGAACCTGCGCGGAATCGACGACTGTCACGACATCGATCGGGACATGCTGACCGGGATCTACGAGCGGGTCAAGGCGAACGAGTTCAAACCCGGCTCGGACCACGTGACGCAGGTGATGAAGGTGCAGGCGACCATCGTCGGAAAGAAACCGAACCTGGCCCTGCCGCACCGCCGTTTGGTGTGCTACTGTCGGCTGTACGAAATTCCGGACATCAACAAGAAGGAACGGCCCGGAGTGCACCAGCGGGAGGTGTTCCTGTTCAACGATCTGCTCGTGATCACCAAGATCTTCAGCAAGAAGAAGAGCTCGGTCACGTACACGTTCCGCAATAGCTATCCGCTGAGCGGAATGGTGGTCACGCTGCTGGATGTGCCGAGTGAGTATCGGGGTTTTGATAGGGGTTTTTTTGTGTGTGTGTATACAATAGGGAACCGGGTGAACCCACATTGCTGTAACAAGATTTTTCTTAGTTCTCCTGTTGGCTTTCAAACTTTTATCGATTCTTTGGGATCTGCGAGAGTTGTCAGAATTCCGGAGATTTTCAGAACGCTCTGAATTCTACGATTTACGTTTGAACTTTAAGGAATTTCAACCGATTCCGAAACTCTAAATATTCCGGAACTCAAGCAAAAAAAACTATAGAACTCCGGAAAATGTCCAACACACAAACTGGAAAATCTCCAGTCAAACAAATTTGAATAAAGAACTGCAAGAAATCTCAGTACTCAGAGAACTTCTGGAAGTCAACCAACCCTTAGAAATCCTGAGAAAAGTCAATTTTGGTACTCTGTCCTGTGCATTTTCAAAACTTCTAGTATCTCTCAGATCTCAAGTATTTTTTACCAAAGTGCAATACCCCAACGGATTTTTGAAAGCTCTTTTGGTACTCTGAAAAACTTTAGTATCTTTCTTCTTCTTCTTCGCATTTCAAGCTTAATATTGCATATCGCATATTAGCTTCCCGAGCAAAGTCTGAGATCAAATGGAAATCTAAATTTGATGTTGTGATTTCGCTGATAATGATTACTCAGGTTGCTGTCGTTTTGGTCGTTTTAACGGTTAAAATATCAAAATTGAGAGCAAAAAAATGTTCCTGTGACATCACATTGAAAACTATTTCTGCTATCAGTGAGAGCAAACTGAAAACTCAATTTGATATCAATTTTTCCTGTTGATAACAAAACAAGTAATACATTTGATGTTATGCTAAGGCAATGAAAACAAACCCACAACAACATATTTTTGTAGAGCAAATGTACAGCAAAATGAAAACGAAATTTATCAATTGCATAAACTGAAATCAAATTAGGATTTCAGTTTGATGTTGATATCAAAACTTGATTTCAATTTGCTGTCATTTTGATGCTGGACTTTGCTCGGGTTTTTGCGTGCTCTCAACTTAGTGTCCTAGATGCACTTCCACAATTATTAATTGGTTTAATTGTGAGGCAAGTCCAATCATACTTCTATGCCCAGGGAAGTCGAGAAATGTTCCAACCCGAAAAATTCCTAGACCGAACCGGGAATTGAATCCAGCTTCCTCCAGCATGGTCTTGCTTTGTAGCTGCGGCTTTACCGACTAAGCTAAGGGAGGCACCCAAAGTAGTATCTATAGGAACTTTTTAGAACTCATGAGCACTTTAGAGAAATGCTGGTACTATGTGATCATAAGAACTGTAGAACTCCATCAGGAAAATTAACAACTGCAAGAACTAAAGCATGCAACCCTAGAAATCTTGAACGTTTTAAAAAATATCGGTACTCCAAAAACATTCAAATGTCTACGGTTGCATCATTGAGAACCGGAAGAATTCTCCGAATTCAGGGAACATGTTGAGCTCCAGAAACATTTGAAACTCCGAGAAGTTCTGGTTCTCAGCGGGAACCACTCTGTAGAGTAGTTTCTCCACCGACAAACCGACATGAATGACCATAGCAAAAACAATAAAAATTTTGACCAAAGCACACTACTGACATCTGGCTCAGTGTTCGCGGAAAATATTTAGCTAAGCCATGAACCCGCATGCAAAAGTTATGAATTGGTTCGTGTCTGATCTATTATGGACAAATTATTTTTATCTAGATCAATAAATCAACAGTTCGGATCACTGCACATTTAAATCGGCCGTTTACGATTTTCGGGCATAAGTCAGAATTGAGTGTCATGTCAGTTTGTCGGTGGTTTCTCCACCACTCTCCGTTACCTACCACCTAGTTTACTCGACCACTTGTTGAGTTCGGAATATATTTTTGGAATAATCCAACTAACAATTACCTTTCCTTGCCCCCCTCCTAATTCCAGACTACCCGTACTGTATCCGCCTGTCGCAGAAGGTCGACGGCAAGGTGCTGGTCACGTTCAACGCCCGCAACGAGCACGACCGGTGCAAGTTCGCCGAGGACCTCCGGGAATCCATCAGCGAGATGGACGAAATGGAATCGCTCCGCATCGAGGCCGAACTGGAGCGGCAAAAGTCGGCCCGCGGCCAGCGGGGTGCCAACAGCGAGAACCGCGACTCGGGCGTTGCCGACGTGGAGGTCTGCGCTGGCCAGTATCACCACCATCATCTTCATCAAGGTAGTGGCCCGATCGGCGGCGGTGTCTCGCCTAGCGAATGCGGAATTGCACACACACATAGCGAAGCACAGTTGAAGCGAAGCGCTCTTAGCAATTCACTCTTAGATATGCACGAACAATGTAAGTCATTCTAGTGGTTTTCCAATTTGTTTGGAGGGAAAGAGCTTATTTTGGTTTCCTTTTCGGTTCGAAAAAAAAAGAAGGAGCAAGCAAGCTTTGTTGTTATGTTATCGTATTTTTCTTTTGTAATTCAATATTTTATAGTAGCTTGTCCCTTAGGGATCCGATGGAAGAGCCTCAAGCATCGTGTGATAAAGTACCGCAGCCTTCCGTTGGGTCTAGTTTTTCGTGCTTGATTCGAAACCATGATTAGTTGTTTGAATAAATGCGAATGTTATACTCACTGATTTTCGTTTCTATTCTTTCTGTTTTGTCTCATTTCACATACACACAATGCGAATGTGCGAAAAATGCTGTACAACTCGTCACGTTCCTCATCAAAAACAAAATCATCATCTTGCACCCACCGAAACCAATTCTAACCGACAACTTCTGGCATCGTGCGACTTAACCATCATCCATCAACCACACCCACTCCACGCGTGCACGCCGTTTGGTATCGTTTCACAATGAACTTGTGTTCGATTTGAGTAGTTGGAAATGAGAAGCCTCAACGGCGTGGTAGTGTTGGCTCGCTTGATAGTGGAATGTCGATCTCATTTCAATCCACCTCCGCAAGCACGGGTTCACGTAGTGACATTAAGGTGAGAATGCTGCCTCATAGCAACACATCCGGTCAGATCATAATGCATGCCGGCCAACATGCCACTGCCCTGATGGGTGCCATCTATCATCAGCAAATTCTGCAACAGCAACCGCTACCAACAGCAGCAGTGGCAGCAGTCGCCGTGGCAACGCAGCCAATCAACGGACAACCACCGCAGCAGCTAGTGGCGACGCAGCCAAATCAGCCACAGCAACAACTTCCGGTGACGCGACGAGAGCGGAAACTCTCCCGCTCGGAAGACGGTGCCACGTTGACCGCGGCCAACGGTGGCGTGGTTGGACGCTCAACAGAAGTCTAAGCTTTCTTCTGGTTCTATACATGCTTCATAGTAGTAGAAATCTGCAAAAACCGTGTAAATATACTGCATCAAACGCAAGAAACACAAACCAAATTCGTTTCCTAGAAATAGTAGATGTTTTCTTTTCTTGTTCGCGCAAACCACAAAGATTAGAACGCGAAGGTGATTCTTTACATTTATAGTCATATTTAAGCAGCCACTTTCCTTCGCCCGATGAACAACAGACAGCAAGTTGAATAGGCGTCTCATCCAACCAACCAACCAACCCCTTAATAAGCAATAGCAATTATAATTACAGCATAAGAAAGCAGGCAAAATTTAAATTTCCACCACTTCTTGTTGTAGGCATCCTCTCTCCCGAAACTGAAAAAAAAAGATAAAATAGGAATTGTGCGTGTAAATAGTTAGGATCGATGTTCCCATTGTCCAGTTCACCCCACACTCCCCGAAAATTCGAATGACAAAAAAAACAAATCTAATAACTACTATAGTAGCTAATGTAATTCCGCTGTTTGATGGTTATTGTAATAAACTAAGCAAAGAAATAATCTACTTGTGAGTACATTTAAAACAACAAAAACATCTAAAAAACCCAAAACAAAACAATAATATATTAACTTAATTTAACAACAACAACAACAAAAAAACTAGAAAACGCCCGAAAGCACCAATTGTCACCCCCATGTGTGCGTGAAAAAAATATGGAACTACAAATTCGAAAGCGATGATGGTGGATTTATTTTTGTATCATATTAACCCCTTTAAAACGAGAAAAAAAAAAGTTTACCAATTACTACAAACAAAGCAAAACAAAAAAAAAGCAACTCTGTATATCATTCTCTATTGTGTAAGCCGCATATATGAAAGGATAAGGGAAGAACTACTGATTAACTACCAACCAACCTATTAATACGACACGAGTAAGACGAAACGCGAGAAGCTTGATAGCCAAGGATTTTGAGAAGAAGAGCAAATCAACCAGATAAAGATAGATACATCGTCGTGTGTAGGTATTTGGAACGGATGGAGTACCTTTGTGGTTATGTTCAAAAAAAAAAATTCGAGTAGGTATTCCTGGGATATTGTTTTTTATTGGTAATTGAAGACAAACGGAAAAAAAGTGGATTTGAAATAGAGCGAACAATTCTGGTAAGCATATTCGTAACTTCTGTAAACAACTTAGTAAGGTGTAGGCTAGCGTCAAAATGTGAATTGTGGGCAAAGAGGTGTAGGTCCCAGGAACGAACGAAACACGCGGAAAGAATACAAAAGAAAAAAAAATAAGAAAATAAAAATAATCTAGTCCCGTTCGATAAACGTAGTAACTTTGATTATTGAAAGCAGTAAAATAATAAAACATAAAAGAAAAAAAGGTGGGAAAATAATTGTATTCGTAATTGCAAACACAATAAAAAATATATATATATATAACACAAAAATCATGGATCACATCAAAAGTTCTTACACTGCAAAGAGAAACAAAAGTTACAAATTGAAGCAAACAAACAAAAAATCAACCACGAAAATTCTACCGTTGTCACCCCGTCATACACATCCAAACGTTTAAATACAAATGTTGTGGAAAGTTAATTGAAAATCCGTCAACACAAAAACCCAAAACAAAATGGTAAACACTCGAACACACCCGGCATATGAATCCCATAAAACAATTTAACAAGAACAATAAATATTCGAAAAATGCGAATAAGGCTTGTTTTCAATGTGAGAAATGTCCATCTTTCCTTCGATGACAGTTGTATAAAACCTTGGCATATGGTGGTAAGCGTGACTGCTTTCTCACCCCAATGGGTCCGGGTTCAATCCCAGCCGAGGTCTATGGGATTTTTCTGAGGCATAAAAATCTCTGGTCACGTCTTCCTTCGGAAGGGAAGTAAAGCCGTTGGTCCCGGTTCATGTGTGTTGTTGAATGGGTGCGATATCCTACGCAGGTGTAGAAGCTGCCTTCCTGCACATTCGGTTGTCGTCAATGGATGGCAATCAATGTCCGTCGGTGATTGGCACTAGATTGCGGAACAGAGACCGACGTTAAATAAAGGAAAGAAGAGTCCGAAACTTAGATTTTAGGATACCACGATCTTTCTCTGCAAACTTTCTAAACTACTTAGCTCCCCCATATTCAAAATCTTAATTAGGACAACGCCTAATACCCCGGACAGACTATGGCTTATATCATGTTATATAGGCTGGCTTGCAATGAGCACTCATAAATAGGATTTCCAGTGAAAACTAGATGTATGAGTGCTCATTGCAAGACAGCCTAAATTATATGATATAAGACACAGTTTGTACGGGGTATAAGCATAGAGGCTAGCATAGAGGTAACTCTAAGACCAGATGGTCCCGAAGAAACGTGCTCAACTTTTTGGCTCAGCTCTGGTACTTTCTTCGGTCCCATGCTAATCGATTCACCCCTCGAAACATAGGAAAAACTAATAACCCCTCATGTTATCTGTCAAACTTTCATAGCGTATCAAAACAAACATTGCGTAGTACTAGAATTTCGACTAGAATGGGGTACGTTAATCGTTTGCTTGGGACCAATAGGCTAGTCAAGTAGTGAGCCAATTTAAAATCGTTAGTTTCGTATTGATTGTTGATTTGATTGCGTGTTGGAGCGGACCAAAGGAGCGAGTCACTGAAGCAGTTCCGCATTAGCGAGATGAGTAACCAGACCTTCGCAGTGTACACGAAATATTTCATGCACACCATGTACTTCTTTTTGTAGAGCTAACGAAGGCAGGTGCAAGCAGATCAGACCATCGACAGATTAAGCATAAGGTCCGGAAGATTAGCGAGCATCTAATGTAAGATTCAGAGCGTCTTGAATCATCAAAAGGCGAGTTTGCGGACACAGGGGAAAAGCTGTAGTAGGTAGGGTATTTGGAGAATGGGTTCCACGAAGTGTTGGATAGATCGACTGTGGATTTGAGATATACTACCAGATTATCATCAGGGTGTTTTGAATAAAATGTTTCGATTATTGGATACACTCCAAAATTAGATCGCGCCTCTAGCTTTTGTGGTTTAGTGCTATCTTTTATTCCTACTCTTGTACTTCCACGAAGAGAAGAGCTCTATCTTATATGGTCCTGGGGAATACACAAGTAGTAACATAGCGCTGTTCTAAGGGGTAAGTCACTCAGAACATTATGCCGAAATTAGATTCGGCATTGCTTGGGCACATTTTTCGGCAGACCTTCGGCACAATCTCGTAGGCATGAAATTGTTGCAAATAAAATGGGACAACTGTCTTTGAAGTTGTTCACAACAATACGTGCTGTTTAAATGTATATTCAGGAACATCCTTTAGTTGAATATACTAGAGGAACTCAGACCAGCAGTTCACTTATAGATCTAAATACGAAATGTAGGTTCTAGAGTGAGCTCAAGAGGACTTAATCAGACCCCATTAGTACCCTTAATTCAAATAATGCTGCAACTCACACAAAACAAACTACAGAAGTCATATTCATCATCCTCTATAGTCGGTCTCCAACAATGTTCCCCACCGGTTTTCGGTTCTGGCTGTGAATTTGATTTAAAACAAAAACAATCGAGCTGTCAAAATACCGGGTTGCCAAAAATTCAATTATTCACAAACAAAGTCATCACGATGCCATGGTACCGAGCATGGCACTATCGGCACAGTTGAGGCACACTGTATGGAAGAGAACTACTTCTCTTTCCGAGGTAACTTCTACAAGCAGACGAAAGGAGCCCCAATAGGAAACCCCCTATCCCCCTTCTTGTGTGAACTTTTCATGGCCAACTTGGAGACAATCCTGAAGGAGAAAGGACTATTACCAAACCGTTGGTGGAGGTTTGTTGACGATATCTTCAGCATAGTTAAACGGGAAGCCCTTCCACAAATTTTAGATGAGATCAACAGAACTCACAAGGATATCAAATTCACTCACGAGGTAGAAAAAGACGGGAAACTCGCATTTCTCGATCTTCTACACGAAACGAAAATCAATTATTTAATTCATGTGTTTCACTTATACATTTTTGCCAAAGCATCAGCCTTATACATTCCATAAGACAAACCAGATAGGTACTATTAGAATGCATAAAAGGTATGTGTGACCGCTTATAAATTTCATTTGACACATGATCTTTATTAACTTTTTGCAAGGCGTCTGCTTATTAGTTGACTTATACATTTTATGAATAATCAGCAATGGAAATTTGCCAAAAGGTATAAGGAAATTTCTATCCGTGTAGTCATCAGGGAATCGTCATCATCTTCCTCGCTTGAATGCGAAATTTACAGGAAACCGTCAAGCACCAAAAGAGTTATCCCCTATACTTCCAACCATTCGTTCCAGCAGAAAATGGCCGCCTTTCACCACATGATTCATCGAATGCAGACTCTTCCACTCAGCGATACAGGAAAGGTTAAGGAATTACAGTACATCTTCGAAACAGCAAGACTCAACGGATACAAGGAGACCACAATCCAGGCAATCATCGATAAAAAAGCGAGAATTCTACAAAGGAGATTATTTACAACCCTCACCGCAACACCTGAACCATTGAAACGAGTGTCCGTTCCATTTGATCAAGATTTTACTTGTAAGCTAAGACCACAGTTAAAACAATTCGGATTAGATTTAGTTTTCACCAGTAGACATAACCAGTTGAAATCATTGTTGGGATCCACTAAAGACCCAGTTAATGTTTTTGTGGAACGGGAGCACTGCTTGTTCCTCACCTGGTAAGCACACACCATGCACCCTACTACCACAGACAAACAGACGTAACTCTTTGAATAAAATTATCTTCAACTCATAGTACCAACAAACATATGACTGCAGTAACGACATCTCGCGGGCTTCTCGCGGAAAACAAGCTTGCTCGCTGATTCGCAAACAATGTTGCATGCAAAAAAAACCGAATATATAGAAACGTCAAAGTGATCCGATGCCAGCGCGGCGGCGAGTAGTTCGCGGAAACGATAACATTCAAACCAGTCGTTAAATGCGCAAACGATGATCCAGAATGACGAGTTACGTCTGTTTGTCTGTGCTACTACCGTGAGCGCACCTATCGAATATGCACATCTGGCATCCCGCCACTGAGTTTGACATCTATCCATGGCCATCTTTAATCGCAAACGTGCTTTTCCGACTATCAAGCAGCTAAATAAAGTTATGCTTTTAAATCGTATTTTCGCGTAATAAAACCGATTATTTCTTGTCCGAATCGACCATTCCAGCTTCCAATAGTCCACCTGAACTCTTGTCGTCAGTTTTAGGTAAAGCAGGTGTATATAAAATAAGCTGTAATCATTGTAACAAAGTATATCAGTGCTAACATTTGAAAACGGCACAAAAGCCATTTGTAAACAAATGGTTTGTGGGCCCTTTACTCACTACTTGAAGTACACCCACGCGATACAACAGCAACATCGGGTAGGGGAAATTTTCCCCTTCCTGACGATGCTGTTGGTTTGCGTGGGCGTTCTTCGGGTAGCGAGTAAAGGGCCCACAAACCATTTGTTTACAAATGGCTTTTGCGCCGTTTTCAAATGTTAGCACTGATATGTAGGACAAACGAAGAGAACTTTAGCAACTAGATTTAAAGAACATATAGCGGAGGTTAATAAGGCCAAAAAGCAAGAGGAAAAAGGCCTAACATATGATTTCAAATCAAAGGTTGCAGAACATATCTTCACAGAGGACCACCAACTATCGACGGAGGACATCACGATTTTACGAACCGTATCTACACCATGGAAATTGGATGTTGCAGAAAGCCTCGAGATCAACAAACAACGTAATTCAACTTTACTCAACAGGGATCAAGGAAACGGACACACATGGCTTTTCAAGTAACTACCTAGGACACATCAACGAGTAAGCAGAGAAGTACCTGCAGCGGAGTACCATAGAGGTAGCTCTCAGACCAGAAGGTCCCGAAGAAACGAGCTCAACTTTTTGGCTCAGCTCTGGTACTATCTTTGGTCCCAAGCGAAACGATTCACCCCTCGAAACATAGGAAAATCCACTAACCCCTCATTTTATCTGTCAAACTTTCATAGCGAATCAAAACAAACATTGTGTAGTACTAGAATTTCAACTAGAATGGGGTACGTTAATCGTTTGCTAGGGACCAATAGGCTAGTCAAGTAGTGAGCCAATTTAAAATCGTTAGTTTCGTATTGATTGTTGATATAACACCATCTTTGGGTTGGGGAAAATTTCCCCAATCCGATGATGCCGGTAATTTGTGTTCGATTGGTGAGGAAAGAATAATCAACGTTTTGTTTATAAAAGTTGATAGTACCTTTTCAATTGTTGGTCTAAAATAAATTAAATTCGTTCCGCTTTTCGATAGATCGAAATTCTATCCGCCAGACTATTAATATAGCGACTATGTTAGAGATGAACTAGCCTAAGGCTAAAAATCTCTTTAATAAAGCCTTATAAAAAAATATATATAGCGACTATAGTGCACTCGTTTATGGTTAGGCGCTGATTGTTATTCCTGCTTACACTTGACCGCAAAAACGAAAACAACATAAGAATGAACCTCTCACGTCACCTGAGTCGACTGTCGGAATCGAGTGAGGAGAGTCGGGACTGCGAGGCAGCGTTGCCATTTCCAGATTTTTAGTTTAGATTTTCCAGATTTTTAGTTGTCTTGCCAGATACACAGACGGCCCTAATAAAAATAACCATAAAAGAGAGTATCATCCAAACCATTTGTGGGATAGTTTACCCATCCGGGATACAGTTCGTTTATGGTATTTGTTTATTAGGGAGACCACGCATATTTCCAGATTTTTTAAATATGTTCCAGATTTTCCCAGATTTTTTAACATGTTGCTTTAAAAATATCACTGCAATTGATTTACCCTCTAATAAAAAATAAATAAAAATCCAAACTTGCTACTTTAATTATGAAAGCCCGTAAAAAAAAAATCCATTAAAAATACAATGATTTTCATTGCAGGGCTGGTAGCGAGTTACTTTTTAGTGACTTAGTCGCTTTTTTCAAGCCAGTCACTAAAAAGTCTCTTTTTTAAGGCCAAGTCACTAAAGTCACTATTTCTTGTAAGCAGTCGCTATTTTCAACTTTTTTAGCGTGAATTTATTTCAAGATTGATCAAAAAAATAAATGATTGATTTCAAGTTCGTAGGAACTTTGACGAAGTAATGAGTAATGAAAAGAAATGATGAGAATTTCAGTGAAGCTCCATAAACAAACTCCGGGATCATAAGGGAAGTTACGATTATTGTGGGGAACTTACTGGAAGCTTTAAGAACCTCAAAGCGGTTCTTTCAGCATCCGAAATTTTTCGGGAACTTTTATGAAGTTTCTAGAATTTCAGAGAACTTCACAGGTGTCAAGGGAACTTGAGAAGTATGAAAAACATTAGGGGTGTTGTGCAATTTTTTTTTAAGAAGTTCTAAGTACCTCAGAAAAGCTAGATCTAGAGATTTTTTTTTTGGGGAATTTCAGACCTTAGGAGCAGTTTCCGTAGCTTTAGTCCAGACTTTTGGAGCAGTTTGAATACCTATAATCGTAAATTTAGAAAAAATCAGGACAGTTCCATCACAGACAAACAGACGTAACTCTTTGAAAAACTTGTTCTTGAAAACATAGTATCTCAAAACATATAGCCTCAGTAACGACATCTATCTGGCTTCTCGCGGAAAACAAGCTTGCTCGCTAACTCGTAAACAATATTGCATAAAATTTCTATAGAATATATAGAAACGTCAAAGTGATCCGATGCCAGCGCTGCGGCGAGTAGTTCGCGGAACTGATAATATTCAAATCAACCGTTAAATGCATGAACGAAGATACACAATGAAGAGTTACGTCTGTTTGTCTGTGGTTCCATGATGTGCTGATAAAAAAATCGACAACCCTTAAGATGTTCCGAGAATTTCAGGGAAGTACAGAGTCCTTGAGAGAATTTATGAAAACATCAGAAATATTTCAGAAACTTCACAGAAGTCCAGAAATTTCAGGCAAATTTAGAGGTTTTTACGGGAATTCCATTTATTTCCGAGCAGCAGAACCGAGATCTTCAATAGAATTGAAAGTTTTAGGGAAGCTTCGAGAACATCAAGACATATTATAGAATCAAAGGGCAGTTCTAACATTTTCAAGGAAATTGTAGAAACCTTAAAGAAGTTGCGAGAAACTCAGGGAATTCAGAAGCGTCAGGGAATTATGAATATATATCAAACAAATTGCCGGATTATTAAACAAATTAAGAGAACTTCAGGTAACCACTGATAAGTTCAGGGAAAATTAGGGACCGTTTATAATGGTTATAATGCTTAAGGGAAATTGTCGAAACTTCAAGGCAAATAATTGAATTTCAGTAAAGTGGCGGGTCTTTAAAAAAATACTGAAAACTCAGGGCAGTCTAGAGAACTTTAAAGAAATTCAATAATCGTTTAAGCAGTTTAAATACCACCAGGAAAGTCTAGACTATTGAAGAAGTTGTAAATAAGTGTCGATAAGAATTCGATAATAAGTGAACTTCAAAAAAATCTTAAGAACTTCAATGAAAATCATAGAACTATATTACATAATTTCGTTTTAATTCCATGAAAATTGTGGTAGCACAAAAGTTCCAGAAATTTAGAAAAACTTCGAAAACTTCACAGAAAGACAGTGGTCTTCACAAACATTTCGAGAACTTTATAGAAATCTATGGAGCTTAAGAAGAGATCCGCGAACTTCAGGATTTTTCATGAACATTGGGGAGGCCAGTTCCTTTAGTTTCAGAAAATTAGTGGGAAGTTTAAAGCGGTTGCCAGATTTTCAGATAATTTCAGAGACGTTAAAAAGTTAATTGAGGTCTTAGCATACGTTCAGAAGCTCACTGAAGCTTAAACATTTTTAGGGCAGTTCAATTAAATTCAGCGCAATACAACAAGATTCATGAGAACTGGTAAAACTTTAGAGAAGTTTTGAGAATTTCAGAAAAGAACAAAGAACCTCAGAGCACTTCCGTTTACATTAGAGAAGTCACATAAATTTTAAAGAAGTTTTGAGAACTTCAGTGAATTGTTAAACCACAGACAAACAGACGTAACTCTTCATTGTGTATCTTCGTTCATACATTTAACGGTTGATTTGAATATTATCAGTTCCGCGAACTACTCGCCGCAGCGCTGGCATCGGATCACTTTGACGTTTCTATATATTCTATAGAACTTTTATGCAATATTGTTTACGAATTAGCGAGCAAGCTTGTTTTCCGCGAGAAGCCAGAGAGATGTCGTTACTGAGGTTATATGTTTTGAGATACTATGTTTTCAAGAACAAGTTTTTCGAAGAGTTACGTCTGTTTGTCTGTGGTTAAACGTTTAGAGGAGATCTATGATCATTGAAAAAATTTAGGAAACTTTAGGAAGTCTTGAAAAGTTCGGGGAAGTTTGAGAATTTGATGAGAAGTATTGTGAGTCTCAGGCTAGTTTCTTAAACTACAAAAGAACTTCAAGGCAGTTTCATTAACTTCAGGAAAAAATTGGGAACTTTCAAGTAGTTCTAAAAACGTCACCATATTCTACGGAGATTTCCATTAAAATATTCCTCAAAATTTTGGTGAAGCTATGCTTCGAATTCAATTTTCTTTTAGTTTTCCTTGGAATTCTCCACAATAAGAAACCCTTTCGAAAGATTCTCCGAATATTCATTGAATTCATTTCAGATTTCCTTTTCAATCTCACTCCTTCACTTGGAATTATACTCTCGTTGAATGATTAGATTTCTTCTCATAATTTATTTGGCAAACTCTCCTGAATTAATTTTCCGAATTCCTTTGAAGATGTCCTGGAGTTATTCTCAGATTTAATTGTAATCCTCCTTTAGTATTTTCAAAAATATTTCAAGGACTTATGCTCCGGAGTCGTTTTCGACCACAAACTTTATGAAATTATTGTCAGAATGCCCTTGGTATTTTCCTCTGAAGCTCCAGAAACTCCTAAGAGTTTTCATTAAAATTTACTTTTAGGTCACTTTTTAGTCACTATTTTTACAACTATAAGTACATATTCACTCTGTACAACCTCTGGTTGAAGACGGTGTCAGTTGTCGTGTCAACTCTGATGACAATTGCATGGAGATTTTGTGAATATAGGAAATACAATCCGGAAGAAAAATCATAGAAATTTTTTATGATGAAACTTAAGGAGTATGCTGATACGAATCGTGAGAATAATTTCAATGGAACTCTGTTCAATGTTTATATGGAGATTCATTTTAATAAAATTTTCAGACATTTTAACGGAATTATGCGCAATTTCTGTGAGACTTTCAAGGCCATTTTGGCAAAGTACTTGAGTACTTAGGAAATACTGAAGAGGATTTCAAAACAATTCTGACCTTACCTACAAAGCAGTTCAAAGGGAATCATCGGATAAGTCTGAGAAGAGTGTGACGGTCATTCTGAAGAGTGCACCAAGGAAATTATTAAGAATATTTTAAGCATTTCATAGGGAAAACTGGGCACAAAATTATGCCAATTCTTGGGAATTATTACCAGTGTGAGGAAATTGTGGAATTGAAGAGTAATTTATAAGAGATTACAAGCACGGACAGAAAATTGTTTGCATTGAACCAAAAAAAACTTTATTTGTATTTACACAAACAATTCCGGTTGAAATTATATTGCATTTTATTGTTTCGATAATATTTATTCAAATAAATTCAAAATAAGATTCTTTTTGTTTTCATAAGCCACTCTTCAACTACAACTATTGTAAAAATAACAATATTCTATTATCAAGCCAGCAATAGTTAATTTTAATTTAACATTTATTTGTTGTGTCAATTCCCCGGGCCATAAATGCAAAAATAATTACCAACCATTCCCTCGTGAAAACCCAGACAAAAATGTAAACAATAACAAAAAATTTCTCGTTTCATTCAGCTCTAGAGACAAGTAAGTATGCTGCTGTTGCAAAATATAAACAGTTTTTCTATTTTTCCTTGATTTTTTCCGTCAATCTTATTTTCAGTACTGAGTACCAATGCTCCCAACGCCAGGAAGGCCGCTCCCACACCTGGACCCTACCTATCGACCCATCAACTCATGAACCGGAGAGATTTTATGCCTCAGAAAGTTTTTTTTTAATTTCATTGTAATTCTGTTGGTAACAAATAGAAAACAAATTCTAAAAATAATCGCAAATTATTAAAAATTGAATCAATAAACATATTTTTATTTCTACTGCGTATATTTTTAGGCTTAATAAAATAAATATGATTGAATCAACAAGAAATCTCTTTTAAAAACAAACATATTTTTTGTTGACCCAGCTGCCAAATTTGACAGCTTACGTCAAAACCATAAAAGCTCTTGTAAATTCGAAAAGATTTTCTTTTTGATTTAACAATCCATGGGTTTTTTAATCAAAGATACTGGATTGTTGAAATAATAATGATTTCATTTTGCAGCCAAAACAAAATGAAATTCTTATTAAATTTACGTCAAATATTATTAGGTTTAAATTATTTTTTTCTGCGTGAGAGGTAATGCTATATACTCTTAGAATATTACTGGCAAAGTTTGGATATTATCAAGATTATTTTAGGGGAATCCAAATGAAATGCTAGGATCATTCCAATGGAACTCGAAAAAAAGGGCGAAGATATCCTGTGAAGAGTTCCAAGTAAATTCAGACTAACATAAATTTTCTTGAACTGGGACCCAGGAAAAATAGAAGTTCCGGAATTTATAATCATTTCAAGATCCTGAGGCTTCAAAAATGACGTTATCAGACTTTCATTTTAGTAATATAATAAAATTATTCTTTGGCATAAAATTATTCGTAATGGTCATGCGAATAGTGGAGCTACCCGTAGTTTAGGTAAACTCTGTGCGAGTACCACGATGTTAGGCTCAATCAAATTGTAAATCAGATCAACCTCAGGGTAATATTATAATTATTTAGAACTAATGAAATCTTTATATTCTGGTACTGCATCAAAAAGTAAGGACTACATCGACTATTTGTTAAAAAACATCCATCCCATCAAATTTATTTAATTCTTTGCTTCTCATTCTTTTTAAAAAAGTTACAGTTTCTGCAGTATTTTACCCACATTTAATTCAATTTTTGAACTGCTGCGTAATGGATATATAAACTTTTTGGGCACACTGTGTCAATACTTTTCCACTTTTGGGTGATTTAGCAATGCTAACAAGTTATTTGCTTTAAGTAATTCATTTAAACATGTTATTCATAACCATTCTAGTACTTTAAATAAAGTCCAGATGATCATACTGACCAAATTTTACGGGAGATTGGCACATCACTTTGATTTCAATAGCATTATGTTAAGAACAGGATTTTTTTTGAGCATTCCAGATTTTTCCAGATTTTATATTTTAACTGGTCCAGATTTTTCTGAAAACGGCCTGGCAACGCTGCTGTGAGGTGACAATTCGACAGTGAGCATCCATAAGGGCGTAAACGCGATGATCGATTATCTTCGTCGAGTTTCTCTTTTGTTAACAACTCGCTTGTATTAACATTCAAAGTGTTTTTTATGTTACTTCATACGCGAAGTTAACGATTTTCAGAGTTGGTTGGAAATGCTAACATGAAGCTTTAGTGTGATGATTTATTAGCTAGAGAATGATCTTTAGAAGAGGGTAGGTGGATAGTTCCGTTAGAGTACGGCAGTATGAAAATTGAATAGAAGTTGAAAATGAGCGAAGGGCCATTAATGCGTCAGTTTTTCAAGATAGACGCACATTTTTGCCTAACCCGTACGATGTACGCGGGGACTTGAAGTATGTCTCCAAGTCCACAGGCCTGTATTAACGTTTCTCGGTGTGCTTGCTGCCAGTACAACTTGTTACAACACTACATAGAATAAATTCCAGAAAATTGTTTCGCTTAGCTGTAGCAATGTTAAGAGAAAATCGATGAAGGTAATCGATCATCGCGTTTATGCCCTTATGCATGCTCACAGTCGAATTGTCGTCTCACCTCATTCCCCACGCAGAACAACCCTGGATGTTAACTTGCGCCTGAAACAACGCACTGAATAAGAAATTCATTTGCAGTCGTGTTATTCGCGAAAGAGAAAATCGATGAAGAGAATCGAAAATTTATTTTTCTTTAAAGTAATTAATAGATTAGGCTCATAGTTTACTATAGATATGTGAAGATTAGGTAAAGCTTAGCATTTTAATCAACACTAATCAATTTAACACTTAAATTCCGAGATGTGTAGTGAGCATTTCTCACCTCATTTTTACAACGTAAAAACAAATACAGTTAACTACTAGCATTAAAATCTACTTTTGTTTACATATGTATAACAAGCTTACACTCTATTCTATCTACTGCTTCAAAAAGAACTATGTTCCGTTAACTGTGTGCAAAGTTATTAGCAAATGAGCAGTTCGTGACCAAAACTGTGTATGCCAAGCATGGTTGCGTGAGAATTCAGCATTATCAGAATCAGAACCGGACGAGCAGCTCTTCCTACTCCTGTGAATAAACTTGTTAAAATCATCCACTTGGACATGATCCCCTTATTCTGCGAGTCAGGTGAGGTGACAATTTATTGAGGTGAGGTGAGGTTCAAATGGATCAAATGGAGAGTCACCTCACACGAGGTGAAAATTGTCACCTCACACGAGGTGAAAATTGTCACCTCACCGGTGACAGAGAGTCAGAGAGTGTTCCTCCAGATAGTAGACACCCTTTTCATCCTCCAATAGCTTCAGTAGTATGCGGAACCCTGCAGGGCTTTGGCAGTCTTCCAGAGTCTAAAACCTAAAACAAGAGTGTCATCGAAATGAACTACGAACGTGCTCCTACAGATTGTACTTTTTTCATTAAAATACATACTTTTACAATTTTATTCATTTTATGGATTGTATAGTAAACCGTTCACAAAAGTTAGAACTTACGATAAAGTTTGCAACATAGGCATTTCAAAAATGTTTCGCTTATCCAACCTACATGTTACATTTTTTGTTTTCCGTTATGATTTTGCAATCGTACCTACAAGACCTAAACAGAAGACCTGACATTAACGTTTAATTACAGACAAATATATATATATCTAGTACAGGAAGAGAAAACTTAAAAAAAGAAACTGTTAATCACTGCGAGAATAGCTCTAAAGACAAACAAATCAAACAGGCAAAAAAAATCGAAGAAAAAAACTTCAAAAGAAACGTTTTGATTGCTTGCAAAGTAAATCAAGTGACAGCTTATACCGAAACAAACGCGCGCACATCTTACATGCTATGCCTATTCTGATAGTAGTCGCCTTAGTCGGTCATCTTACATATCCTCTAGCCTAAAAGGTCCTCCCTAGTCTGCTACCGTGACACTGTTTTCCTGTAGGTATTTGAGCACACACCGCTTCCGGTGGATCTTTAGTCCGGCGAAAAGTTTGAACGCCGCCGGGCAGAGATCGCACTTGAACGGCCGCTCGTTGGAGTGCAACTTACGATGGGTAATCAGATTCGACGGATGCACGAACGCACTTGAGCACATATCACACTTGTGCCGTCGTTCGCCGGTGTGCGTCCGGATGTGAATCAACAGGTAGTCCTTCCGCTTGAACCGCTTATGGCACTCGGTACACTTGTAGGGCCGATCGGCCGATGGCAAAAACGCAACCGCTTCGTTATTCTTGAAATGGGTCATCATGTGCTGCTCTAATTTGTAGGCACAGTCGAAGGTGAAGGCGCAGATTTCACACTTTCGCGTGGTGGTGGATCCACCGCCCTCCGCCGTCGAGCTTGTGTCGACCGATTCACCCTGAGACTGATTACCTCCCTCGTTGCTGCTGCTGTCGGGGGATTGCGGTTTCTCCTCGACCGATGCTGCTTTCTGTTGGTCCTGTTCCTGTTGCTGCTGGTCGGCGACGTAGGACTCGTATATGTGATGCTTGCGCATGTGCGACACCAGGTTCAGCTCGCACTTGAATGTTTTGAGGCAGATCTTACAGCTTCGAGCCATCGTAACGTTTTCGTCCATTTTGTGGGTCTCGATGTGCACCCGGAGCAGCTCTTCCGTGCGGAAGCACTTTTCGCACTTGTCACACTGATGCTCCGGCAGCGGAGCATGCTCTAGCTCACCAACGTCCTCGTCGATCGAAGGGTGGCGAGGTTTCTTCGCTGGCGGAGGCTTCACCGGAGATGACTTTTCCGTCACTTTCGCCCCGTTGTGTATCCTCATGTGCACGCGTAGTTCGTAGAGGTACTTGAAGATCTTCATGCAGTAGTCGCATCGGAACAGAATCACCGGTGGCGATTCCTGCTTTTGGGATGGGAAAATAGAGGTGTTTAGAAATCAAATTTATTACAGCGGTGGGCAAGAGCAGGGTTTTGATTCATGATCCGGACAGAGCTACCCTTTCGATTTTCCTTAGGAAGTTAATATAATTCTAAATAATAACTATAGTGTCAGTTGTTAAATTGGTTGGTACTATTAGATTCGAACACCCAGCAAATTATTAGGCAAAAGCATATAACAATAGGACCAAAAAGGAGTTGAAAGGTGCAATCTGGTTAGAGATTTTTACTGCCTATAATCCCATAAGGGTGGCCAGGCCTACCGATTTTCGGAATGCCTACCGATTCACAGACAAAAGGTTAAAAACTTCCGATTTTTCACTTTTCCTACCGAGAATCACAGATTTTTAGTAATCTTGAAAAATAATCAATACCTATGTGTTGTTTTCCTTGTAGTCAGAATTAGAATTAGAATTAGAAATATTGATTTCGGCACGTTTAAAGCAGAAGAACTGAAGGAAAGACAACCCCCCCCCCCCCCCGCTCACAAAGGTTTCAAGTATCGGGAAAGCCTCCTTCAGACGGCCTACCGATATCTACCGATAAAAGTTTTGAGAAGCTACCGATAATGAAAAAAATAATCTGGTCACCCTGAATCCCATATCAGTCCCATACGGAAAAAGTTTGCATGGGGGAAATGGCAGTTGAAATCAGTTACAATCGAGGTTACAATGAAGCTTGTATGTTTTGTTAGCTATATCAGCGAAAAATATGGCAATCCGTAACAGCAGCACTGAACGGCGCCGGTGGTGTAGTGGTAGCGTAATTACCTCTCACCCCAGCAGGCCTGGGTTCAATCCCAGTCGGCGCCGCCGGGATGTTCTGAGGCATAACATCTCTGATCAAGTAAAGCCGTTGGTCCCCGGTTCATGAGTTGATGGGTCGATAGGTAGGGTCCAGGTGTGGGAGCTGCCTTCCTGACACGTCGGTAGCATTGGTGCTCAGCACGGAAAACAAGATCGACGGAAAAAAAAACAAACCAAAGGAAAACAAAAACAGCAGCACTGCAACTTGACCTCTGGACGATCGAATTTCAGAATGGGATTACTATGTGATTAGTTCCCTTAATTGGACAAACTTACTTGATGGTGTTTTCACATTTTTCATTATCAAAGTCCGTAATTTTATCACGTAATATGAAAGTAGATACCAATTGATAGTGGATAACGTTGTTATCTTTAAATTGACGAAAATACATATGTGACTGATATGCGATTATAGGCAGTTTAGGCACCGGACCGACATGCCACAGGAACATTTCGTTTGTCCAAAATTCGATTTGTCAAACGAGGGATTCCATCTGTCAAACGGGCGATCAGATCTTTCAAAAGAGGTGAGACGCAAACCAAGGCAATATAAATTCTACGTGTGTTCGTGTCCTTGCTCATAATATGACGCGATCGAATGAGTATAGGTGGCGGTAGTGTTTAACGTATTTTAAATTTGGCGTCTTGGACAAGAATTTGAATGTAGCTTGCATGAGCCGCCGGTTTTTGTCGGTTCGTCGGTGGTTTAGGTGTTATACTATATTCTAAATTAAAACGCTGTCCAGACTGGAGAGTTATAACATGTTATAACGGTTGTCAACTAATTGCAACACAGAAACCACCATCAAGGTAGCGCTATAACATGTTATAACCAACAATCAATACGAAACTAACGATTTTAAATTGGCTCACTACTTGACTAGCCTATTGGTCCCAAGCTTTTCGATTAATGTACCCCATTCTAGTCAAAATTCTAGTACTACGCAATGTTTGTTTTGATTGGCTATGAAAGTTTGACAGATAAAATGAGGGGTTATTCGTTTTTCTTATGTTTCGAGGGGTGAATCGATTAGCTTGGGCCGAAGAGAGTACCAGAGCTGAGCCAAAAAGTTGAGCATGTTATTTCGGGACCTTCTAGTCTTAGAGTTACCTCTATGTTATAACCTTGCTATGCTTAGGACCAATAGGCTAGTCAAGTAGTGAGCCAATTTAAAATCGCTAGTTTCGTATTGATTGTTGTTATAACTCTGTAGTCTAAACGTACTATCCAGCATTTTACGAGCGGTTATGGCCGCCACAATCTGGCTGAGTTTTTGGTAGGAAACATATGACTAACTTGACGTTTGGGTTGTGTCGTTTGACGTGTAAACGTTCAAATTTGATCGTTTACACGTCAAACGACACAAGCCAAACTTCAAATCTTATGTTCCCTACCAGAAACTCAGCCAGATTGTGGCGGCCATAAGCGATCATAAAATACTGGATAAGCTTTGTTGAACATTATAATAACATTATCTACATTACCAATGCGTTGCTATTTGGGCTGCTAGTTTGACAACTTTAGCCATTGCTATTTTAGTTAGTAACTTGTTTACGCACCGGTCGTTGCTATCACGATTGTGAATTTACGTTTTCGGTTTTCGCACCGATAGTTGCTAAACTTATCGTAGAACTTCGAACTGAAATTGATCACAGAGTTTCGTGATTGTTTTTTTTTCGACAATATTGATAAACCTCACCACGAAGACTGAAGATTGAAGGTTAAGATCCAACTACAGACCCAGGTACTCAAGAAACGGTCCTCCGGAAGATCCGAATAGACCAGCGATTTTTTTTTAAATCACTTGTGATGCTACATTAATGAATTTTAATCTGGGACCAGCATGCGCACACTGGTGGTCACGAAACTGTCCTCTTGGAGATTCGGAACATCCACAAAAGTGGTCAATTCGTAAAAATGATCGAAATATCGATCTTCGTATGCTCATCTTATAAAAGTTGCGCACCAAAATGCATAAAGGCATTTTCGGATGCCCATCTGGATTACTAGATTACATATTTTAGCTTGTGAATGTTTGAATTGGAAATTTGGTCGAATTTAATACGGTTTATCTATTTACCACTATGTCAAGCAGTTTTGGCGTGACTTTCTACCAGCGATTTCACAAAACTGGACCAAATAATTTCTATTTTTTTAGGAAACGCACAAATGTAGATACTTTTCTCGAGGTTCTAGAAGAAAAAATCTCAAAATAATATTTTATTTCAAAGTTCGAGTGGTAGTAAACGTCATTTTAAGTGCTCGAATAAAGTGGTTAATTAACATCAGAAAAAAAATTGAAACCTTTAAGAAGTTCTGATTGATAGAAATGTGGGGAAGTTAAAATATCTTTAAGAGTAAGTTCCGACAGCTCCAGGGCAATGGAATAGATTTCAAGAAAATTTACTTCAGCGAAGATCAAGAGCTTCAGGGCAGTTCCATTAAATTCAAGAAAATTTAAGCTTAAAGACCTATGAGTAAGTTACGTGAACTTCGGGTAAGTTCTGAAAATGTTAGGGCAGTTCCATGAATATCAGGAAAACTGTGAGAACTTGAGGGACGTTTCTAAAACTTTAGGTTTGTTTCAAGAACTTTATGGCAGTTCCATTTATTTCAGTAAAATAGAGGAAACCATCAAGAAGTTCCGAGAATTTTAAGGATAGTAAAAAAACTTCAGGAAATGAACATAAAAACATTAAGAAAGCTACACAGAAGAACAATTCCAGGAACATGATCAGGAAAACATAAGGGAAGTTCCGTAGACTTCAAGAAACAATAGAGATTTTCAGGAGAGTCTGAGGAATGAAAAGAAGCACTGAGAATTTCAGGAAGTTTCATAGGCAAACTGCGGGAACAAAAGGAAAGTTCCGCAAAGTTTCTGGAAATTTTTGTGAACTCCAGGCAAACTTCAGGATTTTTAAAGTCGTTCCAACAGCTTCAGGAAACTGCAGGAACTTTTAAGAAAGTTTGAGAAAATCAGGGATATACAGAGAACCTTAGGGAAGTCAAAATAATTTCACAGATGTGGAGATAACTTGAGGACAATTCACATTTAAAGAACTTCCCAGTACCTCAAAGAAGTTAAACTAGAGAGCTTTACGGAATTTCAGAGATATTAATGGCACTTCCAATAACTTCATAACATCGAGAAATTTTTGAAATTCCAGACTTTCCGGTCAATTTAATAAAATTCAGAAAAACTTCGAGAATTTTTTTTACAGTTTTATTTAGTTCAGGGTAGTACCAAGAACTTCAATAGAATTGATCACTTTGTCAAGCAGTTTTGGCGTGACTTTCTACCAGCAATTTCACAAAACTGGACCAACTAATTTCTATTTTTTTTTAAACGCACAAATGTTGGCTACATTTCTCGAGGTTCTAGAAGAAAAAATATCAAAATAATGTTTTATTTCAAAGTTCGAGTGGTAGTAAACGTCATTTTAAGTGCTCGAATGAAGTGGTTAATTGAGAGTACTGCAGGAAAAAATAAATAAATAAATAAACTAATATCATGGAAATTCCAAGAAACTCAGGGAATTTCCAAAACTTCATAAAAGTACCAAGACCTTTTTTTAAATTTCAGAAACATAAGAGATCTTAGCATCAGGAAACTGTGAGATCATTTTAAGGAAGTTCCATGGTATTCAATGCAGTTTAAAGAACTGCAAAAAAAAATGCAGGAACTTCAGCGACGATCAGATTATGTTCAAGAAAATCGCGAGATCTTTTAAAATGTTCCGAAATCTTCAAGAACGTCTAGAGACCTCAGAGAAGTATATAGATTTTTTAGTAGTTTCATTATATTTTGGGAAGTTCCCGGAACTTCGTAGATGATTAGAGATCTTCATATCAGTTTCATTTATTTAAGGAAAATTGCAGGATAGTTCAAGGAATTCAAAGGAATTATGGGATATTTCAATAATTTCATGAATTTTGCGATGCTTCAGAAACAATGCGAGGTCTTCAGATAATTTTATAAATATGATTAAAATTTCCGGAACAATAGAAAAATTAATGAACTTCAGGAAAGATTCAAAACCTCAGGGAAGTCCAAATAAAACTAGGATTTTACGCGAATTGACTACTTTTGTGGATGTTCAAAATCTTCCAGAGGTCCGGACCTCCCGAAAGACCTGGAGTTCGCATGCTGGTCCCAGATACAAATTCATTAATGTAGCATCAAATTAAGTGATTTAAAATAATACGGAGCTCTAGGATTTTTTCTACGAATTGACCCCCTTTACGGATGTTCCGATAGATTGCATAGTTGCATAGATAGCAACGCTTGGGCCGGTTGCTATCGCGCTGCTATATTTGTCAACCTGCTGTTCACCGAGAGGCAGATTGTTATTTCCCGCACTTGAATCAACCGGTGAACACTCGTGTTTAGTGATTAGTCCCGGTCTCTTTCAAATTGAATCATTATTTATGTACGGTCCTTATATTTGAAATGACGTTTCAAATTCATCTACACCGAAAAAAGTTTGCATGTAGCTTCCATTGGAAATGCACATGATTTTCATCCATAATCAAAATTAATGGAATTAATATGAATTTCACATAACATTTATGCGATCCCATTAAATTTATGTGATCTGGCAAATGAATTTCATCGGCTTCATAATATTCATATGATTTTGTGGTGGGATTTGCTGCTATGTGATCACAGGAAAGCTATGTGAAATTCACATGGATTTCATCCATTAGATATGTGATAAATTTTTTGAGTGTAGTGATGGCCGATTTTCATTCGAATAATTGATTAATCGATTAACGAACCGAAAAGTAAAATATTTGTAATCGGTTATATCGTGCCGATATAAGCATTAACATCTCCAGAAGATCATCACCGATCGTTTCAAACATGTGCTGCACTCTCATTGGTTGAAAAATGGCAGCACAGCGATCAAAAAATAATCGATTAGTTATTAATCGATTAATTAAAAAAAATGTGACATCTCTGATTTTGGTGTGTTTGTTTTGATAAAAATGAGCGCAAAATTTCGTCTCTACCAAGGGGGCAGCAAAACCACAAAATTACCTTCAATACGGGGGGTATTCATTGGATGAAAGGGACCGTGAAAGAGGACACTAAAATAGAAAGTTTTTCTTCCGACAGTTTCATCTTAGTATTCATCGTTGCTTGAATAGCTACCCCCAGTCCGGTTACTGCGTTATGGTGGAGGTTGCTAAAATAGGTGCGGGTGCTCTAAGGCCGTTCGCAATGCTGAGTTTCAAAATTGTTTTAAACGACTTGACAATTCTATAATTTGAAACTGTCAAAAATAAAACTGCAACACGATCAGCGCAACGCACAGTTCTAAAAGATGTTTGTAATCACTAAGTTCCATAAAATTTACTTTTCTCTATGAAGTTCAAAGAGTTTTTTTTGTGAAGCTCTTCGAAACATCTTTAAATACATACAGAAATTTGAAACAGAGTTCCATTCGTGTTTCAAACTCGCTCAGAAATAAAACAGAATAGTCGAGCAGTTGCAAATCTGGTGCAAAATAGTGCTCGAATAATGAAACTGTAACTCAGCATTGCGAGAGGTGCGTTTCTGTTCTAGTTTCAAATTGAAACAGTCCTTATAAAATACAACAGCATTGCGAACGGCCTAAGGCAAGCAACATGCTGGGCTTATTAAAAGGTTTAGTTTTCATTTCAATGATCCATTCACAATAAAAACATAGTACGTAGCATATGTGAGGCGTCTCTTTGACTACTGTAGTATAGTCTGGGCTCCATATCAAGATACTCATTTAAACCGCATTGAATCAGTTCAAAAACAGTTTCTATTATTTGCTCTAAGAAAGATAGGCTGAACGAGTTTACCCTTAAAGGGTGATACGGTCAAAATTTGGTCAATATCAACTTGACGTATTTCTTTCAATTTTGCATTTAAAAAACCTGAACACCCCTCATTTTGAAGGTGTGTGTGTGTAGAATGTTGCTCCTATTTTGATTTTGGAATTCACTCTTCAGTTGTCAAAATGCCGTCCAAGCAAGAAGAGCAGCGTATCAAAATTTTGCTCGCACATCGCGAAAATCCGAGCTACTCGCACGCAAAGTTGGCAAAATCGCTAAAAGTTGCCAAATCAACCGTTACAAATGTAATTAAAGTGTTTGGGGAACGTTTGTCGACAGCCAAGAAGTCTGGATCGGGGGGAAATCGAAAACCGGAAGCCGCTGAGACGACAAAGAGAGTTGCCGGTAGTTTCAAGCGAAACCCTAACCTCTCTCTCCGAGATGCCGCAAATAAGCTGGGTGTATCGTCTACAACCGTCCATCGAGCCAAAAAACGAGCCGGACTATCGACTTACAAGAAGGTAGTGACTCCAAATCGCGATGATAAACAAAATACGACGGCCAAAGCGCGATCCCGGAGGCTGTACACGACGATGCTGACGAAGTTTGACTGCGTGGTAATGGACGACGAAACCTACGTCAAAGCCGACTACAAGCAGCTTCCGGGACAGGAGTTTTATACGGCAAAAGGAAGGGGAAAGGTAGCAGATGTTTTCAAGCACATGAAACTGTCAAAGTTCGCAAAGAAATATCTGGTTTGGCAAGCCATCTGTACCTGTGGCTTGAAAAGCAGCATTTTCATAGCTTCCGGGACTGTCAACCAAGAAATTTACGTGAAAAAGTGTTTGAATAAACGTCTGCTGCCTTTCCTGAAGAAACACGGTTGTTCCGTACTGTTTTGGCCGGATTTGGCATCTTGCCATTACGGTAAAAAGGCCATGGAGTGGTACGCCGTCAACAACGTGCAGGTGGTTCCCAAGGACAAGAACCCTCCCAACACGCCAGAGCTCCGCCCAATTGAGAAATACTGGGCTATTGTCAAGCGGAACCTAAAGAAGACCAAAAAAAAAACTGCTAAGGGCGAGCAGCAGTTCAAGGCAAACTGGCTTTCTGCGGCGAAGAAGGTGGACAAGGTGGCTGTACAAAATCTGATGGCAGGGGTCAAGCGTAAGGCCCGGCAATTCGGATTTGGAAAAGCGGAAGCCTAACTGAATATTTTTCCTGAATTTTATACTAATTGAACTTGAAAAAGAAATTTAATTTGATTTTTTAAATAAACGATTTCACCGATTTACACGCGTTTTCCCTTGACCAAATTTTGACCGTATCACCCTTTACCATCTTATGAGTCTCGATCCACATAATTTGGATACACTTGAAAAGCGAAAGCAGTTCGCAATGATAGCTTTTGTAAATGATACCACAAAGAGTGAAGTGAATGCCACAGCGATTTTAGAAAATCTAAACTTTTATACTCCCACTCGTTCCTTAAGAAACAGAAATCAAGCTGAACATTGCATTAGGTCCTAAGTAACATTGATCGATTCTCTTCGTCGACTTTCTCTTTCCGTAATAACTTGAGCACATAACCGTTTCTTGTTGTGTTTGTCGTATAGTCCATTTTATGAAATGACAGGAGCTGGTTTGCCTGCCAGAATTTGATGATATTGATATTGCTTCTCACAGCCGTTAGGTAACCGCCTCCTGTCAAAGTTCATTCATGAGTTGAACCAGAAACGTCTCATAAAATGCTCTATTAGATGCTTGATAAAAGCTTCTTTTACCAATATGTGTGCTGAAACTACCTGGACATGTCTTTAACTGGCCGTGGGAATACAAAGAGAAAGTCGACGAAGAGAATCTGTCAATTTTACTTAGGACCTAATGCAATGTTCAGCTTGAAATATGTTTTAAATTAACAAGCAAAGAACAAACCAAGGTGGCTACATATAGGTGTTCTAATGTGTCAAATTCGTGATTCAGCCATGTTGGATTTTTGTATGGGACAGCGACCGAGTTTGTTTACAATTTGCTCTAAAACCGCATTCCCCCCCCCCCCCCCCCCCGCGACCTCCTTGCCTATATAGTGACAAAGCTGTATCACCATTTATATACCCACCATGGAACAAACTACGCCAGGAACGCGCCTTTAAATCAGCCCGGTGGCAGGCTCGTAGGCAACATTGTATACGGTGACAGCGGGCCCAGTACAGCAAAACAAACGATTTGGGCCCCGGACATGCTGCCTACTGTCAAACATACCTGTTAGTATAGGCCTTGTCACCGGCCTGCTTTAAATAGAATGATGCCTCGCGCAACACGAGAAAAGGGCCTATCATTGTTGATCGATTCTCTTCATAGATTTTCTATATCGCGAATAACCCGACTGCAAATGAATTTTCAATTGAGTGTGTTGTTTCACGCGCAAGCTAACATCATCTTCTGTCGAACTTCGCTGCGAGTTTAGCGAGAAATTCGTTTATGTTGCCGTGGTGAACCAAAGAAAAAGTTGATGAAGAGAATCGATCAACGAGAATAGTTCATTTTCAAATGTTAAGCGAGATGTTATACACGCAGGCAAAAGAACGTAAGAATTCCATAAGAAACACTTATGAATTTTAGCCACAAGAAATCAGTATGAATTTCATTGATTTGCCTTATGAAAAATAATGTTTGACCACTCGTCTTTCAACGCTTAAGAAAATGGAATGGCTAAAGGCGTATAAAGCGAACCCCACACGTATCAATATATTGACGCGAAGGGGAATTATTGACATTAATATTGATGATGTGGATACAGGAATATTGTCAATACCGATGTATTGTCATCAATATTTAATGTATTGACAATACGATTATTGTCAATAAAAGCAATCGTGTAGGGTTCACTTAAGAGCTGCGTTATGTTAGACGAAAATATTTCATAAGTCGCACTTATGAAATTCATATTTGTCGTTCATAAGTCGAGTCTTATGAAATTCTTAAGTCTATTTGCCTCAGTGTAATGAACATTACGAAACAATTCAAGCTGAAAATTGCATTAGGTCCTAAGTAACATTGACAGCGGCTCCGCCGGGATGTTCTGAGGCATAACATCCGTGATCACGCCTTCCTTCGGAAGGGAAGTAAAGCCGTTGGTCTCCGGTTCATGAGTAGATGGGTCGATAGGTAGGGTCCAGGTGTGGAAGCTGCCTCCCTGGCATCGGTAGCATTGGTGCTCAGCACGCAAAACAAGATCGACGGAAAACAAATCAAGGAAAAAAAAGTAACATTGAGAGATTCTCTTCGTCGACTTTCTCTTTACACCCTTCACAGCCATTTTAAGACGTTCCCAGCTCTTTTCAGCTCACAAATCGACGAAAGAAGCTTTTATCTATCTTCTAATACGAGAAACATCACAAGAAACGGTTCTATACCCAACCTATTAACGAAAGAGAAAGTCGATGAAGAGAATCGATCAATGTTTCTTAGTGTTCTTTTCCTTTATATAACGTCGGTCTCTGTTCTGTCGGTGCCAATCACCGACGGACATCGATTGCCATCCATTGACGGCAATCGAATGTGCAGGAAGGCAGCATCCACACCCGCGTAGAATATCGCACCCATTCGACACACATGGACCAGGACCAACGGCTTTACTTCCCTTCCGAAGGAAGACGTGACTAGAGATTTTTATGCCTCAGAAAAATCCCACCGACGTCGGCTGGGATTGAACCCAGACCCATCGGGGTGTTAGAAAGCAGTCACGCTTACCACTACACCACCGGCGCTGGCAATGTTTCTTAGTACCTAATGCAATGTTCAGTTTGAATTGAGGGGGTTAGAAGGAAAGGGGTGTAGGTGACTTTGATCAATTCTCTTCATCGACTTTCTCTTTTGAGAGTCACAGCTTTATTAACAGATTATGTGCTATTTCTGCCACATAGTTTAATAAAGGAGGTTCTAATCTAGCATCCAGAATGGCACACGAATCAAGGAATGTGTTTGCAGCTGAATTATTAACGCAATTGTGCACGGTCCATACAAATTTTAAAAATTTTGTATGGAAAATTGTCTACGCAGGGGAAGGGGGGGAAGAATCCCAAAAAAACTGTCTACGTAGTTAATGAACAGCCCCTTAATGGCTCAAGGGGGTTTCCCATCTTTGAAAATATAACAATAGGAAATAATTAATTTTTTCGATATACGATAAAGAAGGGAACATTCCCTTTTTTCTATATATAAAAGCCTGTATAAAAAAGAAAATAATCAATTCGTTAAATATATGATAAAGAAGGGAATATTGCCTTCTTTGAAAATATAACAAAAGGAAATAATTAATTATTGGATGAACGATAAAGAAGGGAATATTCCTTTCTTTGAATATATAAAGGAGAAAATAATTTATTCTTTGGATGTATGATAAAGAAGGGAAGGGAATATTCCCTTCTTTTAATATATAAGGAAAATATGTAATCAATAGCTTTTGGCAAGGGACTCGGGGTAATGACCATTTGGAATAATGTTATAAATTTGTAATCGATAGTTCAACGTTCCATGCACCGATTTTTCAATCCATAACGAGAAATTCTTCAACTCAGGTCTAGACTCAGGTCGAACAATTCAGGCATAACATTTGATAACGGCACAAAAGCATTTGTAAACAAACTTTCTAAGGCCCTTTACAGCGAACCAAAGTACGCTCACGCAAACCAATACCACTTTCAGAAAGGTGATAGTTGCCCCTATCCGATAATGTTGTTGGTTTGCGTGGGCGTACTTTGTTTCACGTGTAAAGGGCCTTAGAATGTTTGTTTACAAATGCTTTTGTGCCGTTATCAAATGTTATGCCTGAATAAGGTTTAACAGTTTCCGACTGGTATTGCATATTGAATTGGATTGCATACTAGACCCTTTGACTTTTTAAATGGTGAACGAAGTGCTCGAAAACTTGAAGGTTGTCATTTTCTAAAGAGCTTTAAAATGGTTTGGAATCGATAAATACATAGTTCCATAAAAGTAAACGTAGTGTATCATCAATTTAGTAAAGTGAAACTAATCAGAGAGTTTAATCACAGACAACAGACATAACACTTTGAAAAAGTTTTTCATGAAAACATAGTATCTCAAAACATAGGACCTCAGTAACGACATCTCTCGGACTTCTCGCGTAAAACAAGCTTGCTCGCTTGCAAACTTCAAAATTCCAATACAAAATTATCATTTGTATTCAGTATAAATTCCAAAACGAAATTTCCTTCTAAAAATGTACCCTTCTTTTGACCCCTTGCTGTTCTTTCATTTGTCTTAATTTCGGGGTAATGGCCATTCGGGGTAGTAGGACATTCAGGGTAGTGGCATTCGGGGTAATGGCGTTCGGGGTTATGGCGTTCGGGGTAGTGACATTCGGGGTAGTGTCACAGAATCGTGGAAACTGCCTTCCTGCACATTCGATTGCCGTCTATGGATGGCAATCGATGTCCGTCGGTGATTGGCACTAGATTGCGGAACAGAGACCGACGTTAAATAAAGGAAAGAAGAAGAAGAAGAAGTATGACGCGCCTGGCATAGATGGCCCACAGCGACTCACGAAGAGCTACTGATTCCGATCAATAGCGGTGCGGCTTCTTCCTCCTTCTGTGGATGCTCATGTGGGCTGCAGCTCGCTGCTTGCAGGCAGCCTTTCGTTGTGCACTGGAGAACAATGTTCAACACCACGCGCCAAAAGCACTGCTGCTGTTGATGCCGACGACCGGACACCACCACACACGGTGATTGGAACTGAATCCGATCAGCGGTTGAGGGCAGCCTTGATAGCTTTCGTTATGTACTGGATAGCACCATCACTCACCACGCGTTGATTGAACAAACACCGTTTGGTGAGACCGGATGGAATTCAACTTTGAAATCTGTGCTATTGAAATCGCTTTTCGCAGACAATCGGTGATAATTTTAATTATCATAGCAAAAGTTGCATATTCGTGCAATTTTCAATAGTGACATTTTGAAAAAAATATAATAAAGTCTTAATTTCAGCAGATGCATAGAAATATTTCTGATCGATTGGTGATAAAGTTATTGAAATTGGTTCAGGGGCAGCTGAGTTATTAACGTTCAAAATCTTTCATAATTTCGTTACTTGTTCCATTTTCGGTTTTCACAAAGTGTACCCCCATATAGAAATCACAGATGTAGTCCTACGTCAAAACGTTTCTTTTTGAGATTGGTCAGAAATTAAAACTTAAAATAGATGTTAAGTGTTTATTGTAACTTAAACTGGTCTACATTTGATTGACGACGAATAAATAAAGTTTCCAAACGGGGACCTCCATCCGGACCACTAATCATATCACTGTCCTAGACTGTTTGCTATATATGAAAATCCTTACCTCATCTGCCGGTGGAATCAGCGCCGTCAGCTGTTGCTGGACTTGAGTATGTCCGGCATCCATGGCCATCGACCCCAGAGTGTCATCATCCATCGGTTCCTGTTTAATCTCAATTTCATCCGGGTCGAGAATTTCTTCCTTTATTCTGACGACCTCGTCAGAGCTGCCCTTACTTTGACTGATGGACGCAACTGCACCGGGCGGTGCCGGAATCAAAGGAGGAAGTTGCAGCGTCGTCTCCGAACCGGCTTCACTACTTTCGGCGTTCGAACGAGGAACCGTCACTGTTAGTGTAGTTTCGTCGGCTTCCATTTCGATTTTCAAAAAGTCGCCAGCCATAAACGATTCCTCCGAAATTTTAGTATAGTCTTCCAGCCTTACATCGCCGTGCTTGGCAGCAATGTGTTCCGATAGGGTTTCGTAGGTCGTGGCCGTTTCCACGCAAAACCTGCACTCGAACACTTTTAGCTTTCTGTGAGCTCGCAGGTGATATTTCAACGTCGAAGGCGAGATAAACGTTTTGAAGCAGACCAAGCACCGCAGCAAATTGTCTCCGGTATGAGCACGAAGGTGAATCTTCCAATTGGATCGGTCGTTGAACTTCTTGGCGCAGTACTCACAGGTGTACAGATTTTCCTCCGTGTGTAAATTCATATGACGACGTAGCGTGTACGAGTTCCGAAAGGGTCGTGCGCAGATCGTGCATTCTAACCGACCATCCGACCCATAATTCGCTGGAGCGGTCACCTTCTCGACTTCCTTAGATGCAGATGATTCGGCCGAATCGGAAGCTGTCGGCTTGGAAGATACCTCCGACGTGGTAGCAGCTAAACTGGATAAAGGCTTCACGCTGATCGTGGGCTTGGGAGGCGGTGTAGCCACTTTATCCGGTTTCGGTGATTCATCCACGGCAGGGGATTTTGTCCCGATTTGAACTACGCTGGGACTGGCACTGGTATCGATTGGAGCATTCGAGGTAACGCTAGTAATTTTCGGCAGCGGTGCAACGGTCGCTCCATCCGAACCGACAAACTCGCTCTGGCTGACAGTGTTCTCATCGGAGGAACCGTACAACTGCAGCTGGAGATCTCGGATCTCATTCGATTCCTGATATTCCACCGGTCGAATGCTAGTGTTCGGTGCGTCATTTGCCTCCACCGGAACGACGACCTTCTCTTGGCAGGCGCTGTCACCGTCGAGGATGGTACGCAGGAGTTCATCATTTTCGATGCATTTTTCACGGAACTTGCTGTACTCGCTCAGTTTAGAGTCACATATTGCACAAATGGACGCCGGGTAGCTAGCTTTTAGCGTGATCTGAAAGAGAAAGGGTAACGGAAAAATTGGTAAGTTTTCGTTTAAATCGTTTCTTTTCTTGGATTCAAATGTCAATGCCGAGTAACAGCGAATTTTATTAAAAAAAAATGAGGACCATTGTGAGTTTTACTGCACGTACTGTTACCACTATGTAATTCGTTTAGTTTTTCTTTATATGCCTGCTTGTTACGTTTGAGACAGGAATTCATACGATGACCCTCAATATTGTATAAGAAACATTTCGACAGTGAGCATGCATAAGGGCGTATACGCGATGATCGATTCTCTTCATCGTTTTTCTCTTTGCATTGCTACAGCTAAGCGAAACAATTTTGTAGAATTTGTTCAATGTAGAGTTGTAATAGGTTGTATTGGCTTTCAAAAACAACAACAAACGCATAGACAAACGTTAAATCTAGCGAGTTATTAAGAAAAGAGAAAATCGATGAAGAGAATTGATCATCGCGTATACGCCCTTATGAATGCTCACTGTCGATTTGTTTTTTAGTTAACCATTATGTCAAGCTTCTGCATTCATTTTCCATCAGATGTCACTGCTGTTGTTTGCGGTGACATCTATCGGAAACTACGCATAATATGTTTTTCGTTAATTCTAGATAGAGCTGGAATTAGGGTCTAACAGCTTTTGTAAACAATGACTTTTCTCGATAATTTCTAGGAATTCAAGGCACACCAACGCAAACCAACATAACCATCGAGTAGGGGAAGATTTCCCCTACCCGATGGTGATATTGATTTGCTTGGGCGAGCCTTGAGTTTCAAGAAATCATCGGGAGAAGTCATTGCTTACAAAAGCTGTTACGTCCTAATTCCAGCTCTATCTAGAATTGTTCACAGTGCAGTGCAAAACATGTCTGCACTCTGAAAAATCGTCACGTCCGATTTACGTGAAAACATAGGTGGTTTTCGTCCACCTTATTTTTCACGTAACTTTTACCGCAATTCAACTTCGATTATCTACGTAATTATTCAAGTAAATAAGACCTGATTTCCACGTACTGCCTACGTGAAATCGGAGTGAAAACTATTGGAAAACAGGTAACTTTTACGTGATATTCCGTTTGGATTAAAATGCTTTTCACGTAATTTGTACGTGAATTTTGGAAGAGAATAATGGAACTTATTTGTAGAAGCAGTCAATATTATGTAATTTCATCGGGCAGATATAAATTCCTACGTGTTTGAATTGATACTTATATCTACTCATAAAATTGCAAATTATTGACTTCTTGGTAGGTAGAAATGATTGAGATTTTTGTTCATTTCTGTCTAAATATTAATAACTGTTTGCAGACTTAAAATGCGGATGCCACCGTCTGAAATTATAAAAATAGAAAAAGGCTACATATAATCATAAATGAATTAATGTAAATGACTCAAATTACTGCTGCTGGGTTAATTTTGAATTTTTGATGTGTTCTTCCACCACGCTTGGTGACGCCATATTGACTTTTTTTTTGCGTACCTGAAAATCACGTAAATCTCGTTTCGCGGAAATATCGAAGTCCCAAACACACAAACACAAATACACTAAATCTGTTTATGTGAATATACGGTAGATTTCACCAACATGACGTGTAATGCAGGTCAAAGTTACTAACGCCACGTAACATTTGCGATTTTCTAAATACAGATATTTCACGTAATTCGGACGTGAAGATTTTTAGAGTGTGGTACCTCTATATATGCATTTCGATTAACAACCGAAGTCCCTCATGTTTTACATATTCTGTACAAAAAATACTTTCTAAGTCCCAACCCTGACTGGATTTTCACCGTTTTTTTTTTATGAATGGGGCGGGGCAGAAAGTATCTTTTGTGCAGAATATGTAAAAAATTAGGAACTCTGGATGTTAATCTAAATGTATATATTGAGGTACCAGACATGTTTTGCAGTGTCAGATACTCTATTTAGTAGTTTGTGAGAGGGAAATCGCAAATGGAAAGTGCAGGTCGCTGCGATAATCGTCTACTTGGAGCATATTTCGCATATATTGTGAAACAGTGAAAAAGTTATCTAATCGGACATCTTCTTGTAGTGTTTACTAGAATTACTCAGAGGGAGAGATGGGCGAAGGGAATGTTTTGAGCCAAATAAACTTTAAAAATCTGAGCCTATCGATCATACCCATTAGAATTTTGCCGAGGGTTTCTTATTAGGTTAAATTTGAGAGTATTTCAATCGAACAGACATTCAATCACCTTTATGTTTTGTGTGTTTCTCAAATTCAACTAGTTTTTGGAATCAAAAGCAATATTCTAACTCTATTGATTAATTGATGGCACCATGAAATACGCAAAATATTGCGCATTTCTTGTGTTTACTGTTGTGTTATTGTCAGTATCAGACGCTCTATAGTATACAACATCCAACTCCTCCTTGCGTATAAGAGCATCTACACCGCTGTTTCTAAATTAGTTTTGGAAACCGAGTTAGCATGAGTTCCGTCTGTGGCAAATGCGCAAAACCATGGCGTTTTACCACAGGATGATTCACCTGAAATGCGGCAGAACAAAGTTGAACAAGGCTTTTCTGAATATTGTCCACACTAGCCCGAACTTGTTTTGGATGTGCCACGAGTGCGCAAAGCTGATGAAATGTGCTCGGTTCAAAAAGGCGGTTTCGTCGTTTGGTAGTGCGATTAATTCTATCACCGAGAGACAGGAAATCGCACTCGCTGAGCTTAGAAAGGAAATGACTAAGCAAGGCCAGCAGATCGCTCAGCTGTCGAAACGAATCGCATTGACAACTCTAACACACAACGGCACCGCGATGAAGGCTCGCTCACCAGCAAACCGCTTGTTGGTGGTACTATAAAACTGTAATGGATGACAATGTCTTTACCGAGGTCCTTACTGTTCCTGAACCCACCGAGCTGTTTTGGCTGTAGCCTTCTCGTATACATCCTAGCGTGAAATCGGAATCAACCGAGAAGCTGGTCAAAGGTTGTGTACAGTGCGATGATCCGATTAAGGTTGAGCCGCTAGTTAAAAACTACTAGGGACAGCCATATGGGGTTGTACGCAATGGTGACGTAGGGCTACGTGGTCTTATATAATAAATGTTATTTGTTTACTGCAGCAGGAGCTTGTGTTTTGTGTAAGAATAGGAATTTGAGCGGGGTTCTCTCTGTTCATACTCTTTTGTATGACGCCCTTGACATAGATGGCCCATAGCGACTCACGAAGAGCTCCTGATTCCGATCAATAGCGGTGCGGCTTCTTACTCCTTCTATGGATGCTCATGTGGGCTGCAGCTCGCTGCTTGCAGGCAGCCTTTCGTTGTGTACTGGAGAACAATGTTAACGCCACGTGCCGAATGCACTGCTGCTGCTGCTGCTGCTGATGCCGACGACCGGACACCACCACACACGGTGATTGGAACTGTATTCGATCAACGGTTGAGGGCAGCCTTGATAGCTAGTTGCTTGCGGGGACCTTTCGTTGTGTACTGGAGAACACCACCACTCACCACGCGATTATTGAATAAACACCGCATGGTGAGACGGATGGAATTCAACTTTGAAATCCGCAGGCAATCGGTGATAATTTTAATTATCAAAGTAACAGTTGCACATTCGTGCAATTTTCAATAGTGACGTTTTGAAAAATTATAAATCTTAAAGTTATCAGACGCGTAGAAATATTTCTGATCGATTGGTGTTAAAATTATTAAAATTGGTCCAGGGGCAGCTGAGTTATGAACGTTAAAAATCTTTCATAATTTTGTTACATGTTCCATTTTCGGTTTTCACAAAGTGTACCCCCATATAGAAATCACAGACGTAGTCCTACGTCAAAAAGGATCCGATATCAGCCGTATGAGCTTCATCTCGTACAAACTCGCGCCCTAACTACAGGAAGTTGCTCTTACATCGGATACATGGCCGAAAAGAATTTTGTTCCGTGAATTTGAAGACGGTTCAACAAACATGTGGATGCCTCGTTTGAACACGCCTACCATCACGATCTCTCGACTCCCTTCGAAAATCAGAACGCACTGCCTGTCGCATTATGGGAGACCTCGAACCACTCGATCCAGTCGTGCTAGCTGTTTACCGCCATCAAAGTCGTTATATTTCCTGCCATCAGCGTCTTTCTGGCGGGTCTCCCAAGCTTCACAAGTATGCATACATTAATTACAGTAATTTGCCTAATCAGCTTCCGTGTTCCAGTGCATCGCCTCAAGCATCTGCCGGCTGCTTCCAGTTGAGAAGCACTTCTGATACTGCTCATTTACAACATCCGCTTTACTGTTCGAACAAACCTAATTCAGGGTGTCGACTCATTCACAATTTTGAAATTCCCTGATTTTTCCAGATATTTTCCAGGTTTTGTAAAAAAAAATCCAGGTTACAAACATACACTTAAGACTATCATCTCCATTATATCACAATTAGTTGATACTAAGAATCAGTTCCTGCAAGAACAATTAAGCCATATAGAAGACTTTTTCAATTTTTATTAACGAGATTTTTAGAAGACACAGTTAAATATGGTAGACAATTTGAGATGGTTATGGTGAAAAATAGTTTCCCAAGTTTCCCCCAAATGGCGAGATTAAGTCTTGTTCCTTAATTATGCAAAGAATTGAGGAAACGTCAGTACCAAACCAATTTTATTACACGAAAACCACATTACATTCATTATTTCTTCAGCAGATTTTTTTTTTTATTTGTGAGATTTTTAGCTATAGGCTAGTTTATCTCTTTTCTTCAGTAGATGAATTTCTTCTTCAAGTTGTTGTGCTTCTCGCTTAGCGTCCTCCAAGATCTTTGCACGTTTAGCTCGTAATGCCTTGGCTTCGGCTTCCCCCTTCCTCTTCTGCATAGATGCTTTTTTTTGTGATTTTTAGCCGTAGGCTAGTTTATCACATTTGATAGTAGAAGGTCAGGCTTAGGGCCTGCCTCTAAGGAAACGTTTCAGTCTAACATTAACGTAACGTAAAACTGGCTCTGAGACAACATTTAAAAAAACTTAATGTAAAATGGGAGTTACATCGGGACTGTGGTGAGAAATGGATGCGCGAACAAGGTAGAGCTCCACCGTAAGAGACAGTGCCCCAGTCCGGCAGAGATACCCCGACGGCAGGAAAATAGGAAGGTGAAAGAACACGGACAGCGCAGCCAACGACGAGAGTGCTAGATTTGGTTGTACAGGTGAGCGTCCTTCAAGAAAGCAATCAGTGCAGCCAGCGTCGAGGGGTCGTTACCAAGTAGCTCCCTGATGTTCTCTGGGAGTCGGTGTTGTTCGCGTAGCCTCTGAAACTCTGGGCAGACACACAGCACGTGTTCCACCGAGGCAGGGATGCTGCAGATTGGACAAACCTTGTGGAAGGGTGTCCCACCAAAATTGTGGGAAATCCTCGCATGGCCGGTCCGGAGTCTTGAAATGATCCGTTGGTCCTTGTACTTGTGGCTGTCTAGCCAGGGTCGTACGGTTTCTTTGATCTTTCTCAGGAAAGTGGTCCGCGACTGAAACCACTGCCAGGCTTCCATGATAATATTCGCGATCCAACGCTTGACGTCTAGGAGTGGTACGTTCCTGGTGAAGCGAGGACCAGATGGACCGGATCCCGCCAGCCTGTCCGCAGCCTCATTTCCAGGAACACCGCAGTGCCCGAGAATCCACGTAAAAACGGTTGAGGGTGGGGCATATCGTGTAATGGCTTGTATCCAGGGGTGGCTCGGGGCTTCGGCTTCCAGCGCCTGGATGACGCTGTGGGAGTCCGTTAGCACAAGGATCGGTTGATCTGCAGGAGTGATGGCTGCATCAAGAGCATAGATGCTTGTTATCCAGCCAATGCCTCCTTCTTTCGACGCTCTTTATCCTCCACAAACAACGAATGTGCATTTCTTGCTCTTAAAATCAGAGCTTTTGATATCTCCACTTTCTCAATGCCTCCTTTCTCACAAACCGCATCGTACACCTTTCTGCGTACGACAACAGACTCTTCCTTCATATTCTCGAAAAGGCATTCTGAATTGATGGAAAACTCTCGTTCAACATTAGAATTTCCGTGTGATAAGCAGCAAACCATTTGAACAATCCTGAGCAGCTCCATAATGGCATCTTTCAGAAATCACGCCAAAATGCATCCACTCGAGTTTGTTTTCTGTTGTAGTTTTTAAAGATACTACTTTGACAGATCACTGTACGTCGGTTTTCCACATCTGCAAAAACACCACTTACTTTACAGTGGATTGTAAGGATGCTTAGCAACTTTTCCATTCACCGCTCTGCAACAGTTTTGTCCAAAGCAATAGTTGTAGGATCGACCGATGAACATGCTCTAGTAAGAGAATACGTCAACGGGGATCTGACAAGCAGTTTGATGACTATGGCCTTCAAAAAAGTTCTGCATTCATCTCGGAATTCGAGATGAACATTTCAAAATGTCCTATCTGCATTGATCGATTCTCTTCATTGACTCAGCTGCAAAACCTTTCCCTCTTGTATTTTACGTTTTGGACGCTAGATAAGAACCTCTTTTATCAAACTATGTGGTAGAATTTGTGCGAAATCTGTTTGCATAGCAGTGTTTATGAAAAGAGAAAGTCGATGAAGAGAATCGATCAAAGCAGATAGGACCATTTGAAATGTTCATCGAGAATTGTAGGATGTCCTTCTCATTGATGTTTCGAATTTAACTTAGTGCTTTCTTTACATCAAAACCAAGAACAATTTTTTTCGTTAGCAGATGATTTTAGCTGTCGTTAACTGCTTCTGCTGTCAAAGCTGAAAGCTTTTGGAGAATTTCTGGCTTCATGAATCTTTCCGCCAGGTTCAGTAAAGTGCGATACATAGTCTCGCAGAAACGGCTTAATTGTGTTAGTGAAATGTGCAAATGTTTAGTGGGGTTCGTATTTCATTGCAATGTTTATCTTTTTACACGAAACCGCTGTTGGCACTGACGTCAATCTCACTGTTGACAGCAGGGAATGTTGAGTGCTCAGCAATGTTTACAATAGTTTTGCTTCTAACACCAGCAGGCTACCTGTTGGCACATACCTTATATGAATTCATTGGTGTGATGTCGCCAATATGAGGTGTTGGTGAAAAAAGCGATTTGCCTTGCGTTAAAACTGTCATTGGACGGATGAACGCATAGTAGTTTAGATTGCACTTTTTCGGTACACAATCGGTAAAAAATATTCAGAATAAAGTTACTTTTACTAAATTTGGAAGGAACGATGCATAAGCAAAAAAATTCCCTGATTGTTTCGAGAATTCCCTGATAATTCCCTGATTTTGGCAGGGAATTTAGAGTTCCCTGATAATTCCAGGTTTTCCAGGTTTTTCCAGGTAGTCGCCACCCTGTAATTCATACTCGGGACGCACAATAGACCGCTCTTTGGGAGCTGCTGGTTCCTCCAGCCCAGTCGTATCGATTCCTGCTTTGAACCCATGCCTGCTGGGGTAAGATGCAATCACGCTTACCACTACACAGTGTTGGAAAAATCATTTTCAAAAAAAGTTCTATCACAGCTCATTGCAGAGATAAATCCCAAAGGAACTTCTCACAAAGAGTTCGCGAACGAAAGATGAAAAAAAGTTCATGAAAGCGTAGAGCGAGAGAAATTTTCATTTCGTATCGCGAAAGATCTTTCGTCCCTCCATCTCACATCATTTCACACGTACTCGTGATTCGAACCAACCAAATATCCCCTCAGCTTTGTTCTTTTTTTCCAGCGAGTAAAGGTAGGCAATGATCATGCGAGAGTGTCTGTTTGTTTTCTTCTCGTTCTCCGATATTTTTCGCATCCTTCACATTGAATACCATTTCCAGAGAACTTTGAGATTTGGGCATAATTGCTTTTGTAAACAAACACGTCATTCAGCGATTTCTCACGAATCAAAGCACAATCTAGCGAACTATACTATACCAAATGAATCATTCCTCTACCTGTCTGTGTTGTTAGTTTTTTAGATTGAACTTTAATTCACGAGAAATCGGCGAATTAAGTGTGTGTTTACAAAAGAAATTACGCCCTAATCTCAAAGTTTTCCGGATTTATTTATAGTTTTAGTTCTCAATGCAACCAGCTAATAGTAGATACTTGTAACCAGTGCTGTAAATTTTCATATCATTCGATTGAAGATGAACCACTACAACCATAGAGGTAACTCTAAGACCACTGGGTCCCGAAGAAAATCATTATTATTTTTGGCTCACTCAGTACCAGAACAACGGTCCCAAGCAGTCCCAAGCTATTTCACTCACCCCTGCATGTTCTCCATGAATCCACACACCCCTGATGTTATCTGTCAAACTTTCATAGCGAATCAACATAGTGTAGTAATAGAATTTCAACTAGAATAGGATACGTTAATCGTTTGCTTGGGACCAATAGGCTACTAAAGTGGTGAGCCAATTTAAAATCGTTAGTTTCGTATTGATTGTTGCTACAACCATTCAATCAATTCTGTGTAAACGAATTCTCACATGTCACTGTCAATTGAGTCACTCAGTATCATTTGATATACGACAGTGGAGTTGGAAGAAATCCAGGAAAATGGTCCCGAACAGACAAGTCGACCCGATGTCGGATCAATGTAAGGCTAATTTAAGGTCGATGTCGACCCAATGTCGTGTTAATGTCGGGTCAATTTTGGGTTTATGTCGGGTCAACATCGGGTTGGGGTTTGATAGAAGTCAGGTTGGTGTCGGGTTGGCTTAGCTTTTTCGCCGGAATGTCGACCAGAGCTCCGTTTGTGTGTAGGTTACACTCAATCGAATGATATATAGCGTTTCTCAAATGAGAATGATCCATGCCTTCGTCAAATGACTAAGCAACTGATATCACCCATTCGGAGGAGGTCCCCTTTGATAGCGAATAGCTACTTTTCTCATTTTCATCAAAAATGTTCAAATGATTTTGAGAATTTACAGCACTGGTAATAGCACAGTGAAAAAGTTCACCACCACCTATATTCCCAACCATCCCCCTGCATATAATTATTGCATAAGAGCTTACAGGAACGATATTACGAACACTAGTGATGAGAGGAGCCATGCATTAACTGTATTTCGTGAAAATGAGGATACATTAGGCGCTCCTCCTTCCGCAACCCCCTATCCTGATAACGGCTACTTTAAACAACAGGCGCCAGTAGACAGCCAGGTACCAGACTTATCAGTCTTTAGAGATTGTATTGATTTACTCGGGATAGCTTTCTGTCTATAATCTTTCCCTTGTGAAATGTGCAGTGCAATTTTCAAGAACGAATGTGGTGTAAAGAGATAGAGAGAGAAAATGATCTGATATTTTTCGTATCCTCACGTTGGTGATTCGAGTTAAAAAAGTTCGCGATATCTCATTCTCTCATCCCAGAAAGTTCGCTCAGGAAATATTGGAGTGTGAAACTAGTGAGGGAAAGTTCCCAAGAGAAAATGTATCGCAAGCGAAAATGATATTTTGGTGAGAATTCCATCACTGCCACTACACCACCGGCGCCGCTTGACCAGTAATTTGATCTACTGTATTCCATGTCCTTAGTTTAGTGCATGTCGTATTACTCCATAACTATTAATAAATGATGAAGAATTCGGTTTTGATACAGCTGTCATTCTTGCCTTCATCGCAAGGATTCGATTCTAATTGAAAGGTCCCGCTATCTATACCCTTCGAAGGGATAGAAAACGCGCCCCATTGACAGTCAAAATTGGATTCCTTAGCACTAAAAATTAAGCAATGACTCTGAAAATAACCATGAATCAGAACCTTAGCCTTAACCACTTCAAACTATAGGGAACAATGAATAGAAGATTAGGAATCACATCGCTATTTGCTTTGGTCCAAGCAATCCGAGGAGGCACTATTAACAAGGTATAAAAAGCAACAAGGACTAATTTGTGTTCCTTTGATTACTGAAGAATCCTGTTCCCCTAGTGTGAAGCAGTCAGGACTAGAATTCAGTGTTGGTCTTGCATCCCGTAAAGTATCACGAAAAGTTGATCTACCTACGTTATGCTATAATTCTCATCGAAACCTGGCTCGACGACAGAATTCATTCCTCACATTGCACCACTAAAACTGGTAGTCTATTTACTGTATTTTGCACCGTAATATCATGGACAGACATACAAAGCACTACCGTTGTACTGCTTTAATCTTGCACCTCAAATTGAACTTATTGAGGTACTTGATTGAAGAAGTACCACGCAAGTATACTACCGTTCTTCGCATGTCGGTCCCATAGTCGTTTTTGTCAAACCTGAGGATTTCAATGCAAATGGTAGGTAACTACCCATATTTTCATAATACATACTGGATGAACTCAACAACTTTGTTCTGAAAAAGTTTGGAAAGACAGTCAAATTGGCTGTCCCATTACATAAGTAGCAATGGTTCATTCGAAGCAACCTTAAAACGAGATTTTCTCGGCTTGCTGATTTGCGCTATGAGACGGACATGCGAAGAGCGGCAGCATAATGATGTTTATAAAAGCCTGAATAGTACCAAATCGCATCTTGATTCCGGTATATAAACGTTAGCCTTCCTCTGGAGCAGTTCTGATTTACAAGAGCATATAGCTATAAGCATTCCAACCGAAAATCTTATTTAGGGCGTGTTGAGAACCACATGAAGTCGGTGAAAGTCCCGGGGTCTACAAAGCCTAAATTTTGGCTTGCATGCCTTCCAACTAAATTGCGTTCTGAATTCCAATCGTTAGTCCGTTCCCGTCGAATGGGGTCTATTTTGAATGCTTTGGTTTTGTATTCAAACGTAAAATATCTGTAAGCCTTTAGGAAGGATTTGGCTGAAAAAATAAACAATTTTACTATTAACTACAAGTCAACTCACCTTCACGGTAGTACATTCATAGATTTTTTGCAGCAGGCTGTCATCCGGGCCGCTATCATCTTGAAATGGTCTGGTTAGCCGCACCTCCTTGCCCAAACATAGACGGCAGATTTTCGTTGAGCTTCTGCAAAATTCAAGAACAAAAGCAAGAGATGGCCATCAGACTAACTGTATAGTTCATTTGGATACGATTGTTTAAACGAAACAACCAACAAACAAAAAACCAGTTTCCATCTCAGTAAAGTATGAAACAGAACAGGCAAAACCAAATTAAATAAACCAACATCATCGATCCTTCTGTGCGAAACATCACTAACAGCAGCCAGCAGCTCGCAACACACAAAACAACAATAAAAAAAATTGCCCGTAGTCGTGAACATTCCACCAGCACTATACCAGCTCTTCATTGAAAGCACGCTACGAAAGAGCCATTGTTCTGTGCGATACATACAGGTTCTCCGATGCTCGTTGAACGTCGATTCGTTTCGGTACAGTCAAGCTACCCTGCGCCGTGCGCTCGTTCGATCCAAGGAGAACAATAGACGTGTTTTTTTTTTTCGTTCTGCCATCTCTGTCACTCCGCCATACAGAGTTGAACACTATCGCCATCGCCGCTGCTGCTAAAATGAGGAAACTAATAAAAAATAACCGTCCGTCCAATCGAACCACCAGCAGGAGAAAAACAAACACAAACACGCACACACTACCAAAGGCCGTCCATTATTTCGACGGGCGGTTGTAGGTATTCAGTGACGGGGGAGAATCTGTTAAGACAACAACGACGAGAGAATGAAACATTCATCGTACGCAGCTAAGCCAAAAGCAGATTGTATGCGACTGCTGGCTGACCCATGCTGCCTGTTTGCCTGCCGACCAACCGAGAAGATCTCGCCTCTGCGAAGCAATAACCGCCTAACAACAATGCTAGCAAAAAGAATAAGAAGAAGCAGTATACTTCGACCGCCTTTGTGTGTTGTCTTTTGTGTTTTGTATCTTCTCTCAATCGAGTTCCCTCCGCACGGTCCGCTCGTTCCTTGCCTCTTTGTCGTATGTTCGTTGCTTCACAAAACACACCAACCCAATACCAGCAAACAAACTGGTACGTTCTATTGCTGCCGTCGACGAGTGTGTTCGGTCGGCCTCAATGAGGTAATCTATGCGATGGGGATCAATGGTGGAACCGACGAAGTGAGAAAAAAAGAAGGAAGAAGCACCCTCCGCCGATCCATCCGATCCACATAACTATCGTCGGTAGAACCTCATGGAGAAATTCGTTCGTATGTGCGCTTGCCACAACGTAGAACAGATACTCACATTGCCAGATTCCTCCGCATGTTGTTCGAATGTTCCACCAAGCTGCTTCTTTCTTTCAACGCACAATAGGCGCTTGAACAAGTTGCAAATTCCACCTGGAAAAAGTCCTGTTTTTACCAATTTCACCATCCACCCTTGCACGAGGCTCGATTGTTTACATTTTGCACTTCGACGGGATCGGCTATGATGATTTTCGTCGATTATGAGAAAACTCACTGCTACTCAAAGAAAAAGGTTCTGAATGTGCTCCTCGCTGATGCTGCTGGGAACAAATTTTGAATGGAAATGCAGGTTTTCTCTATTTGCTCCGCCACCCGAACAGTATTGGTGCTATTTTATGTATCTCGGAACCAAGAATGACCGCTCCATGTAGGTATTGGTGGACCGAATAACACCATCTTCATTCAAGCCAAAGAGAGAATCACAATCGCGCATCGACTGACAGCAGAAAATATCGACAACAAAATAGAGCCGATTACCACCATCAACAATAAACTTACGTTCTGATTGTCTCCTCAAACGGATCTTTCAACAACACCTTAGGAAATGGTGGATTCGTACTCCGTGCCAACAGCAGCGATCCCAAAATACTCTGCTTAGGTTCGTGTGGGGCGGCCCCGTCCTCCACCACCACCGCCGTCGTCGGCGATGCTCTGGGTTCGACCACAACCTTCCTCACTCGTTTTAGCCCCTCACCGTTCAGCTCCAGCGACGGAACCCAATCCGTATTGTCGTGCTCGTACAACTGCGACGGTCGTCCAGAGGCAAAGTGCCGACTGCACACCACCGCCAGATCCCAGTCGATGTTTTTCCGCCCCACAACACGGATCCAAGCGGATCTTCGCTCGATCGATGACTGACGATTCCCATCCGATCGAATCACCGGAAAGCGATAGAACGAAACTTCCCCGTCCGACGAATTCGACGGGCACAGATTGACGCAACACTCGATCATTTTCTTCGTCCGGAAATGCGTATTCACATCCACTAGAGTTCGAGCATTTTTACAAACAACAATTATTTTCCACAATAGCAATTTTTCCGAACGAAAACGCTGACGAAACGATCCACACGCTTGAAGGAGAAAATTCTGAATGCGAAACCAGCGAAAATTAGCACACGAGTGTGTGAGTTAAAATGGAAGAGGCACGATAGGAGTACACCGTGGGAAGAGAATGCTGTCAAAAATATCGCGAGATTTCCGGGCAAATCGACAGGGTTGTGTTAAAGGGAGAAAAACATCGCCGTGGAACCCCGAGGGCGACAAAAGTCCCAAGATTCATTTATTCGAATTATACAAAAAAAAAAATCTCTTCCATTCAGGCTGTGTTCGATTTGGTGAATTTTCACTTCACACGAAAATAAATTATAATGTTCGAAAATCCCTCTGTTTTATAGGTGTTTTTCGAAATTGATTCTTGGTCTGTCAGAAATAAGTCTGGTACAATAACAGAATACATCCGAGAATACATCTTTCAAATTAAAAAAAACTTAAATCCCACCAAATGAATAGAACCGTTAGACCAACAATCAATACGAAACTAACGATTTTAAATTGGCTCACCACTTTAGTAGCCTATTGGTCCCAAGCAAACGATTAACGTACCCTATTCTAGTTGAAATTCTATTACTACACTATGTTTGTTTTGATTCGCTATGTAAGTTTGACAGATAACATCAGGGGTGTGTGGATTCATGCAGAACATGCAGGGGTGAGTGAAATAGCTTGGGACTGCTTGGGACCGTTGTTCTGGTACACGAAACGAAAATCAATTATTTAATTCATGTGTTTCACTTATACATTTTTGCCAAAGCATCAGCCTTATACATTCCATAAAACAAACCACATAGGTCCTATTAGAATGCATAAAAGGTATGTGTGACCGCTTATACATTTCATTTGACACATGATCTTTATTAACTTTTTGCAAGGCGTCTGCTTATTAGTTGACTTATACATTTTATGAATAATCAGCAATGGAAATTTGCCAAAAGGTATAAGGAGATTTCTATCCGTGTACTGAGTGAGCCATAAAATAATAATGATTTTCTTCGGGACCCAGTGGTCTTATAGAGTTACCTCTATGGTTAGACTAACATTTGAAAAGGGCTGAATTCCAAAATCACCATATCGAGAAAACCGCGTCCGCATGTTGATGGCCAAAAAATTTATAACATTTCACGGCTCCCCATTTTCTGAGTTATTTATTAGCTTTACACTGGGGGCAAGACAGCTATCGATCATGAGTAAAACTGAAGTTAATTTTGAGTAACTCGGAGTAACTCACGCTGCTCAATGACTTATATACACATAGCAACCTGATTGGTATATAGAGATTAGTGACGTTTAACGCACGCACCCTAGCGGGAGCAACACCGTGTAAAGTTGTTTATTATTTTCCTCTGGCTAACCTAAAAAATGTATGAAAGTAGATCTGTCAAAATGAGTTTGACATCGATTTGTTACGTATTTTCCTCGGATATTCACTAACACACTCTTACATATCGCACCAATACAACCGAACGTGAAAATCTCTATTGAAAATAATGTTTAAACCGACACACTAACTTTAGATTACTGGAGTCAGTAAAATTTTACTGGGTTTTTGAATTGCGGATCGCCCAGTAATCATCACAGAAATAATTTGCATTACCGAACTGTCCGTAAAGTCAATCTGTCAAAAATAACTGTTCATTCAGTAATTGGTTCTAGTTGCGTATACTGGAAAACCCAGTATTTTCTTTTTGTTTATTTCGCTGCAATTTAACTGAGAAGACAGTTATTTGGTTCATTATTATACCGTGTTACCCAGTTATATTAAAAGTAGTGAATGTGCAGTAATAAAAGCATGAATCCTGGTGCAATTCACCGTTTATAATATGCCAATTAATATGACGACTTAATCCCTTGACGTACCCCGGAATAGCGCGTCGACAGTGAAAGCAAACAATACAAACATCCATTTTGTTAATCAAAATTTGTTGGAGATCAAGGAACTGCAAAAAGAGTAAATAATTAGTGTTGGTACCAACGAAATATGTCTTCAATTTCGCTGTCGAGCTTTCCCAGTTCCGTCATGATATAATTCATGATATTATTCAAATTTTAACAAAACTGCGCGATTCAACATTTGCTCCCGGATTTTACTGAAGCTAAAATGGCGGCGGGAATAAAATTGACAGGTTAGAGTTTACAATTCGTGGTCGGTAAAACAAGGTGGCTATTTTGCTGACCAGTCGGTAAAAAAATAAAGACTACTTTGTGCACAGTAATTATTTTTACTGACTTTTCGTGAAATCACGAACATTTGGAAATTAACGACTTTCTCAGTAAATAAATGTTCTGTGTACAGTATTTTGCATCAAACGATACCGAAGTTCAGTTTGTGTTTTACAGAACGTCGGTTATTCACCTGATTTAAACTGAATTTTCAGTAAATCTTTCGTTTTACCGTGCCAGCCCAGTACAAAAAAATACCGAACAACTAAATGCTGGATTAGTGTGGATGCTGTCAAGCAAAGTAAGTTGGCGTGTTTTCTTGGAATTTCTGTATAGGGACTTTTGGGGTGATTCGATACCCGAGTAGCACACTTTCATCACAATAAGTTACAGCAACTTGTTTATGACTGAAATAAGTCGTATATAAGTTTTTACCTAGGGGCATCCCACTCTAAACTTTAGTTCAAATAATTATTAAATATTTTTAAATATCTCGTAAGTATCGCTAAGTATTTTTAAGTATTTTAATTCTAGGTTTTATTTTCATCGTAGTAACTTTGTTTTATGGCCGGTTGCTAGTGCTATGTTTGTTGTTTTTTGCTCCATCAGTTCGATAATTTTAATCGCGTGATCTGATCATTTTTTAGAGTATAAAATGAGTTTATTTCAAATGAAGTCTGCATTCATTCCAAGGGGTACGTATTTCAAATCCGCCTACGAAAGGATATAACAAAATGTATGTTTTTCAGGGATCTAAAATGTGAAAATAAAGTACACCAAATATTGTTGATCCGTTTTCTCCAACATCAGGATCCTAGAAGACGATTGTGGAACCAAAGAGCTTTAAATGTGTACAATCCCATACATTTAAAGAACATTTAATTACTTACAGTCAGTCTAGTGTGTTCATCATATGGAAGTGTTCCATATTTGTGGAAAAATGTATGTTGTTGACTGTATGTATTATGAAATAAAAGCTGAACACAATGAAACTGTTTATTCTCAGGACTACTAAAAATTTAACAGACCAATCATACTTTTCCGAACCACCGAAAATATAAATAACATTAATTTTAAAATTACAATATGGTTTTTTAAACGATAAAATGAAAAATGGAAAATGGAGCATTTTTGTAAGGTTATCCTTCAGGTCATTAACCCATTTAATGAGCATGCCCCCAATATCGCCACATTTTTTTTTAATCTGTGACGTAAAATTATTGGAACTATCCACTAGAAGCTAGTTCAAACCTCTAATGAAGTATCCATTAAATTCGTCACGATCTTAGGGGGGAGGGGGATTTACAAATATGTGACAAGCAATGCATTAGGTATTGGAACAACGTGACGAATGGGAAGGGGGGGGGGTACATTTTCTCTAATTTTTGCGAGTTGTAGTTAATGCATGCTTTCCAACTCAATGGTTCCAACTCTATTGGTTTCTTTAGGTTGGAATACTAGATTTTCTTCAAACTAAACCTGTAGGATCATAATGTCCACATGGAAATGTTCAAAGTAAGCGTCTGTAAGAAAAATAACAGGTGAATTGAATGTTATGATAGTAAATTTTAATAACCGTTCTAAATTTTGTTCTGAACCGATTTTTCGATTTGAACTTGTCCAACTTGGCGACCTTTATGAGCTTCAAGTAGAAGGACATCGTATGGGGAGAAATCCATGGGAATGTTGTTCATTTCTGCAACGCTACGGAAGCTATTAGACTCGGCTATCCGGATGTTACAAGTTCCGATTCAGCTCCCATCAGTTTAAATATCCTAGTTCAAATATCCTAGTGGATTAAAACCTCGATGAAAACCTCCGTAACATGATAGTCATTTCCAGATCTATATTTTGAACGATACATTTAAACGAGCAATAATCGAAATGTTCCAATGGCCATCAGTATAGCTTCCTCTTGAGACTGGATCAACGAGTCACGTACGATACGTTCAGTGGCGTGTAGTTAATTCTATTAACATTGAAAATCACAACTGTTAGACACCGGGAGCTTCTGCGCCGTTACTGAAGGGGACGTGTCTACATCCCTGACTGTTGGTCTAAGCTAATCCACCACCCAGCAACTCCCTTTCGTTATGCGTTTAGCTCTATCCGCTGTTCCATCGTGGTCCTCTTCATTATGGGAGTCAAATCGCCACCCGTTACGAAACGTGTAGATGACTGCACACTTAGAAATACCTAATCTTACACGCGATGGAATCCATCTTTGACATAAAGGATGCGACGTAAACAAACATGTAATGCAAAATTAAGTGTTCCGAGACTGAAAAGCTTGAAAGTACATTTGGTTGAGCTGAATTTCGCCTCTATTTGGACTCAATTTTATGTCAAAACCGACGCTCGTATATGTCAGTCTCAGAGCACTTAATTTTGCATCAATTTTTCTAAGTGTGTGGCTATCGACTACAAATTGACCATTAACTTTCTGATCAAACTGAACACTTTTTCTTTTCCTATCGTCTTAAAATTATACGCAACAAAAAACTGTTACCGTTCGGTTAAGATTTGAATCCAAACGTCAGATAATCAAACAAATGAAATTTGTCTATAGAATATAGCAACCGAGCAAACAAACCATCGTTAGATATTTCTTAAGTATTTCTTAAGTATTTATAAATATTCCCAGGTATCTATAGGTATATCGATAGAAATACAAAGTTTAGAGTGGGATGCCCCTAGGTTTTTACAATTGATTTGTGACAAGCGTGCTACTAGGGTAGGTTAGGATTAGACTAAAATAATTCAATAAATTCAATTCTTAGAGCAATACAGTTTGTAGCACTGCTGCTATCTCTCCTGTTAGTGTTGAATTCAATCTTCTGTAATTTTTTTAATTGGACCGCTAAAATGCCTTAAATGGTCGTTTTTTTTATTTATTCAGTTTTTGATATTTATTCACCATTAAATACATCCAGTTTAACTTCACAATTGCTTGTTTCAATAAACTTTAATTAATTGCTAAAGGCAATACATCTGGCAACGCTTTTTCAATGATACATTTACGATTGCTGGCAAAGCGCTAAAGTTGAAGTGGATTTCTTACGCTGGCGAAGCTGGCCAAATCTGGTCTAGAATCAGCAGCTACATAATATGCCACAATCAGCAGTCAAGGACCAATTCTATTGACCACGAAGGAAGCTTAAATCTCAGGTTGTACCTCAGGTAACCAAAAAGGAGCATTCTCTTTTTGGAACGGGTCACTCCCGTCACTCCTGTATCGTCCTAGGCCGTGTCAATCCTCACCAATGAGGGATTGGCATCCAATCCACACACGAACGACAAGCCCCGTAAAACCGACGTGTAGTCAAACCACCACAGTAGCATTTCGTTTGTCCGCAATTCGATTTCTAAACGCACGATTCGATCTGTCAAATGGGCAAACAGATGCTCCAAACGAAATATGCTGTCAGACGATATTTCTTTGATCAGAAAATCGAGACTACTTTGATCATTTTTGAGTAATTATGAGTAACTCAAATTTACTCGCTGCAAATATATTTACTCTGAGTGCAGCTGTCTTGCCCCCAGGCTTTACATATAGTTTATAGTGTAATCTAACATCATGCATCCCCGTAAAAATCCAATAAAAATACAATGATTTTCATTGTCATTGCAACCATGGTGTTTATTGTCAAAACATTGGACATTTTTGTCGATTACCATAAAATCACAACGAAATTCATGGTTCTTACTTACTTACTTACTTAAGGGTCCTGTGCACCACCAGCGGTGCAAAGAGCCTACGTGAAAGACTTCCATCCTGGGCGGCTGCTCGCTTTTGCCTTGACCTGGGCCCAGGTCAGATTTCTATCGACTTGCTTAATTTCCTTATTGAGGCTCCGCCGCCATGAGCCCCTGGGTCTGCCTCTGCTGCGATGTCCTGCTGGATTCCAATCCAGCGCTTGCTTGCAGATTTCGTTTCCGCCCCGTCGAAGTGTGTGGTCGACCCACCTCCACTTTCGCTTTCGAATTTCTGTTGCTATCGGCTTCTGATGACATCGACGATGGAGCTCGGCATTCGAGATCCAGTTGTGAGGCCACCAGGCACGAATTATATACCGCAGGCATCGGTTGATGAAGACCTGCAGCTTTTGAGTGTTCTCCGTTGATACACACCACGTCTCGCTGGCGTATAACAACACAGATTTCACGTTCGAGTTGAAAATTCGGATTTTGGTGCGTTGACTTATCTGGTTGGATCTCCATACGTTTCGTAAACTCGCAAAGGCAGCCCTAGCCTTCTTGATTCGTGCACCTATGTCGCTCTTGGTCCCGCCGTCCGACGCTATTTGGCTGCCAAGATATTGGAAACTTTCGACCTTCTCCACTGCTTGCCCCGCTACCGTAAAGTTGGAAGGGTTGCCCGTGTTGATATCCAACGATTTGGTCTTGTTGACGTTGATGGTGAGACCCGCCGCAGAGGAGCGTTCGGCTAGGTCATTGAGCTTACTCTGCATATCAGAGCGCCGTTGTGCTAGTAGAGCAACATCATCAGCCAAATCGAAGTCGTTGAGATGCTCCATGGTGATAGGCTGCCAAAGCAGCCCACGGTTCGGTACACGGTCAATTGCACCTACCATGATCTCGTCGATTACGATGAGAAACAGTAGCGGTGATAGTATACATCCTTGTCTCACACCAGCGACTACCCGGATAGGGTCGGACAAGGCTCCGTTATGCAGAACTCTGCACGTGAAAGCCTCATACTGCGCTTCGATGAGATTGACGATTTTATCCGGGACTCCCTTGCGTCTCAGGGCGCCCCACAGATTCTCGTGATTGAGACGGTCGAAAGCTTTTTCGTAGTCAATGAATACCAAATAAAGGGACTCTTGGAATTCATTGACCTGCTCCAGGATGATGCGGAGCGTGACAATATGGTCCACACAAGATCTTCCGGCACGGAATCCTGCCTGCTGCCGTCGGAGAGTCGCGTCGATCTTCTCCTGTATCCGATTCAGGATAACTTTGCACAGAACTTTGAGAACAATACACAGTAACATGATGCCTCGCCAATTGTCGCACACAGTCAGATCCCCCTTCTTTGGGACCTTCACTAAGATGCCCTGCATCCAGTCGGCCGGAAAAGTCGCGGTGCCCCAGATATTACAGAATAGTTGATGCAACATTTGTGCGGATAGCATGGGGTCAGCTTTGAGCATCTCTGCTGATATGCGATCGACCCCTGGAGCCTTATTGGATTTCATGCTTCGGATAGCTGCTTCAATCTCCTGCAGTGATGGGGCCTCGGAATTGACGCGAATGATGCGCCGCACCCTAGGCGGATCATGCCGAAATGTTGATGGCTGGTTGGCCGTCGAAACTTGAAGAAGTTGTTCGAAGTGCTCAAACCAGCGTTTCAGCTGGTCAGTGGGGTCGGTAAGCAATTGTCCAGTCGTGTCCTTCACTGGCATCCTCGGGTTCATCCTTGCTCCACTCAGACGTCGTGAGATATCGTAGAGGAGGCGTATATCGCCAGTGCTTGCGGCTTTCTGTCCTTCGTCGGCCAGGGAGTTCACCCACGCTCGCTTGTCCCGTCTGCAAGAGCGCTTGACTTCCTTCTCTAGAGCCGAGTACCGTTGACGGGCTTCGTTCTTGGCTCCTCTGGTTCTCGCCCGCTCTATCGCGGCTTTTGCTTCTCTACGCTCCTCAATCTTCCGCCAGGTTTCATCTGTGATCCACTCTTTCCTCTGGGTGCGTAGCTCACCCAAGTTGTTCTCGCTTGTTTCTATAAGGGCATTATTGATGGCCGTCCATTGTTCTTCTACGCTGCCACCTTCTGGAACGTCCGCAGCTCGAGTCTCAAGTTCATGAACAAAAGACCTTTTTACAGCTGGATCTTCAAGTTGGCGTGTGTTGAACCGCCGCCCGAGTCTCTCTTCCCGTCGCTGAATCCGCGCCATGCGTAGGCGGATTTCACCGATTAGAAGGTGATGGTCAGACGCGATGTCGGCGCTGCGTTTATTCCGGACATCAAGAAGGCTCCGTCTCCATTTTCGGCTGATGCAGATGTGGTCGATCTGATTCTCGGTATGTCCATCACGGGAAACCCACGTGACTTTGTGCACTGGCCGATGGGGGAAGAGCGAGCCCCCGATCACCATGTCGTTATTGCCACAAAATTCTGCAAACAGCGTCCGATGACACGCTCATAGTCCGTGTTGTCGGAGCCGATCTTCGCATTGAAGTCACCAGTGTAGATCTTGATGTCACTCTTTGGAACCTTATCCACGACGGCATTCAGTTGACTGTAAAAATTCTCCTTGTCCTGTAGCTCGGCAGCATCGGTTGGCGCATAACATTGGATTATGGTAAGGTTACGAACCCGTGTTCTAAATCTGGCAACGATTATCCTCTCATTAACAGGCTCCCACTTGATGAGCGCAGCACTTGCCTGGACGCTAAGTAGGAGACCAACTCAACGATGGCGGGGAGCGTTTTCACCTCGAATACCAGAGTATAGTCAACAACCAATACGGAACTAACGATTTTAAATTGGCTCACCACTTTAGTAGCCTATTGGTCCCAAGCAAACGATTAACGTACCCTATTCTAGTTGAAATTCTATTACTACACTATGTTTGTTTTGATTCGCTATGGAAGTTTGACAGATAACATCAGGGGTGTGTGGATTCATGCAGAACATGCAGGGGTGAGTGAAATAGCTTGGGACTGCTTGGGGCCGTTGTTCTGATACTGAGTGAGCCAAAAATAATAATGATTTTCTTCGGGACCCAGTGGTCATAGAGTTACCTCTATGGTAATACCAGGGGGTGGAAACTAACGATTTTAAATTGATTCACTGCTTGAGTAGCCTATTGGTCCCAAGTACTTCTATGGTGTACCCCATTCTAGTTGAAATTCTATTACTACACTTTGTTTGTTTTGATTCGCTATGAAAGTTTGACAGATAACATCAGGGGTGTGTGGATTCATGCAGAACATGCAGGGGTGAGTGAAATAGCTTGGGACTGCTTGGGACCGTTGTTCTGGTACTGAGTGAGCCAAAAATAATAATGATTTTCTTCGGGACTCAGTGGTCTTAGAGTTACCTCTATGGTAATACCATAGAGGTAACTCTAAGACCACTGGGTCCCGAAGAAAATCATTATTATTTTTGGCTCACTCAGTACCAGAACAACGGTCCCAAGCAGTCCCAAGCTATTTCACTCACTCCTGCATGTTCTGCATGAATCCACACACCCCTGATGTTATCTGTCAAACTTTCATAGCGAATCAAAACAAACATAGTGTAGTAATAGAATTTCAACTAGAATAGGGTACGTTAATCGTTTGCTTGGGACCAATAGGCTACTAAAGTGGTGAGCCAATTTAAAATCGTTAGTTTCGTATTGATTGTTGGTAATACGTTCTACTGTTCACTTATCGGATTTCAAGTAAATTAACTAAATAATTACGTAAAATATCTGAGAATTTAGATTCGTAATGAATAATAACAGGTGAGTGCAGATCAGGGCGCAACCTTAGTCGCGATCCTCAGATTGTTGTAGAATAAGCGATAGCTCTGGATGCACATAATGTCCAAGTTTATGCCAGGGGATGGATATGGCTGTCATATCGCTTAAGTTTGCTGCGTACCGAACATCTGCAACGTTGTCAGCGGTACCATGATATGTTTTGTTGTTTTGATGTTGAGTACGTGTATTCAGCAATATGTCAAACCCCTGGTTTATGCCCCATTCCTGGGTGTCGTACAACGTAATATTACACTACCGGTGGAATGATCTCTGTGCAGCTGTTTAGATGTAATATCCAACAACTTTTTTTACTGTGCAGGTCAATCCATCGGTTGTGTAATATCACATGGTACGATGTACATTGATTTTGTGAACAAAATTACATCCATTGATGTAATATTGTATCTGCGTTTTGCTATTACATCATTATTTCATACATCAGCTTGAATTACGTTGATCGATAATACATTTTTTTTTTGCTGTGTATTAGCATAGAGGTAACTCTAAGACCACTGGGTCCCGAAGAAAATCATTATTATTTTTGGCTCACTCAGTACCAGAACAACGGTCCCAAGCAGTCCCAAGCTATTTCACTCACCCCTGCATGTTCTGCATGAATCCACACACCCCTGATGTTATCTGTCAAACTTTCATAGCGAATCAAAACACACATAGTGTAGTAATAGAATTTCAACTAGAATAGGGTATGTTAATCGTTTGCTTGGGACCAATAGGCTACTAAAGTGGTGAGCCAATTTAAAATCGTTAGTTTCGTATTGATTGTTGGTATTAGTGAGATCTTGCGTCGAGAAGTCAATTGAAGAATATCGGAATAACTAGTTCATACTGTTTAATATTGTCTAACTTTCGATGTTTTCCAATTTCAATAGCAAATACACCCCTGCATTCTCGCCCGTGTGATTCGCTCGTCCTGTGTGGCGTCCGCCAATCATCGCCGATGTCACAATCGAACAGCTGTCAAATATCTTTACTCATTCATATTTTTCATCCTCCAGCCAGCAGCCGAACTCGCGAAAAAAGTTAGTGCGTACCAGCAGCAGCTCTTTTGTACAAATAAAGCCCGAAAAAGTGCATAAAACCGATCGAAACCCGCTTCCGGTTGAAACCCTCACCGGAAGAAGCCCCCGCAACGATTGCCGTAGTTCGTACCGGGTCGCAAAAGTGTAAAAATCGTGCATCGAAAATTGTGCAGCAGCCCATCGCAGGAAGGCGAGCTGTTCTAGAACAAACTCGACATCTCCGTCGCGGGGTGATTGCCATTGTGGTCGTGTGCGGGTATTTGTGTGCGTGAGAGAGGAGGAAGCACAATCCGCGAGAAGCAGCTGGTTGGAGACGAAGGAAAACACTTCGAGTGTGAGGAAGCTTCATTGAAGTGCGAAATTGACCGAAGGCGGTGTGCGGAAGAAGCAAAGCTCAGAAATTAAAGGAACAGTTCTGACAGAATAGACCAAGGTGGGTTTTTGGTCATCTTTTTCATTGATTTGCTTTCGTAATCGCTCCAGGAGCTGATGGCTGTGATGGGAATTTGTTGTGTAGTTTGAGAAGTATTCTTCATAGAAAGAGGGTGACTAATCGTCTAAATTAGGAAATTGGTTGTGGATTTGTGTAGGAGAAACAGAGGCAGGAAGTTATTGATAATGGAGTGTGACGTAAACGTCTGGTTTTCTATTGCAGATCACCGGCGCGATGTCTCAACAGCAACCATCTCAGCCCACGGTGCGGCACATTCCGATCTTTGTCGAGGGACGATCGGAGCCGTTGGTGAATAAGGTGCCGGAAACTCAGCCGAGTAACAATTCCTCGTCCAGTTCGATTCCGGAGATGCCTCGGATGGACATGCCACGCATGGATATGCCTTCGCATAATACCAACGACTTCTTCAAGCATGGGTCCATCTTTGACAAAGCGCGTGATTTTCCGGTGAGGAGTTTCGGCAATTCGTCCATTTTCAACAAGACCAGTCCGGCTCGGGAAGCGTCACCGGCCAGGCAAGTTCCTGTATTTACAGATGCTTCGTCAACAGTGCCTCCGTCGCAGCAGCAGCCGCATTCGGCTTCACAACACCAGCAGTCACAGCCTCGTGGTTCATCTCAACCACGGCAAACTCCGTCTCCTCCGACCGCTGCCCAGCAGCAACAGCAATACCAACAGGAGCAAGCCCAGCGGTATCAGCAGTACCAGCAAGAACAACAGCAAGCGGATAAACAGCAGCAGACAGCCCATGATCAGCCGGATTCACAGTCTAAACCGATGCCACCTCCGGCGAATGATCCGATCGGCAAAATTCAAAACATCCAGCGAGACGTTCTGCAGATCTTCGACCAGGTGGAAAAGTTCCAGGGCAGCAAGGAAGGCAAAAAGGACAAATCCTACATTTTCTTAGACGAGATGCTGACTCAGAATCTGCTAAAGCTGGACTCGATCGATGCCGAAGATCAACCGCAAATCAAATCCGCCCGCAGGGAAGCTATCAAGAGCATAAACCACTGCATCGCCGTCCTGGAGGCCAAAGCGGAAGCTGCCGGTTCCGCAGCGACTGACGCCAGTGAGTCTACCAATAGCGGTGAACAGCAGCAAGTGCCTAATGGAACGACTGCTAGAACCGGTTCCGGTGCTTCTCTATCGCATTCTTCGTCCAATTCTTCTAGTCAACAGCACCAGCAGTCGAAATAGACACTGTAAGATTTTTCCTTCTATACCAAGATCCTTTCATAACCACACACTCGTTCTTCAAATTTCAACCAAGTTAGCGTACACACAGATATTAGAAATTAGTATGATGATTGCTACACTCTGCTGCTATTACCTACTATAGCCCTATATATTCTTACGGTTCTTATAGTGACGTGTTACTTGGATGCGAGCAACAATTGCTAGTAGAGAGACTTTTGTACCACGAAATTTTGTATCCATCGAGGATTTTTAGAAAACAAACACATTGTAGATAACGAGCAAATCGCAAACTAACCAAAATTTAATAGTATTTTTTTTTGATTTTCGTTTGCTTCGTTTGTTTTAGTTCATTAAATTTGTAACGCGAGCAGCTTTTTGTCTTCGCAGTCAGTTTTTGAATCATTGTAGAATTACTTTAATTTGCCGTCCATCTTGAAAAGTTTCTTCGCTTCCGAACAAATTTGACATGAAATCATTTCGTCAAACAGGTACCCATTTCTCTACTTATTCCCTATACCATTGCGCCCAATTCATCCCCATTCACTGTTGATCACGTTTAGGCACTCTCTCTGAAAAACTCTCCTGCTAATGACGGTACTGTTCGGGTAGCGATCTCTAGTTTAATTTTACCCAGTGATGCCATCGAATCTTGTTGCGAGCGCCATCTTGACGGATGTTTTCATCATCTTCCGTCAATGCCCCCACCCCGGCAATCCTCACACGAATTAAAAACGATTGTTTTTTTTTACCTACAATCAGTTTTCCAAAAAGTAACTAGAGTTTTATTTATTGTTTATTTTTTGCTTTATGTTTTATGTTTTTTTTTCTGTAGAAATGTAAACTAATTTAATTGCTGAATAATTTCACAAAGAAACAACAGAAATACTGAAACGAAGCGTAAGTTTAAAGTGAGAGTTGATGATTTAAGGTAAGGAAAAAAAAAACTATGGTATCTTATATATATATAAAGATTAAACTTATTTAGAGCCGAGAGTAAATTAATACAATAAATATAATCAAATTAATTGACTTGAAAAGAAGGAGCGAAGCAAAATAATAAAAACTCACACACACACATTTCAGTTTTAGTGGACATTGGATGGTGTTTGTTGCGGTTTTAGAATTCTTCGAAAATCCTTGTTGGCATGTCAGTGTGATCGTCTGAATTCACCTACGGGCCCGACGTGGTCTCTGGATTTCAACAATGATATCATTCTAGTGCAATTTTATTCATTATGAGTTTTGATCCAGATTGAATGAGAAAAAAAAATGCATGTGCATGTTGAGGATTAAGGGCCGTTTCTTCAACTACAGCATCATCAACGTGCACTGCCCACACGAAGGGAGACCCGACGACGAGAAAGAAGCGTTCTATGCGCAGCTGGAGCAGGTGTAGGACGGCTGTTCGCAACGGGACGTCAAAATCTCTATCGGCGACATAAACGCTCAGGTAGGACGGGAGGCAATCCCCCTATTCTGCGAGTCACGTGACTCTCTCTCACCGGTGAGGTGACAATAGTCACCTCGTGTGAGGTGACTCTCCATTTGATTTACATGGAGAGTCACCTCACACGAGGTGACAATTGTCACCTCACCGGTGACAGAGAGTCACGTGACTCGCAGAATAAGGGGGAATGTATAGACCGGCAATCGGGCCAAACAGCCTGCATGCCGTATCGAACGACAACGGCCAACGATGCGTGAACTTTGCAGTCTCTCGAGGAATGGTAGTTCGAAGTACCTTTTTCCCCCGCAAGGATATCCACAAAGCCACCTGGAGATCACCTGACCAACACACAGAAAACCAAATCGATCACGTTCTAATCGACGGGAAATTCTTCTCCGACATTATCAACGTCCGCACGTACCGAACATAGATTCGGACCACTACCTAGTTGCAGTATGCATGCGCTCAAAACTCTCGACGATGCATAACACCCGTCGAAGTCGAACGCCGCGACCCAACATTGAGCAACTACGGGACGCCGGAGTTGCCCAGGACTACGCGCAGCAGCTGGAACTTGCACTACCCACGGAAGAGCAGCTTGGTGCAGCTTCTCTTGAAGATAGCTAAAGGGATATCCGTTCCACCATAGGTAGTACTGCTGCAGCGGCACTAGGTACTGCAATCCCGGATCGAAGAAATGACTGGGTTGACGGCGAATGCAAACTGTTAGTAGAGGAGAAGGATGCAGCACGGGCGAGAATGCTGCAACACCGCACGAGATTGAATGTGGAGCGATACAGACAAGCGCGGAACAGACAAAACTCGGTTTTCCGAAGGAAGAAGCGTCAGCAGGAAGACCGAGATCGCAAGGCGATGGAAAATCTGTACCGCGTAAATGACACACGGAAGTTCGTGCAAAGGCTACGTGCCGCAAGCCGATATGTGCAAGGACTTGGACGGTAACCTTCTCACGAACGAGTGTGAGGTGAAGCAGCAGAAAACGAAGGTGGCACGGCAACATACCTTGGAGCACGCGCAGAAGACTACAGGCTACCGGCCTCTGATCTTCAAGAAGTTGAGGAGGAGATCGGTCGGCTGAAGAACAACAAAGCAGCTGGTGTAGATCAACTACTAAGTAAGCTATTAAAATACGGTGGTGAAGCACTGGCTAGAGCGCTGCACTGGGTAATTGCCAAGATTTGGGAGGAGGAGATATTACCGGAGGAGTGGATGGAAGCTGTCGTATGCCCAATCTACAGAAAGGGCGACAAGTTGGATTGCTGCAACTACCGCGCGATCACACTGCTGAGCGCCGCCTACAAGGTACTCTCCCAAAATCTATGCCACCGCCTGTCACCATTTGCAAGAGAGTTCGTGGGGCAATACCAGGCGGGATTCATGGGTGCCCGCGCTACCACGGACCAAATTTTCGCGATTCGGCAGGTTCTGCAGAAATGCCGCGAATACAACGTGCCCACACATCATTTGTTCATCGATTTCAAATCCGCATACGACACAATCGATCGATATCAGCTATGGCAGATTATGCACGAGTACGGATTTCCGGATAAACTGACGCGATTGGTCAAGGCGATGATGCATAGAGTGATGTGCGTTGTTCGAGCATCGGGGACACTCGACTTCCTTTGAATCTCGAAGGGGGTTACGGCAAGGTGATGGACTTTCGTGTCTGCTATTCAACATCGCGTTAGAAGGTGTGATCAGAAGAGCTGAGATAGACACGAGTTGCACGATATTCAGGAAGTCCATCCAGCTTCTTGGCTTCGCCGATGACATTGACATCATGGCACGGAACTTTGAGACGATGGCGGCAACGTACATCAGACTGAAGGCTGAAGCTAGACGGATTGGACTTGCCATCAACGCATCAAAGACAAAATACATGAAAGGAAGAGTTTCTAGGGAAGTTAGCCTCCCACCCCGAGTTCAGATTGACGGTGACGAAATCGAGGTGGTCGATGAGTTCGTGTATTTGGGCTCACTGGTGACCGTCGAAAATGATACCAGCAGAGAAATTCAAATACGCATTATGGCAGAGAATCATGCCTAGAATCATGTGAAGGAGGCGAATGAACCACGAGTTGCACCAGCTACTGGGAGAACCATCCATCGTCCACATTACAAAAATTGGGCGACTACGGTGAGCTGGGCACGTCGTAAGAATGCCGCACGATGACCCAGTGGAAATGGTTCTAGAAAGCGACCCAACAGGAACAAGAAGAAGAGGCGCGCAGCGGGCAAGGTGGATCGACCAAGTAGAAGGCGACTTGTGGACCCTTTGCAGACTACGAGGCTGGCGAAGCGTGGCCATGGATCGAGTAGAGTGGAGACGACTTCTTCGGAAGGACAACAAGGCCTTAGTCTGATTGGTAAGGTAAGTATGAATGAAAAAAGAACAAAGTGCAGCTTGAAATATGGGTCACCTCACTAGTGACAGAGGCGCACTTATTTGGAAACCTATAGATTTGGAATTTTCTCAATAAGTTCCTTAGAAGAATCACCCCAAAATGTCTTCAGTCTCAGTGTTACTTTCAGGTTTCTCCTCAATAATGTTATGATTCTCTCCGGAATTGCCTAGAAATTTTCTCCATGACAAAGAACAGTTCAGAAAACTCTTGGAATGGACTCTACAATTTTTATTGTAGTCTCAATGATTTTCTCAAAAAAAGCATTAACTCAAAATTTCCTAGTAATTCTTCTCGAATTTACCTCATCCAATGGAGAATTATGGAGATTGCTTTAGAACTAACCTGCATTTTTTTTTGTGAATTTATTTGTTTGTACAGGCTTAATCGAATAAACTTTACAGAGTCAAATTATCTTTTGCGTTATAATCCTGAGAATTCGATTCCCTTGGAATTCTCTTCAGAATCTCCAGGAGATAAAAGCTGCTCAGAAATTTTCATGAGAATTTCCTCTCAGTATCCTTAAGACTCTTACTCCAGGAATTTCATTGAAACTCTCTTCAACATAAGCCTAAAATTGTGAGGCTTTTTTTTCTATGCTCAGAATTCTATACGTTTGAAATTACTATCGGCATTCCCTTGAAGCTCTCCTTAAAAGAATACACGGCCAACCAGACCAACTCAGCGACAGAATTCGATTGACTCAGAGCATTTTATTTCCATATGAAAATTACTCATATTTGGATTTGTAGTTACCAGTTACAGAGCTATATGGGCAGTGTCAGCAACCGGTGGAAACTAACGATTTTAAATTGGCACAATACTTGACTAGCCTATTGGTCCCAAGTACATCGATTAACGTACCCCATTCTATTCGAAATTCTAGTACTACACTATGTTTCTTTTGATTCGCTATAAAAGATGGCAGATAAAATGAGGGTACTGGTACTATCTTCGGTCCCAAGCTAATCGATGCACCCCTCGAAACATAGGAAAATCCAATAACCCCTCATTTTATCTGTCAAACTTTCATAGCGAATCAAAACAAACATATTGTAGTACTAGAATTTTGACTAGAATGGGATACGCTCAACCGGTGGACACTAACGATTTAAAATTGGCTCACCACTTGACTAGCCTATTGGTCCCAACCAAATCGATTAACGTACCCCATTCAAATATTCGTAACATAATTTCAGAACCCGTATCAATAAAAAGAAAAAGGTGAACACAAAACAACAAACTGCCAGTGTGGTTCAATCCACAACTAAAACATTTGAAGAACAAAAAGCAGCAAACACACAAATTATACAAAAAAAGAAAACACTAGAACAAATTTACAACACTATCATAACATATGCAACCAACTCAACACAGCCATTAACACTGCACATGAAGAATATAATCGGTAAGTCGAAAGTGAAGTCAAATCATGTCCTAAGAACTATTTCAATTATGTAAAAACGAAATTGAAAAGTAATAATTTTCTGTTACGAATACATTTTGATGGAAATGTAGGTGAAAATCCTTCTGAAATCTGCATTCTCTTTGCAAATTTCTTTCAGGAAGTATACACCACATTTTCTGAAAAAGACCGCGCCCGCGACTTCTTTGCATTCATTCCCGAAGTCTCTAACAACATATCTGTCAATTAAATATGTCAACATGAAGTCCTCAATGCACTATAAAATTTGGACGCATCTAAAGGACCAAGACCTGATGGAATTGCACCTGTATTCTTGAAGAATCTTTCAGAACAACTCACCCTTCCTTTAGAACGCCTTTTCAATAGGCGAATCCAATAAAAACTAAGTGATTGTTTCAGCCTCTGGCGGTGAATAGGGGAACCCTCAATAGAGTGATGAGGGTGGAAATTTTCACCGCGAAGCATCCCTAATAAAATTGTTATGGTTATTTTGCTTAACGACGTGTACCGGGTATCATCCAAACCATTTGCGGAATAGTTCTATTATTTGGGTTATCGTTAGTTTATGGTTATTTTTTATTAGGGATAGGAAGAGGAACATATTTTCACCTGTTCTGACTTATTTATCCACCGCAGGTGTTTGAAATCATCATCCACGTGGAATATTTTGTTTTCTGTATAGGGTTTGCAGTGATCCGGCTGGTGCTTCCATATACAGGGTGTCCATCCAACCGACAAATCCGGGAAAAAAACTGGGAATTCGGATTTACCGGGAAAAATGCGGGAAATATCATATATACTCATCTTAAGTAAATTTTTTGATTTTATATTAGTTTTGTAGGCCACTTGAAGAATCCTTTACACCTTTAAATTTATAATGTTACTTGGAATCAATCAACTAAAGGGTGATACGGTCAAAATTTGGTCAATATCAACTTGACGTATTTCTTTCAATTTTGCATTTAAAAAACCTGAACACCCCTCATTTTGAAGGTGTGTGTGTGTAGAATGTTGCTCCTATTTTGATTTTGGAATTCACTCTTCAGTTATCAAAATGCCGTCCAAGCAAGAAGAGCAGCGTATCAAAATTTTGCTCGCGCATCGCGAAAATCCGAGCTACTCGCACGCAAAGTTGGCAAAATCGCTAAAAGTTGCCAAATCAACCGTTACAAATGTAATTAAAGTGTTTGGGGAACGTTTGTCGACAGCCAGGAAGTCTGGATCGGGGGGAAATCGAAAACCGGAAGCCGCTGAGACGACAAAGAGAGTTGCCGGTAGTTTCAAGCGAAACCCTAACCTCTCTCTCCGAGATGCTGCAAATAAGCTGGGTGTATCGTCTACAACCGTGCATCGAGCCAAAAAACGAGCCGGACTATCGACTTACAAGAAGGTAGTGACTCCAAATCGCGATGATAAACAAAATACGACGGCCAAAGCGTGATCCCGGAGGCTGTACACGACGATGCTGACGAAGTTTGACCAACCGGTGAGCACTCGTGTTTATTTCAGTTACCGTGTGGACATAATTTGTGATGAGCCCCGGTCCCTTTCAAATTGTATCATTATTTATATACGATCCATATATTTGAAATGACGTTTCACATTCATCTAGTGATGGCCGATTTTCATTCGAATTATCGATTAATCGATTAACGAACCGAAAGGTAAAATATTTGCAATCGGTTTAATCATGCCGATATAAGCATTAACTTCTCCAGAGGATCATCACCGATCGTTTCAAACAAGTGCTGCACTCTCATTGGTGGAAAAAGTGCAGCACAACAAACAAAAAAAAATCGATTAGTTGTTAATCGAGTAATTAAAAAATGGGACACCTCTGATTTTGGTGTGTTTATTTTGATAAAAATGAGCGCAAAATTTCATCTCTACCGAAGGGGCAGCAAAACCACAAAATTACCTTGAATACGAGGGGTATTCAATGGATGAAAGGGACCGTGAAAGAGGACACTAAAATAGAAAGTTTTTCTTCCGACAGTTTCATCTTAGTATTCATCTTTGGTTTGACTGCGTGGTAATGGACGACGAAACCTACGTCAAAGCCGACTACAAGCAGCTTCCGGGACGGGAGTTTTATACGGCAAAAGGAAGGGGAAAGGTAGCAGATGTTTTCAAGCACATGAAACTGTCAAAGTTCGCAAAGAAATATCTGGTTTGGCAAGCCATCTGTACCTGTGGCTTGAAAAGCAGCATTTTCATAGCTTCCGGGACTGTCAACCAAGAAATTTACGTGAAAAAGTGTTTGAATAAACGTCTGCTGCCTTTCCTGAAGAAACACGGTTGTTCCGTACTGTTTTGGCATCTTGCCATTACGGTAAAAAGGCCATGGAGTGGTACGCCGCCAACAACGTGCAGGTGGTTCCCAAGGACAAGAACCCTCCCAACACGCCAGAGCTCCGCCCAATTGAGAAATACTGGGCTATTGTCAAGCGGAACCTAAAGAAGACCTAAAAAACTGCTAAGGGCGAGCAGCAGTTCAAGGCAAACTGGCTTTCTGCGGCGAAGAAGGTGGACAAGGTGGTTGTACAAAATCTGATGGCAGGGGTCAAGCGTAAGGCCCGGCAATACCATCCCTCTGCAAAGGGGGAGTTTGGTAAAGATGGATGAAAAAACCGATTTGTACCTTCCTTAAAAGTTGTCCTAGCTCGCTTGTCTAATATCTATATACAATCTTCACACTGCCGTACTCTAACGGAACTATCAACTCTATGCTTTCATCTACTCCATCTATCGTATAAAAATTACCACTACAGTCTGTTATTTGAAATTAGCATCTTCAACTATGTTTCAGAACCTATTTCGGTCACCTCTGGGGTGCCCCAGGGTTCTCATGTAGGCCCAATTCTTTTTATTTTGTACGTAAACGACATTTCCTACATGCTTAAAAAAATAAAACTTCTTATATATGCAGACGACACGAAGCACTTCATGGAAATAAGTAATTCTAGCGACACAGAAGAATTCCAGAATTAGCTCGTTAGTTTCGTATTGATTGTTGGTTCGTTGGTGCTTTTAACAGCCTAAATGTATGATCAGATGATCAAAAACATCGTACCATCACTGTACTCACGGTCTATGGTACAGTTCTAAATGACACGAACCGTTATGTAGCATTTTCGCGAAAGTCTCAGCTCTCATACACACACACTCACCCATCTACAAGTTTTTCTTCTCGCAAAAGTGTAGTGAACAGTGTAGTAGTCGTCCTCCTTTCGTGGTAAAAGGAGAAAGAGTGAGAGAGAGCGAACGCCAATAGGTGGTAGTAATCGTTCATAAATCGCATGGCTACGATTGTGTGCGTACGGTTACGAGACAAGATTGTTGTGTGTTGAGCGAGCAGTCGCAACTTAACTAGCGCAGATTGGATCGTTCGTTCGGTGGTGTTGTAGTATTTCAGCAAACGCAACAGAAGGAAGAGAACCCCAGTTTCGGACTAGCTGCGAAAAAGTGTAAATTTTGTCCCGTTTAGCAGCGTTTTTCGCGTCCCATTCCGCGATGGAGGTGGAAAGCAACGTCATCAAGGACGAGTCCTCCCGGTAAGTGGTGCGGTGGTGGCGATTTTTGCTGCCCGAAATCCGTCTCTGCGAAAAAATGGATGACAGAAGGAAGAATCCGAAGGAGAGATTTTTTTTCGCCTATACAACTTCGATCTTTTTTTACTGCTACTGCTGCTGTTGCTGGTGTTGTTGCTCTACTATACTCTCACTTTGTTTTTGTTGCTTGTATGTGAAATAATAACGATGCACGGACGGACGACGGATGATATCAAAATACCGTCACGCAACTTTGCTTGTGTGCGAACCCCCTTGTGGAACAGTGTGTGATGCGAGGAACAAGCCAGTGCTGCCAGTTGAATGGATAGAGAGATCAATATTTTCAACGAGGTACTCAGGAATGTGTTTGGGACTTGCAGAAGACGAAGTTCGCGTAAGCAAGTCCTCTGGTGACCCACCCGTGGAACAATCCGCACGGTCTGGCGATTAAAAATTGAAACAGGACATGCAATTAACACAGTTTATACTAACAGGCTATCGTTACTAATAAAACAACAAATTACAAGTAATCACATTGATTACGGTGCTTTGCCGTGGAACAATATTGTTGGATTTCGTCTTCTAGAAAGTCGAGAAAATAGGGCTCTATGCTCTGCTTAAAAATTTAGCGATTGTTTACTTGATTTTCTTTAAATCTCTGATCCAAAACATGCACGACTTTAGTGATTAAATTTGTTACTTTATTTTAACGAATAGTGTAGTAGGATTACCTCTGATTCGAGAGTTCGTAGTTTCATGGTTTTATTTGGTATGTATGAAGCTGGGAGGGAGAAGCAAATACTACACACAAAATCTAATAAATCAATCACAATATTGCGCAAGAAAATTCTTGGCAAATAAAAATTATCAAGTAATTTGTTCCCATAATGAGGGGTTTCGGTTTTTCGTGTCTCTGCTGTTTACGTGTTACCGTCGGATGACTTAATGCTTGTGGATAGTTGGAGTTGAAAAATCACTTGTAGAGACTCGTAGTGAATCAGCCAAAATGAAGTGTCAGGTGAAATACTGCGGCCGGAACAGCAGGAATTATCCTGGATTGGGTGTTTTGCGCTTTCCTACTGATTATATCACAAGATCCCAATGGATTAAGTTCTGTCGGATGGATTCCGGAACCGGCGAAAACCAAGCTCGCGAGTCTGTAGCGTAAGTGTTGACGGTACAAGTGTTTTGCATTTTATCAATGTTGCTATGATCTTTTTTAATTATTTGCAGGCCCATCTCTTAGAGGACTGCTTCCGCGTCGATAAAAATGGGAAGAAAACGAAAATAAAGATGCCGTTCCGTCAATTGAAGCTTTCTTGCTACCTCCTGAAGACGAACCGGAAGAGAGCGATCGGTTGTTGGACTTTTATAAATCCCGTCCCCTCTACTCTTCGCCGGCTCTTCTGGATTATAACTACGCGAACTTTGCTGCTGTGGTGCCTGAATGGGTTGCTATTGGAGATGAAAAAGATGAACAGAACACTGAAGAGGATTCAGACCCGGAAGTCGCCAGGAACGATCTAGATTTGGAGGAAAAGTTCGAACCACAAAGTGAACCGGTCTGTGGTACAGCGTGTAACGAAGGAACTCATTCGGGCTCAAGGATTAGAGCTAGTGAGAATGAAAATTCATTCAAGTTGCTCAGGTATAATAATAAACGCGTAGGTAATATCATGTACTGGAATGATGTGGGAATCCCAGAGCCAGAGTATGATGTTTTGACCACGTCTGAGCACATTAACAAACAATCCCATAAAGATGATAGGATATAGACATTTGAATACCCGAACCAAACCCGTAACCAATTCATAAAAATTTGAAGAACCCGAACCCGACCTGACCCCTGTAATTAATGGAATTAATTTAATTACGGCTGCTTCCTGTGCCGGAGTTGAAATTTTTGCGTGCCCCTCGATGCTACCCGTACCCAAATATACCCCTTACCCGATCCGAACTCAAAAATATTTTCTTCGTATACTCGTACCCGACACGAACCCGAAAATTTAGAGTAACCGTACCTGAATATCTCTACAACCCCCTCCATTTTGAGAAAACTATCAAATTTACGATATAACATGCTTGATACACTACAATTTAGCTAAATTACATACCGATTCCTGAACTGAAGAAACGAAAATTTGGCAGTGCAAATTGTTTTCAAGCAAGAAAATATTTTGTATTCGATATCAATACTTCCCATTGATTGATGTTTTGTACTGCTGGCTCCCACTGACAGTTTGTGACAGCTCATTTCTGGCTTCACTTGACATTCACATTTTCCGAGTCTGTTTCTCCCTCCCAGGTATGAAGTATCGCAGCGAAGCTAGAAATTTGTAAAAGTATTTATAACCTTTCCAACATACATGTACATATTTTCGAGGTGCTTGTTTCACATTTGAATTCCCACACTGCGACCAGCGTTTAGGCGCACATACTTAATCTGCGTATGAGCGCCAAAAGAAGGGGGTATTATGTACCAAAGAAAGGCTCCACAGAGCTTATAAGTAAGCGACAGCGAAGACGATGATCCAACACGATAGTGCAATAATTTTAAAATGAATACACACACAATGTAAGAAAGACCACACTGATGATCGCGTTCGCTTGTTTTTGTTTTCTTCCGCAGCAGAAGCAGAGGTGCTGCTGGTCAGCACCACCATAGAGGCAGCAAGAGCAATGCTGCTAGCGCCAACAGTGCTAACACCGTTACGGTTAAAGTTGGTCTCAATATGAACATATGCAGACTGTGTCTGATGGAGGGTACCACCACTTCCCGGCTGCAACCGGTTTACTATGCAAAGGACACTGCGGATGAGCCACTATTGCAGAAGATTCTGGATCTCACAACGATACAGGTAAATAACGTTAAAGTACTGGAATTTTAGGTTGCCATTTTAGGTCTTCCAATACTTTGCATCGGAAAACTTGATGTGTGAACAAATGCGAAATGCCACGAGCCTAAAAGGCAATTGAAAAGAAATAATGTAGCTCTGCATACATTGAAGAGCATTGGTTCAGTTTATAATGATATCTGTCACTCGTGTAATATGGAATTTGAATCCTCGTAGCATCTGCTTTGCTGTTCGGAGGATTGTACCTAAGATTCTCACATCCATGAGGATCACCGTAAAACGTTATAACTACCTAAGTAGTTTCACCAATAATGATCTTAACAGCAAAGACTGCTTGCAAGTAACTTCCAAGTCTTCAATCTGCCTAGCGCTATCCCACATTTGGTTAGTAATAGAATAATCAAAATCAATTGGATTTTGTTCGCGGTGGAAAGGGATCAGGATACAGGCAATTCACAATCAGTGATACGATCGGCAGACGAGAAAGCTTATGCGAAATCACATGTTACTCCCTTGGGGGAACGCTGGATGTGTCCGTGAATGCTTCACACCACCAAGAAGCGAAAAACTTTAAGAGAAGCAGTCTTGAGGCAAGTGTATACGGCATCAACTTGTCCGTCAGAGTTCATGGCTCGTAGAGTGACAAGAATTCAGTCCAATTGGTCGTAACAACTGACAGTTTGGATAGATTCTGTCCTAAGATTTAGGGGAGCTAAAAAGATCCACATTTGATTAGCAACATCTGCACGTTACAACGTTTCAGTGCTGTTTATAAGAGCATACATTCAGAATGGACGCAGGAATTCTATCCATACCAACAGCAAATGCTGGCGGCGCCTTACAGATTCAGAGCTCGAAGGATTGCTTACCGAAATGAACCTAAGGATAAGGATTGCTTACCGAGATGGTATCTTCAGAGCGCTTCTGCTCTTTACCGTTTCAGTCGACGCTGGGGACATCGATCATGCCTTGGGCTGTGGCTTTGAGTTTGAACAGGAAATAGAACAAATATGCAGCGCAAATCGTTTGGTTGAAGTAGCCAGCTAGTTCTAATATCCGCCACTCAGCATGGGAGGATACTGCACTAAACTTTGTCTCACATGTACGAGTATCTTCGGAACGTTCCTCAACAACGTTCGGTGCCGGAAGCTTTACCAGTACGTTTCTAAAGGAAGACCACTATCCTTCTAGTGAGATCAAAGGTTGAAGCGCCTCCGAAACAGTACTTACTGTAGTTACAGCTTAATTAAACAGAATAAGGTCTGGTCGGGACCTCCCTTAGCTCAGTCGGTAAAGGCACAGCTACAAAGCAAGACCATGCTGGAGGTGGCTGGGTTCGATTCCCGGTCCGGTCTAGGAATTTTTCGGGTTGGAAAATGTCTCGACTTCCCTGGGCATAGAAGTATGATTGGACTTGCCACACAATTATACCAATGCAAAAATGGTACAGGCATCGAAAGTTCTCAATTAATAACTGTGGAAGTGCATCTAGAACACTAATAGCGAATTCGTTTATTATTCAGTTCCAACCTGGATCGGATATCAAGATTGGGTCTGCTTGTTTTCTGACAAACGTCAGTTTGTTCGTTTGTTTTTAAAACGTAGCTCAGGTTGAGGTTCGCACTGACAAAAAGTTCGGTTTCGCACTGGGTTGGAACTGGTTCCAACCCCGATAATAAACGAATTCGCTATAAGTTGAGAGCACGCAAAAAGCTAATATGCCATGCGCAATAAGCTTGAAAAGCGAGGAAGAAGGTCTGGAGAGCGAATGTTCCTATTGGATGCATCATAGCCATGGAAAAAGAAACCATCGATAATGGTTGAGCTGACAGTCGATGGAATAGTTTGCAGCTCAACCTGTAAAGATCCTCCACTTGAGCGGAGATTGGTTATAATCTCCGATCTGCAGAGTAGCACAGTGTTGACGATGCAATGGTCTCAATACTGTCAATATCGTTGCGACGGTCAGGTGGTGGTAACGATTAGTACGATGTACAGCATAGGTTTCCCAAAATAATTGCCCACGCATCATCTAATAGTAAATCCCACAGCGGTTAAAAACGAAGAAGCACCTTTTACAAGCATGCAACAACTGTCTGCACACCTCGTTTCCTGAACTGAACAAGACAAATATACGACGAAGGATGGAAGAACAAATGATTCATGTGCAAATCAGAGCAGCGCCGGGAGGTTTCCCAATCGAAGTTGTACCAGACATGTGTCCTGAAACCACGTTCCTATCTTTCTTTTTAGGTCACCTACGCCACGGATTTCCCCTCGTCGATATGCATCGGCTGCAAGAGCAAACTGGAAGAGTACCACCATTTTCGGAGACAGTGCTTAGAGAACGATGAACTTCTTAGGATGAAATACTACGAAATCAAGGCGGCTGAAGATTATCACCAGCAACAACTGCAACGCAGTCAGCACGTGGAGCAACAAGAGGTCGTAGAGGAAGTCAAAGGTGAGGAGTACATCGACGATGGAGACGATATCACATTGGCCATCGACGAGTCGGCGGATGTGGAAGAGGAGTATCAAGAGGAAAGCGAAGAACTTCAACAGCAGCAGCAACAACAACTGCAACAACAACAGCAACAGCAACAACAACAGCAGCAACAACAACAACAACAACAACAGCAGCAGGAGCAAGTGGTTGAACAGCAAACGATTCAATATGTGGCGGCTGACGGCACTATGACCGAGTACGTTGAGTCCGGGGATGTTCGGACGGTATCTAGCTCCTCGCAACAGCAACAGATTCACATCAGCGGGTACAGTGAGGGTGAAACGATTCCGGCTGGCGAAGGGCATGAGATCTACTACACGGACGGTAACGATACCTATGCCATTCAAACGACAGCGGAAGGATACGTGAATGCCGCCAACTATGTGCCACAGGGTTATGATAATCAAACCGAAATCGAGTGTACCACCATCGAACAGGAGGAGGAAGTCTACATGGAGGAAGGAGGAGGCACCCCGGTAGGAAGCATTATCACTCCGAGAGGAGTGCACGATCGACCTTATGTGTGCAAGCATTGCAAAACTAGCTTCAAATATGAGTACAACTATGAAAGACACATGAAGAATCATGCAAAAGTTCTGTATAGGTGTGGCAAATGCTCGAAAACGTTCACCAAGCAGAGAAAGTGTCAGCAGCATTTTCTGAAGGCGCACTCGTCCCAACGGTATGAGTGTGACATTTGCTTTAGAACCTACAGTCTCCCAACTCGTTTAGAAAACCACGTGATCGAAATGCACTCGGAAAACGGCGTGTACAAATGCGATCGGTGCACTGAAACCTTCAACTCCTACCTAGATTTCAAATCCCATCGCAACAGCCATCACAGCATAAACGGGTCCAACAGTGCGACGGTGATCGCACAAGCCGTAGAACAACAACGAACTCAACCCATCCAGCAGGTGCAGTCTCCGCAACCGCACATAGCACCTCACACAACTACTTCGGTCAGCACCCGCTCCTCGGTGTCGGACAATTGCGACTTTGAGGTGATGATCGATGAAACCATGATCGCGAAACCGTCGTCCGCCGGGGTTGAATCCGGCGACGAAAAACGACCGCTCGTGGTAGCAACCGCTAGCAGTTCCACTCAGGAACAGGACATCATACTGATCGATGATGAAGCGGCTGGCAGTGTTGCGGTGAATAACAATAACAAACCACCCGCCTCGGCAGCGATAGTAGCATCCACCATCCCCGGTACCAACAGTGTCATCAGTGGTGGAAAGATAGTGACCTCCGGGAGTGCTGCTTCGATTGCCATCACTCCGGCGAGCAGTAGTAATAGCAGTAGTATACCGACAGTCATTACAAATGGGATTGAAAAGAATAGCCTACACAGACAACTGTTGCAGCAGATCGAGGAAAGTGAAGCCAACTCACCGGGGCCCAAGGTTTACAAGTGCGACAGCTGTACGAAGAACTTTGTACATCTGAACAATCTGAAGGCGCACATCTACGCGGAACATGACAACGATAAACCGTTCAAGTGCAAACTGTGTCCCATTTCGTTCAAGACGAAGGAGATCCTGGTGATGCACATGGTGAGTACAGTTGTTTAGAATATCGATTCCGGGCAAACTGACACAAGATGGTGGGATTCAATCACCTCGCTGGCTATATTCGCATATCAGTTCCATATGGATTTCTGTCAATTTTGAGATAACTTATCAAGCCAGTTTGTCCCAGCAACTTTCAAGTATTTACATGGGAATTGCACTTTGTAATTTCAACTGCCATTTTCTCAATGCTTTTTTTCATATGGGACTGATATGCGGATATAGGCAGCCGTCACGCACTGGTGCAAAGGGACCAACGCGAAAAACTTCCATCCTGGGCTGCTGTTTGCTTTAGCTTAAACCTGGGTCCGGATTAAATTCCGATCGACTTGTTTGATTTCCTTTTTGAGGTTCCACTTCTATGAGTCCCTGGGCCTACCCCTGCTGCGATATCCTGCCGGGTTCCAATTCAGCGCTTGTTTGCCGGTTTCGATTCCGCCCCTTCGTAGTGTGTGGCCGAGCCAGCTCCAATGACGTTCTCGAATTTCAGTTGATATCGGCTTCTGATGAGATCGACGATGGAGCTCTGCATTCGAGATCCAGTTGTGAGGCCACCAGGTAAACACCATGTTTCGTTGGCGTATTCGTGGTTCGTGAACCTATGTCGCTCTTGGCCCTGCCGTCTGGCTGATGAGAAATTCACCCATATTCTTGTTTTCGGTGGAACCCAAGGGGTGGTCACTCTACACACGCATTTTGAGCCAGCTTTTTTTTTCTCAGTGTGCCTCAACCAGTGCTGTAAATTCTCAAAATCAATTCAAGAACAACATGTGAGAAGGGCATACAAGCTTTTTTTGTAAACAAACCTTCTTATGCTCTTTTCTCGCTACCCATATGACACCAACGCAAACCATCAACATCACCGGATAGGGGAAGCTTTCCGCTTCCCGATGATGTTATTAGTTTTCGTGGACGACCCTCGGTTGGCGAGAAAAGGGCATACCAAGATTTGTTTACAAAAAGCTTGTATGCCCTTTTCACATGTGGCTCTTGATTTGAGAAACGCTTGATATCATTCAATTGAGTGTAACCTACACATAAACGGATCTCTGATCGACATTACGGCGAAAAAAAGCTAAGCCAACCCGACATCAACTGACTTCTATTAAACCCCAACCCGATGTTAACCCGACATAAACCCAAAATTGACCCGACAGCAACACGACATTGGGTCAACATCGTCCTTAAATTTGCCTTACATTGATCCGACAACTCGGGTCGACTTGTCTGTTCGGGACCATTTTGCTGGGTTTCTTCCATACTCCACTGTCGTATATCAAATCAGTTCGCGTTTGTCTGTCAACGTTAGCTGTTCAACTCGAGCTGTCTGTGCATTTTATTTTTCTTCTCTCCTTCGCTTGCTGTGTGCTGGCGTTCCGCCTCCCGGACGAAAGGCGCTTGCTAAACGTTGTCGTCATCGTGTTTGTGTGTGAGGTTGTGTTTCAGTAATACAATCGAAGGGTGCCATGGCGTTTGTTTTCGGTCACTCGCGAGTTTATTCTGCCGGTGAGGTGCTGGCGCTGCGTTTTACAGACTGTGCTGGCGAACTAAAGCCATTGTGTCGCGAGTGATTGGTGATGGAAAGTGGATGCAGTTCATTTTTTCTCTGCTGAGATCCCTCCAGTTGGAGCAGCTAGTGTGAGTTTCGGGGTTTTTTAGGGTTTCCGCTGCTGTGTGAGGAAGGAAAGGCGAGAGTGCTGTTTTTAACACCGGTTGAAGAAGTAGCGGCAGCATATCTATGGGAGCTCTTCGAAAACATCGTGATGTCATGGATCCCTTTGCAACATATCCGGTGAGATCTTTCCTTTATTTTTCTCTTAACTTTCATTCCATTATTATATGAAACATTATATGCTGGGTACGGTAGGGTTCACCAGGGCACCCGATTTAGGCGAGGTGGATGGGGGGAGTGGAGATGCCGACTCCCTGTTTGTGGAGTTTCGTGAGGGGAGGGCGGGTTCTTCTCTCCACTCACGTCCCTTTGTTGGAAGGCCTGTTTTATGGCCGGTTGTGTGATCCTGTTGTTGGAGGGAGATTATCGTTTGTCCCATGGATGCGCGTTGGCGATGTTGCCCACGGATTCACCCAAATCGTTTTTGGCCTTTCATGTAGTGGCGGGTGGAGTGCAATTGGAGGTTGTTGGACTTGATCAGGTCGAGCAGTGAGGATGGTCCACAGTCTGTGGCCAGTTATCATGCTACAGTGAGTGGTAGTTCCATGTCATCATCATCATCCATAAAAATTAGCTTAAGTGAATGGAAAACAACAGAGTTAATCATCAGATAAAAAAAAACTCACATTTATTTTTACTGTGGAAATTTTTTTTAGGTATTTTTAAGTTTGACGTTTGCATAAAGTTTACCACCTGTTGTCATATTTGATGTATTGTGTTACTATTGGATTGGCACAATGGGTCGATTTTCGTATTTTGGTTTGTATGATTTAAGGGCCACCAATGTATGTTCATATAAAGTAGTTTTTATCATTTATTACATTTGTTTTAGACATGCTTGTACATTTCAGGTAATTTATTTTCATTAGTGATACCATTATTTTTTTACATTAGTTTATTTTTTTTAGCTCAATTGTTACAAAATTTTTTATTGTTTTATTACAGTACTTGTTTTTAGAAGAAGCGGTCAATATTTTTCAGGTCATTACTGACGTTATTATATTCATGCTTATCGTTGGAGGCCTGACGTTGAACATATCAACAAATTAACTTCTAATTAATTGTAGTTATTTCCCGTCAGTATGCAATGGATACAAGGAATGCTTTTTCAAATATTGTTTTTTTTTTTTATAACATCCTATAATATTATTTTATTACCTATTTTTTTATATTACTAGAATTGACTATTTTGTGATATTATTTTCTTCGTTTATATTATACATCTTATATCATTATATTATTTTTTATCCACCGGGATCTTGGAAGTAAATATAAGTTTTCGTGTAATGTATTTTCAAGGAATGATATTTTACTGCATGTAGTATTACATCAATAAATTTAATTTTATTCTTCATATTATTATGTTTTCAAACAGAATTAAAATTATTTTTTTCAGATCATCAAAATTTAAAAGATCAAATTGTAATATGATTTTCATGGGCATCAATCGAGTAATATTCATGCAACGTATAAATATAAGTAGTATGATACTCTTATTAAATTATTTTGTGGCATACAGCCTGTCTGATAGTACAATTAATTCAAGAATACATATTATTATAATATAATATCTTATACATTACATGAATTTATATTAGTGCAGAATTTACTAATTAATTAGTTGCTTACATATTAACCAACAGCTGAAAAAAAAAAACGCATTACATCATGATAGATAATTTCAATTATTCTTTAATACAGCCATTGCATTACAGATTAACTTAACATATCACTATACTTTTGTAGAGTGTTCAATATTTACAATCATAGATAACCTAGATTTTTCTTTTTTTCCACTCATTACTTCTAATATTCATACGTCGCATGGGGTACAGTATCAATCTATGACACATGTATAATTTGTATGCATAAGTACCATTAAAATATAATTAGTTAAGGGAAGATGAATCACAAAAAAAATAAGGTTTTTAAATTGTCATCCTTATTTATTATCATACATTGTATTTCACTTTATATTTTATACACATTACATTTTTTACTTTTACATTCATCAAGAATAATCCATCCATTCAGAAAAAAAATCCCAAACATATCTGATACATTGAACGTATCGATATCAATTATTCATGTTTATTTCAATATTTATAAATTTATTTTGTATCGCATTACTCATCGAAATTAAAATTAAGCTGATGAAGCAGAGGAAGCGACAACATTACATTATATGCAAAATATTTATTATACAGGTTATTTCTCGTCATGCATGACATCATTTAGATGAGATTCGTTTTTTATTTTTTGTTTTGTTAGCTAAACATTACACTTTTTTCATTATTGTAAGGAGAGTATCAAGCATGATTCGAGCTAAAAATATGTATTTACTTAATATAACCTTGAGATTTCAGTGTTACATCCACCTTATGCTGTGAGCTGAGGAGACATAAAGCTGTATCTTATTATATGTAAAACAGTTATTAATTGAATTGCAGAATATCAGCTATTTTATCCACATAAATGTATTTTCATTATTTCATATTGTTATGTTCGGATATATTTCATTTCTCCATTACATATATTTACTTCATATAAATAAATACTGGGTTGGGAGGGAGCATCAAGGTATCATTTGACCTGAAACTGGACGATGGAGTGGTATGACAACCGGAGTCTAGGAGGGAGTAAACACTATCATTTTCTTTATCCTACCGATTCGATTGTGGTGGTGTGAATTCTACTCCAACAGTTTCAGTGAGATTGACGCGCCCTTCTTAACAAACCATCCTGTAGGAAGCTTAATAAGTATTGCGAATTGTGTTATTCGATATGTTGGATCGTATCGTTGGAAGGAGATTCTTAAATTCCCGTGGATTTCGTGTAAGTGTCTCTGCTTACGGGTCCGCACCTCCGTTTTTGGCCCTTCATACAGCGATATTGTGAATTCAAATCGGTAGCTCAAATTGATCTTGCTATTAAGTGGAGCTGCATACAAGACAAGATCTTTGAAGGGATGGTGGCTACCTTACATACATACATACATACTCCACTGTCGTATATCAAATGATAGTGAGTGACTCAATTGACAGTGACGATGAGCTTCGAATGAGAAAGGGGCTCTTCAAATTATGGTCATGTGAGAATTCGTTTTCACAGAATTGATTGAATGGTTGTATTGGTTCATCTTCAATCGAATTATATGAAAATTAACAGCACTGGTCTCAACTGTGCCGATAGTACCATGCTCGGTGCCATGGCATCGTGATGACTTTGTTTGTGAATAATGAAATGTTGGGCAACCCGGTATTTTTACAGCTCGATTATTTTCATTATTTCAAATTTTGTTTTAAATCAAATTCACAGCCAGAACCGAAAAAGGTTTTCAACTTTTTACTTAACGGCGCCGGTGGTGTAGTGGTAAGCGTGATTACCTCTCACCCCAGCAGGCCTGGGTTCAATCCCAGTCGGCGCCGCCGGGATGTTCTGAGGCATAATATCTCTGATCACGCCTTCCTTCGGAAGGGAAGTAAAGCCGTTGGTCCCCGGTTCATGAGTTGATGGGTCGATAGGTAGGGTCCAGGTGTGGGAGCTGCCTTCCTGGCACGTCGGTAGCATTGGTGCTCAGCACGGAAAACAAGATCGACGGAAAAAACAAACCAAAGGAAAAAAAAAAACTTTTTACTTAGGCTGTGCTATGAACCATTTTGTGTATATTTAATTAAATCTTCAACATAATGTTGTACAGATATTTTTTAGGCTAGGTGTCGAATTCTATGTCTGTAAGTAGACTTACTAATGTTAAAATCATATACATCAAACGTTTCATTAAACACACGACAGCACAAAGTCCACGGTTCGTTGAATCCATAGTTGGTCCGATGGGTGGGTTGCCACAGAAGCGTGTAACTACGTAGAACTCTTTATTTGGCTCACAAGAGAGTTGCAGTCCACGTCACCGTTAAGCAATCCAAACACGAAGAGTCGCTGAAGTAGTTTCCTCCTTGCTGCCAACGTGTCCAGGTCAATCAGCCTGCACCGTTCTTCGCAAGGTGGCAAATTTACCGAATCGTTCCAGGGCAGAACACGTAAAGCGTATCTTACGAAGTTTCGCTGAATGGCTTCGATTCTGTTAGCTTGAATAGCGTGAAAGGGTGCCCACACAACAACAGCATACTCTAGAAGACTGCGGACGAGAGCACGGTATAGTGATTTCAGCGCGTAGATGTCCTGGAATGCGTTTGTGTTTCGTTTCAAGAAACCTAATGTGGCGAATGCTTTAGCAGTTATTATGGAGATGTGCTCATTGAATCTGACTTTAGAGTCGATGATAACACCCAAATCCTTAACTGAAGAAACGAAGAGCAAACTACTGAGTCCTATCCTATAGTCATGTCGTAAGGGCTCGCGTGAACGGCTGAAAGATATTGCGCAGCATTTTGTGACATTAACCTGCATACCGTTCAATGTACACCAGCGCAAAAGGGAATCAATATCCTTCTGGAGTGCGCAACAGTCAAGTCTTGACTTAATTGTACGAAAGATCTTTAAGTCATCGGCGAACATAAGTTTCGAAGAACACAGATCGTTCACGAACAGGATGAAAATTAAAGGCGCCAAATGGCTACCTTGGGGAACACCAGAGGGTATCTCGAAACTAAGCGAATTAACACCGTTAATGCTCATATAGACTGAGCGGTCAGTTAAGTAAGACTGTAGCCACTTCGTGGCCCAATTAGGTAATCCCATACACCTCATTTTGTCCACTGCAAGCACATGTGGAACCCTATCGAACGCCTTACTAAGTCCACGTAGATCGCATCAACTTGTCGTCGTTTTTCAATGGAGTTGATCAGCGAGTTGACAAACACCATTAAGTTGGTTGTTGTAGAGCGTACAATTGACTTCTCGACGCAAGATCTCACTAATACAACCTAGCTAGTGTAGCCGTGTAAAATCGATTTGTTTATTATTTTCGACCATGAAATCATCTGTCAAAGTGTTCGACTTGATAGCGGTTTGTTTTTTTATTTTCAACCAGTTAAACGCATGTATTAGTGAAACTGCTCACTAATACCAACCGGTCCGCACTCGTGTTTATTTCAGTTACCATGGGGACGTAATTTGTGATTAGCCCCGGTCCCTTTCAAATTGTATCATTATTTATGTACGACCTTAAATTTGAAATGACGTTTCACATTCATCTAGTGATGGCCGATTTTCATTCGAATAATCGATTAATCGATTAACGAACCGAAAATTAAGATATTTGTATTCGGTTATATCATGCTGATATAAGCATTAACCTCACCAGAGGATCATCGCCCATCGTTTCAAACATATGCTGCACTCTCATTTGTGGATAAATGACAGCACAGCGAACAAAAAATAATCGATTAGATGTTAATCGAATAATTTAAAAAATGGGACATCTCTGATTTTGGTGTGATTGTTTTGATAAAAAAGAGCGCAAAATTTCATCTCTACCGAGGGGAAGCAAAACCACAAAATTACCTTGCATACGGGGGATATTCATTGGATGAAAGGGACCGTGAAAGAGGACACTAAAATAGAAAGTTTTTCTTCCGACTGTTTCATCTTAGTATTCATCTATGCTAATACTAACGGTGGTAGAGAACTCTATGGCGCTGCGCTTGAGTGAAGGTTGGAGCAATGCATAGAAAAATGAGCAAATACACAAACCCTTCTTCTGAGGATGTAATCTTTGCTATCAAATTCATTAGAAGTAAAGAGCCTGAATTTATAAAGAGACGACTTGTCAAAATTGGAACAATCGATTATCTGTCAAAGTCATAGGAAAAGTTATTCCAATCGAGCAGAAGACCTGTCAAATTGATAAGATGTCGTCTCTTTATAAATTCAGGCTCTTTAGTTCGAAGCATTTATCTTTGAGCGGCAAATGACGCGATTGTACCGGTCTTATAGCGTTCGTATTAGAAAATTGAAGAGCTGCCAGTCTTCTTGATTTGCTTTTTTTTTTTTTTTTTTTTCATTTCGTTTATTTGGAAGGCTTAAATGTTATAAAAATAACAATTTTGGTACTCAAAATACAATAAAATATATATAAAAATGCATTTTATCATAGGATTTTTCTGGGTGGCGATCGAAGCGGCGACAAAGCGATCTTCTCCCGTGCACGCAACTTCTTTCTTTCCCGAATTTGTTCCTCATTTTCATTGAACCCGAATCGTGATCGCTGCTGCTGCTTCTGAACGTCGTTTCCCGTTGCATGCTCTCCGCTACTCTCGTCGGTCGTCGGGGTCGTCACGTCCATTTCGTTATTTTCATTCAGCCTCTCCAACCTCGTGTCCGTTTCCTGGTCGCTAATGACTAGCGACGCACCTTCCACCACTACACCAGCATACGTACTGCTGCTGTTTTGTTTTCTTTCACTTTGCTGCTTTCCTTTTTCCTTAGGTTGCTTCTCCGCTTCATTCCCAGCCTTCCACATGGGACAGGAAAGCTTCCGGTGTCCGTCCGCCTTGCACAGAAAACATTTATCTTTGTTGCCATCATAAAATATATTTCCTTTGCGATTGAAGAAATGTAATGACGTGGGGATTTCCTTCTTCACATCCATATATATACCGCGTATCCCTGTATATACCTCAAAACACAGATCGGATGGAAATTTCTCCCGGATGATGCGTTTAATTTTTCCCTATTTCCCCAGCACTTTATCTAGCTCGTTGTCGGGTACCTCTGGTGGCAAGTCATACACACGCACATATTGAATGTATTCACCAGCATGCGACATGCGTACCTTTGCCGTCGAAGATTAAATCCTCCGAATTGAACGTCAGAGCATGGAGCATCGCTTCCTCTGATTTAAACTTGATGAATACTCCCCTTTCCTCACCAATGCGATAAACAGCTTCCATTTCACTTCGATCCGCGTCGAGTGCTTTGGCGAAATTTACAATCTCTCCGATGTTTGGTTTAGCATCATGGTGGCTGAAGCTAAACTTGATGGTGTTTTTTACTTCACACATCTTGCACCGTAGCAACAAAAGGCTCCGAACTGCTAGCAACGAACAAAGAGCAACTATATAATAGCGAGTCTCGAAAACAGGCTATCGCGTGGTTCACACCGAAATAAAAAATCGAATGCTGCTGTAGACAGCTGTGGGACAACTGATCTTGATTTGTTGTCGTCGGTTAAATTTAACTCGTGAATAAAAGTGACATTTCGAAAGTTACTTTCTACTCACTTAGAAATACCTAATCTTACATGTGACGGAATCCAACTTTGACATAAAGGATGAGACGTAAACAAACATGTCATGTAAAAATAAATGCTCCGAGACTGAAAAGTTCGAAAGTACGTTTGATTGAGCTGAATTTTTTGTCTATTATGACTCAATTTTATGTCAAAATTGACGCTCGTATATGTCAGTCTCAGAGCACCTAAATTTACATGAATTTTTCTAAGTGTGTATGTTCAAAAATCCCTGTGCTGTCGACCGGTTTTCGAGAAGAACTCAGCCACTGTTGTCAAAATTTAACTTCTTGTCTGCAGACCACGCGCGGATAGCATTCCATAACTTTCCATCTGTCAAATGTTAACCAAAAGTTAAAAGAATCCACCAAAATTTGGTTCAGAGCTTTAGTATTCCTCCTCAAATTGTAGCGTGAAGCGCGCAACGCGTTCGGTTTCGACGGATCCCTTACCCTTGCTGCCATCTTTTTCCATTCCAGTGTCAAATGTAGGGACCTGCTCACTGACGACGTTTGAAACGTTAAAATTTTTTTTAATCGGTTGGATCAATTCCACTGAAATCGACAATAATTGTTCAATAGCTTTACTTAATAATGTTACGTGTGACAACCAAAGGCAGTGGTAATGGTGGTATTCGCTGGTGTGCAAGAATGCTTTGTCGGTCAGTTTGGTGTTTTCATCCTGGAACCGAATATGGAAGCCGCAGCTATGGTTTCGAATTGTCCAACGGATGCGAACTTCTGAATTTCATCCAAAAACGGGAACAGCGCTATGTTACTACTTGTGTACTCCCCAGGATCATATAAGATAGAGCTCTTCTCTTTTAGGAAGTACATCCCCCAAAAGAGTAGAAATAAAAGACAACACTAAACCACAAAAAGCTAGTGGTATGCGATCCAATTTCTTGAGTATATACAATGCTCAAACATTTTATTCCAACCACCCTGATGATAATCTGGTAGTATATCTCAAATCCACAGTCGATCTATCCAACACTTCGTGGAACCCATTCACCAAATACCCTTCCTACTACAGCATTTCCCCTGTGTCCTCAAACTCGTCTTCTGATGATTCAAGGCACTCTGAATCTTACAGGCTGCTTCTAGATGCTCGCTAATCTCCCGGACCGTACGTTGTCGATGGTCTGATCTGCTTGCCTTCGTTAGCTCTACAAAAAGAAGTGCATATTTATGGTGTGCGTGAAATATTCCGTGTACACAGCGAAGGTCTGGTTACTCTTCTCGCTAATGTGGAACTGCTTCAGTGACTTGCTCCTTAGGTCCACTCCGACACGCAATCAAATCGCTGCAGACCGGACAGCTCCATAAAGAAGTAGTTGGTGAACTGTAACGCTGTCCTGCTGTCCCGAAGGTTTTTATTTCTTCTGTTCGGGACATAACACCACTGCGACCAGTAATTTGATCTATTGCAGTATATCCCGTGTCCTTAGTTTAGTGTATGTCGTATTACTCCATCACTATTGAGAAAAAATGAAGTATTCGGTTTTGATACAGTTGTCATTCTTGCCTTCATCGCAAAGAATCGATTCTAATTGAATTCCTTAGCAACAAAATTAAACAATGACACCGATCATGACCATGCATCAGAACCCTAGTCTTAACCACTTCAAACTATGGAACCGCAGTGGCGTTTCCTTAACCTCAATCTACCTGTGCACCAACTCTCAAAACATAAACAATTATCAAAATATTACTTGCAAAGGATAGATATCGAGTAAACTAGAAGATTAAGTGTATTTTTAACCGATTCGAGTATAAATATGGCATTAAATCTGGTTTTTAAAGTTGGTGCTCAGGTAAAAAGTGAGGGACGGGACGCCACTGGAACACCGAATAGAAGATTAGGAATCACATAGATAAAGACTAACTACCTCATTTTTTCCTTGTTCATCCTCGGTGGATCAAAGCCGATTCTTATCACTATCAACAAGGCATAAAAAGTAACAAGGACTAGGATGTGTTCCTTTGATTACTAAAAAGACTCGACCCTAGATTTGACGTAGGATTACGTGCTCGGTATCAATATTTGGCGACTATGTTAGGAAACCACTATTTGCAGGCAATCGGTGATAATTTTGATCACCATTGCAACAGTTGAACATTTGAACACGTCAAAATCCTGTTCTCCTACTTTGAAGTAGTCAAGACTAGGAATCGGTGGTAGATCTTACATCCCGTAACGTACCACGAAAAGGTGATCTACCCACATCCCGGAGGCTATCCAACGCATGAAGCCAACATTCGTAGTTATGTATCGTGGTAGGGTAGGTGACTCTTCCATTACAGTTCACTCGGTTGCTTCCAGCCCTTCTGCACAATGACAATGGAAATCACATCATCGAATCGTTGAACACCTTCGGCATTTTCTTGATGATGCGAAAGATGTCAACAATGGCTTGAATGACACTTATGCCCAGAGGCAGTGTAGTGTTGCCTGCGTTGAGAGAGCCGTTGTGCTAATAGCGCAACATTATCAGCCAAAGCGGAGTAGTTGAGCTACTCCACAGTGATATGCTGCCACTTCAGCCCACGATTCGACCTTCACGGTCAATTGCACGATGGCTACCAGAAGGGTCAGACAAGGCTCCGTTATGCAGATCTTTGCGATTCGACGAGTTTAACGATTTTGTCTGGGACTCCCTTACGGCTCAGGGTGCCCCACAGATTTTCGTGATTTAGTCGGTCGAAAGCTTTCGAGTCTCTCGTAGTCAATGAATAACAAATAGAGGGACTCTTGGAATTCGTTGACCTGCTCCAGGATGATGCGGCGCGTGACATTATGGTCCACAAAAGATTTCCTATCCTACCTGTTGTTGCCGGAGAGTCGCGTCGATCTTCTCCGGTATCCGATTCAGGATAACTTTGCACAGAACAGAACACAGCAACATGATTCCTCGCCAATTGTCGCACACAGTCAGATCCCCCTTTGGGACCTTGACTAAGATACCCGGCATCCAGTCGGCCAGAAAATCGTGGTATTCCAGATATTTCAGAATAATTGTGCGGTTATCATGTTGATCGACCCGGGAGCCTTGTTGGATTCCATGCTTCGAATAGGAGCTTCTGGGTGGGTAGGCTCGAAGTTGACGCGAGTAGTTGGTGGCAGGTTGGTTGGGAAAACTAGTGCTCAAATCAACGTTTCAGCTGTTGGTGGAGTCGGTAAATAACTGTTCTGTCACGTCTTTCACTGGCATCCTTGGAGTCATCCTCCACTCAGGCATCTCCTTTGTCAGCTTCTCTAGAGCCGAGTACCGTTTTTGGCATCTCTCCTTCTCGCCTAACTCTATCGCGGCTTTTGCTTCTCTACGTTCCTTTATCTTCTGCCAGGTTCCTTCCATGATCCACTCTTTTCGCTGGATGCGCAGCTCACCCAGGTTGTTCTCACTGTCTCAATAAAGGCATTGTTGTCCGCCCATTATTCTTTTACGCTGTAATATCCACTGCTCCGGTCGTAAGATCTTCAACGAGTGACCTTTTCACTGCTGAATCTTCTAATCGATTTGTGTTGTATCGCCGCCCGGCACTGTCCTCCCGCCACTGAATCCGCGCAATGCGTAGGCGCGCAATTCCCCGATTAGAAAGTGATGATCAGACAAGCAATGTCGGCGCTGCGGTTATTCCGGACATCAGAAGGCTTCGTCTCCATCGATCGATTTTACTCTCGGTATGGCCATCACGGTCATAATAAATCTTGATGTCACCCTTTGGAACCTTATTAATGACAGCATTCAGTTGACTGTAGAAATTCTTCTTGCCCTGTGACATAGTAATCCGTGTTCTCAATCTGACAACGATTATCCTCTCATTAATAGGTTCCAACTTGATGAACGCAGTATTTGCCCGAACGCTAAGCAGGAAATCCACTCCACGGTGCCGGGAATCGTTTTCACCTCGAATATCACCTCGCTAGGTCCCAGAATTTCAAGCTTCATGTGTTATGCCTCTGTGGCGAGTTGGTACCTGCGTACCCTGCTAGGCTAATGATAACACCTACATTCCATGTTCCAATTCTTGTCCGTTGTTTTTTGCTAAAAGTCGTGGCCATTAAATCAGTTCGTTGTCTACATCTGTTGTTTTCTGTAACAATTAGTAGATTTTGGAGACCTTGGTTTGCCTAATGTCTCCTAGGCCCGTGATGTGGCTGCCATCTTAGGTGTACCTTCCGGGGAAGAGCATTTCTTGTTCATTACGGCGCACTTCCCTGGGGAACAGACGCTTGGGTATGGCGAAGAGTTTCCTCTATCGCCGTCCTATGGTTACAGCGCCAGTGTTCGCGTCGTACCTTCTCACTTTGCTATTGCTGGATTAACATCATTGCCCAGACTACGCCACCCAGTGGGATTCAATCACTTTATGATTTTGAAGTGTTGCAATTTCTCAAATTTAATATTTAATGAAAATAAGAAAAGCAATGATCCACTAACAATTCATCAATTCACCTCATTCGAATGGATGAAATCGATTTGATTCGTCATTTAACGAAGGAATGGATCATTTTCATTTGAGAAACACTTGATGTCATTAAATTGAGTCTAACCTCTGGTCGACATTCCGGTGAAAAAGCTACAAGAATCCGATCGCAATCCGACATTGTCACGACCCAAACCCAACATTGACCCGACATTGCGTCAACATCGGTTGATTTGACTCAGTGCTAGAGGAAACTCTACGACTTAAGGTAATGAAGGTGAAAGCGAAACGGCAACGGCAAAACCCTTATTTCAGAGGATCCTATTCTCCGCCCCTATTTTCGAACTCGATCGAATCGGATTTTCCACACAATTTACATTAAATATCAACCTATTTCCCAAAAACCTTGCAACTTTTTCAGGTATTACATTCTCAGCACAACACGGCAACTTAAGGGTTGTGCAATCGATGGCGCGTGAAACGCGTAGCTCGCATCAACTCCGGGAAGTTTATCAACCACAATTCAACCGCTATAAACAAATCTTAAGGAAAACAATCTCATCCCGAAAAAGGAATTTTTCTCTTTCCTTAATATATATACATGTAGCACATGAAATGAAATTGAACAAACAAACTGCATTACTACACAAAACAGATGAAACTGTATCGAAATATTAAACAGTCAAAAAAAGAAGAGATGCTTTCAAAATGAACAAAATTTACACAATGGAATAACAAAACAGGATAGTAAAGAAACATTATAATTCTCTAAAGAAAAAAGATACCTATTAGTAGATAGTAAGAAAGTACTAGAAATGATGATGATTTCCTTATTGTTTAAACTTTTTTTTTATAAATATAGACTCTAATATATTTTTTTATTTATATAAAAATTTCGTGTTTCCTATTGTCTAATTTTGCAAACATAAAAAAAACAACGGCTCGCTTGCAATAGTAGTTGCTCATAGCATATTTTACTATTTTCTAATTGTTTTTAAAAATTAAGTGATCCACTAGAACAGTTAGTTGAAAACTTGCTGCGAATGGTGCTTTGTACCCCCACCTCCCCAAACAAAACGAATAATCGCAAATCTCGCTCTCATGATGATGACGCTACGTGTTTAGTCCTATTATATTTTTATTCCTTCCTAGAGGTCCTGGAGAAAGAAGATGGTCCTTTTTCTATGATCATTTTTAGGTAAGTTTTACCTTAAATAGTAAAACGAAAATGCAACCGCAAAACCGCGTCTCTTGTTTCAAAAACGGGGCACAAATTCGATTTCCTTAAAATTAAACAAAAACTAGGGCATAAGTTTGGAATCGGTTCTTCCAAAATAAAACAAACACAAAAAAGATAGCTTAAATATTTCGCATAGTAAAAATTGTTTGTTTTAGTTGAAATCGTAAAGAAATCAAAAGAAACCCCTTTTATATTGTGATCGATGTGATCTGGTTATAGTTTAGGAGAGCTAAATCGAATGTTGATTTTGTGTGATTTTAAAAATTGGTTGCGATAATTTCCTTATTACCTTACTATCATATTAGGTTACAAAACCGATCGGTTGCAATAATGCTGGTGAGAGAAAGAGAGAGAGAGAGTTGATGAGTGTAAAAAAAAACGATAGAGTACGCGCAGTTGGTAAGAAGAGAGTTGATTTTCGATATATTTTATTGTCACTGTTAAGTGAAGAGATTAGCGTGTTAGTTGCGAGTGTTCTAGGAGTAGACGATGACTTTGATGAGAATTGAAAATGTGGTGTCATGAATACCTACCACCTTTACTACCACCTACTCTACTGACACATATTGTTGTGTTAAAGTTGTTTTTTTTTCGGAGCAAAATCATTCACCCCACCCCATTTGGAATCGTTTTTCGTCATCCATAGAGAAATCATTTTTAGGTAGAATCGTGCACTGGTGAATGCAAGTGCTTAGGAAAATATTAATTGTCGGACAAAGGAAGATTGAAGTTATGACACAAAACCGAATGAAACTGATTAAAATAGGTAAATTGAAACAAGAAATGTGAGAATTCTTTAAAGTTCTTGAATGTCGCCATGAAGTATAAAAATAAAGTGTTCTATAAAATAACGTTGGGATGAGGGGCTTGTTAATGCCGAAAGTTTTCCATGTTGTCTAACGGATCCTGTGGCCTCTTTGCCGAATGAGACTTTGCCTTCTTTTGATTGCTGCTCGTTCTTTTCACATTCGGAGTGATGGCGCGCGGGGAAGTGACATTCGGGATAATGTTGCACAATAAGGTAGGTAACTATTTGCGGGCAAATAACCGAAAAAAAAACATTTTCAGGACTGGAAGCCATTGACGCCATTCGAACGAAAACGAGAATATGGGTGAGAGACGATCTCCCTTATTCTGCGAGTCACGTGATTCTCTGTAACTGGTGAGGTGACAATTCGACAGTGAGCATGCATAAGGGCGTAAACGCGATGATCTATTTATTTTATTATTAATAACTCGCTAGAATTAACGTTTCTCGGTGCTTTTGCTGTTGCTTTCGATAGCCAATACAACCTCTAGCCACAAAGAACGGACGTCACTAGCGCCACCATAAAGAATGTTGCGACTAAAGTTATCACCAACATTTGGGTTGATCTTATTGACCGTGTATCCAAATGAACTGTCAAATTAGTTCAAAACAAACAAGACAAAACAACGGAAATCAATCGACTTTCTACGGAACCATTATTTTCGAATAAATAATTCAGCTCTTTTACAGTTTCCTGTAGATCTAAAACCTGATTTTTTTTAGTTCTTTGGCGGCGTATCTTCAAATGATTCAGTCAGAGTATGAAATCCAATAAGCCCTCATTTAAATTCAGAAAAATATGGTATGCATCCGTTCTTCCAGGAATTCGTAAAGCCTCCGGGGGAAGTGGTCGGAAAATAACTTTTTCGTTGCAAGCACTTGGACTCCACGTGAGAAGAAAATCACCTGTAGTTCGGACAATTCAGCATCCTTAGGAAAATTGTGAAAAGATTTTCGCTTGGTAACTCCTTGTTTATTTGCGCACCATTAAAACTCACACTTGCGGCCCATGTTTTGATCGATTTTAAACAAACAATGTTTTGCTCACAACAATTTTGACATTTATGTTAAGATGACGTCTGCCGGTCATCGACGTCGAAGGGCAGCGACAATAGCGCCACCACGATATTGCTAGTTTCAAATGTCTATTCAAAATAGCAGTTTCTTACACGCTTTAGGAATTTGACTTGGATGTCTGTTCTCTGTGCTCTAGCATAGAGGTAGCAACAATCAATACGAAACTTACGATTTTAAATTGGCTCACTACTTGACTAGCCTATTGGTCCCAAGCAAACGATTAACGTACTCCATTCTAGTCGAAATTCTAGTACTACGCAATGTTTGTTTTGATTCGCTATGAAAGTTTGACAGATAAAATGAGGGGTTCGTGGTTTTTCCTATGTTTCGAGGGGTGAATCGATTAGCTTGGGACCGAAGATAGTACCAGAGCTGAGCCAAAAAGTTGTGCATGTTTCTTCGGGACCTTCTAGTCTTAGAGTTACCTCTATGGAGGTAGCATGTTTCTCTAGCAACCAGTAATGTTCCAATGTCTGGTCAATCTTTGGCAGCTATCAAACTCGACCTCGCTATGATAACTAAGGCGACTTCGCAACTGAAGTCTTCATTTAAGCCTGGACCTGACGGAGTTCCTTCCTGCTGGAAATCAGCTGAGATGTTTCCAGTGCACAAGAAGGGATGCAAAACATCGAACTATCGTGGCATCACATCGTTGTGTGACATATCTAAACTGTTCGAGTTGGTCATTAAGGAACCATTAGTCTCTCACTTCAAGCAGCACTTGAGCGAAGACCAGCATGGTTTCATGGCAGGGCGATCGACTACTTCTAACCTCCTGTCTCTAACCTCGTTCATTACGGATAGTATGACAGACAGTGATGGCATAATCCTCACTCAAATGATTTTGTTTCGCTCTCAAGGGCTCCCAATATCACGCATGATATTGGAATAAAATATCAAGCATGATATTGTTTTTAAAAGCTCCTTTGATATTGCGAGACTATTCAGAACATGTAAAATTGCAGCCACGAGTTGACTTACCACAAAAATGATTCCTTTGCACATCGTTTTCTTAGAAAGAGAAAGCATAGTTTGCTATCTTTCTTTACGCTTCACAGATGGCAGACACAAAGTTACTGCTGCCAGCAGTGATGGAAGTTTCGTTTCGTGTTCGGATGTACATCAAAAATCTTGAAGCTCAAACTCAACACAGTTTGGTGAGAATTTTAGCCGGGGAGTTTTGTTAGCATGATATCATAGCAACCGTATCTCAGCTTGTAATATCATCGGCTGTTGTTTGCGTGTTGAGTTTTTGGTCTACGATACTCAAATGAGATTATGCACATTGGTGAGATTAGATCTTTTGATATTTTCACAACACTGATGACAGACCATATGCAAACAGATGTTATCTATACTGATCAGCCGCCTTCGACATGTTGAACCATCCTATAGCGATCGCCAAACTGGATAGGCTCGGTATAAACGGCAGTCTCCTACGATGGTTCGCATCCTATCTATCTGATCGTCAGTTGGAAGTTGCAATCGACGACTGCCGATCTCCTTCGTTTCCTGCCACTTCGGGTATTCCGCAAGGTAGCCACCTTGGTCCGTTGATATTTCTTGTGTATTTCAACGACGTCAATTTCGCCTCGACGGTCCACGACTTTTGGTTCTCAGACGACATGAACATCTATCTCCGAATCCGAGCCATCGCTGACTGCCACCTTCTCCAACTCCGACCCAACGCTTTTGCTAATTGGTACCAACTGAACCGCATGGTTGTAAATCCAACAACATGTTCAGTAATCACGTTCTCACGGATGAAACATCAAATTACATCCAGTTATATCCTAGAAGGCGTTGACGTACATCGTGTGAATCACATTAAGGATCTGGGAGTTATCTTAGATTGTCAACTCACATACAGCCAACATATCTCGTACGTGATGGACAAGGCATCCAGAACGCTCGGCTTCGGCTCGGCTGTTTGAAGTCGCTTTACTGCTCCGTCGTCCGGTCGGTGTTAGAATATTGCTGCCCTGTATGGAATCTCAATTACCAAAACAGTGTACAAAGAGTAGAGTCTATTCAACGACGATTCATCGGGTTTTCCCTTCGACGATTGCCTTGGAGGGATCCTCATCGCCTTCCAAGCTACGAAAGTCGGTGCCAGTTAATTCACCTGGATCCGTTGTGGAGTCGAAGAGATACGACAAGGGCCCTGCCCGATTGTCCTACAACAAATCGACGTTAACGTTCAACCACGAGCACTCCGTAACAACGCAATGCTGAGGATACTTTTTCGTCGTACAAACTATAGTTCGTATGGTGCTATCAATGGGCTACAAAGGGTTTTTAATCGTGTTGCTTCCTTATTTGATTTTCACTTGGCACGCGAGACGCTGCGTCAGAGATTCCGTGATATATTTTTTAAGAATTAGGAATTAAGTTGGACTTCACGGCCTTTGCAGCTTGTTACTTCTTGACTATATTGTATTTCCTACTATTGCTTAATCCATCATTAGGACTAAACCCAGTCTGATGATGTAGAACCAAATAAACAAATTAACCTGTTACAACTCTACATTGAACAAATTCTAGAAAATTGTTTTGCATAGCTGTAGCAATGCAAAGAGAATCGATCATCGTGTATACGCCCTTATGCATGCTCACTGTCGAATTGTCACCTCGTGTGAGGTGACTCTCCGTGCAAATCAAATGGACTTCCCCATAAACAAGTTGACAGATCATGCTTCTTTCATTACTCGTATTCATCGATCATATACAATATTTATATTTTCGCACAATGATGTACGGAGCGCTCATTCCGACCATGACATAACAGTGACAGATGGTGGACATGATACCGACCACACCAACCCGCGAGGAAGGAGTTTTGATATATTTTGATATCATTCGATTACGCGCGCGCACATACGGGACTTCTCAACTTAGCGAAGCCTAGCTGGGAGAACCAGTATATGGTCGCAGAGAATACTAAGTTCTTACTTTGTGAAGTTGTTCGATTAGCCGACTGGGAAGTCGGGTAGAGCTTCAAAATAAGAATCTTTGGTTTATTGAAATGCATTAAATGCTTTTTATACAATTTGGGCAGGCTTGCAATTGCTCATTACAGCTAAAATGCTATTTTTCGGTATTATGAAACAATGGGATACTATAATGATAATTTTTATTTGTGAGTTGCAAGAAGAGGTGGTTATATTTGTATATGACATATAAAATTTGTCAATTTTACTTTGAGAAGGTCACAACCAGGGCGTCACAATATCAGCTTCAATCGACCAAATCGATGCGACGAAGAGACTGCTGGCTTTCTTTTTCTGTTAAAGTCGAACAGCTTCGCAGCATTCTAGAACCTCAGTCGGCGTGCACAAACAAATGTTCAATCGCTTGTCTCTCTTTCTCCCGTCGCTCCATTGGTCTTCCTTTCAAGCTTCGGTGAAACGGATGAGCGAAAGAGCGCTCGACTTTGATAGTTTTTTCTTTCATGAAACACATCAACAGAGGTTTCATGACGTATATGACGGAAAATTAAATAACACATTTAAAGCATTTCTCACGTGAAAACACGTGAAGATTACACGTAATATTTTTAATTTATCTTCCATCCATATATTTATCTAAAAAAATGATCAAAAACGGGACATAACGCATTTTAAACAAATTGAAAGATCGGGTGTTCGTGAAAGGGGATTGAAAGCCATAATGAGGTTCGTTTAACTAGAAAATCGACGGTAGTTACATTGAAAGCGATGAGTAAAGCAACGACGAGAAGTTCCACAGCCAGCGTGCTTCTTTTTCACTATCATTTCTTGCTGATAGTCTAGCTAGGCGTTATAGAAATGAAGCGTCGAACACGTATGTATGAGAGAAAAAAAAAAAAAAAAAAAAACACGAGTTCATTTTAGAGCTTCGAAAATGTAGAGCCCTGGTCACAACTAGCGATTTTATGATCGCTGATTGCTCGCTCATCGTTACAGCTAATCGCTATTGTGACCCTCTGAAAGCTAAATTGACATATTTTATGTGTCATACACACACTTTACCTTCTGTTCTTGCATCTTGTAAATAAGAGTTATCATTAAAACATCTCATAGCTTCATAAATCCGAAAAACAGCATTTTAGCTGTAATGAGCATTTGCAAGCTTGAATTTGGGTTACATTAATTCATGAGACATTTGGGTAAAAGAGTGGGACAACTGAAGTGGCACCAAAAATACTCATCTTAGCCATGCTTAGCATCAGGGTTACTTCCACTCACTTGCTATAAAAAAATCTTTTTCAGAATTATGAAAATATTACAGGCATAACATTTGATAACGGCACAAAAGCATTTGTAAACAAACATTCTAAGGCCCTTTACACGCGAACTAAAGTACGCCCACGCAAACCAATACCACTTACGGAAAGGTGATAGTTGCCCCTATGCGATGATGTTGTTGGTTTGCGTGGGCGTACTTTGGTTCGCGTGTAAAGGGCCTTAGAAGGTTTGTTTACAAATGCTTTTGTGCCGTTATCAAATGTTATGCCTGATTAGATGTTATAATGATAATTAGTACAAGTAAGTTACAAGAAGAAGTCCTGAAGTATGTGGCTATTTAACGATTCGTGAGCGCTCACTCTGAGTGAACGCTCGCAAATCATAAGATCGCTGATTGTGACGCTCTGAAAGCGAAATTGACAGGTTTTATGAGTCAAATACATACTTTACACCCTCTTCTTGTTACTTAAAAGTACAACACAGCATTATATCATTTAAAGATTTCATAATTCCGAAAAACATTGTTTTATAGCAAGTGAGTGGAAGCATCCCTGCTTGGCATACACAGTTTTGGTCACGAACTGCTCATTTGCTAATAACTTTGAACACAGTTGACGAAACATAGTTCTTTTTGAAGTAGTAGATAGAATAGAGTTGAATTGAATAAAAATTGAAATAGAATTGAGTTTAAGCTTGTTATAGATACGTAAAAAAGATTTTAGTTCTAGTAATAAACTGTATTTGTTTTTGCGTTGTAAAATTGAAATGAGAAATGCTCGGTGCACATCTCAGACGTTAAGTGTAAACATTCATTAGTATTTCAAATGTTAAGATTTTCCTAATATTTGATACTATGATTCTAATCTATCAATTACTTTAAAGAATAAAAAAAATTCAACAACTGAGTGAAAAGTTATTAGCAAGTGAGCAGTTGGTGTGTACAACTGTGCATTACAAGCATGATCCTAGCAATATCGGAAATAATGGTTATATTTTGGTTAAGCGCCCGGCGTTGTCATTCGAAACCTTCCTTGCTGCGCGAACAACCTTGGCCCACACAGGAAGGGAGGAAGAGGACGAGAGGGCGCTGCAGTTCTAGTGATGAGTGGCAAATATATGGGACGCGTAAAGTTGCATAATTGCATTCTTGTTCGAGCGATGGCTCGGTGCCTGGAGTGGATAATTAATAAGCATGGTTCGTATTGATTGGGATTTTGTTAACTGAGTAGGAATGGTATACCACAGAGTCAATATCGAACCCGGAACGGAAATGAGTGCGGATTCATCTCCCTCGAAAAATCTGGAAAAGGCGGAATACGAAGCGTTAGAGAAAAAGGCCAATGGTTTCCAAAAGAATAAATCAGCAGCAGACCAGCGGATCTTGATGAAACCGGGCCAATCATTCATTATAAATTAAATACCTATCAAAATTAAACTAAATACGCGAAAAGAATATTTTCGAACCTGGAAGTGTGTATGTAATACCAATTTGCATTTGATAACGGTGATGCATACATGCGGGGCTTATTGTGAGTGAAAGTAACCTTAGAATGGGCGTGACTATCCAGACATTCCGAAATGGGTTGCGCCTTCCCGGACTAAAAAAACTGTCTGCAATTACAGCAAACGAGAAATTTAAGATGGCTTTCTTCCATAATACTACTGCCGGCCAGTGGGGGGTTAGATTGAATACACACAAAGATTCCTATTTATTCCACGGAAATTCGAAGAACTTTTCAAACGAGTCAAACTTCACCCATTTAACATTAATTTATTCACTCTATCAAGACTCACCACCTCACTCGTCCTTTTCTTCGTCCTCCTGGGTAAATTCCTGGATCGGCGCAACCTTCAACACCTCATGCTCGTCGCCGGAGTCCTCTTCGCGGGGCGCCCCCTTTCGCTTATCCTCCTTTTTCTCTGCTTTGTCCTTCTTAGTTGCTCCCGAAGCCGCGTCCAACCCACTCGCCCAGGTGCCTCGTGGAATATCCGAATACGCTGCCGGATCCATCGGATCCAGCGCTCCACCACCGCCCGACGATTTGCCTCCTCTCCGGACGCCTCGGTCCCGCTCCCTGTCCCGATCGCGATCCCGTCGATCATCGCGGCGATCGTCTCGCCTATCACGTCGATCACGATCCCGGTCCCTATCGCGATCGCGCTCTCGATCACGGTCTCGCTCACGATCCGGACGACCTCCCGTGCCCATCCGGGGTCGTTTTTCGTCGTCCCGGAACGATGATGGATGCTTGTTCGGGTGTGGTCGTTTCGGTGGATTCACCACCGGTGGTTTGAGACTCTCACCAACCGGTCCGACCATCGGCTCACGACTTGGTTGACTCGATGGCTTCGGAACGGGTGGATAGCTTTCCACAATCACCGCTTTTGGAGCACCTTCACCTGCATTCTCCTGGTTTTTGGCTTTCTCCATCAATTCTTTTCGTAGAACCTTTGCGCTCTTGGTCATCTTGGCGTCCGGATGGGTAGGGGGCAACCACGAAACGATTCTCGTTTCTTTGTTGTAAAAGTAGAAAGCCTTGCACCCAATGTCGAACTCCTTTCGCCAGTGCCGCGGAAGCGGATACCGTTCCAGCAAGCGCTTCACCCTTTTCTCGTACTCTTTCTCGATCTCGAATTCCACCTCACCGTACCTTTGAACGCAATACATCGTGCAGTGATGGTAGATGTTGTACTTGTTCTGACATCCGTCGACCGATTGGAACCCATATCGTTTGATCATCTTCTGCTTCATCTTCTCCGTCCAGTCCATTGCCGGATTGACCTTCTTCTTATGAACCGGATACTCGAACGATTCCGGATTGACCTGATCGTACTCATCGTAATCTTCGGCAATGATTTCCTCATTGTTCATATCGGTGTCCCCTCGCAGGTCTTCGGAAGATTCATCGTCACTTTCCGAGGATGATTCCGAATGTTGTTGTTGTTGATGTGGCTGATTGCGGGATTGGACTGGAGGTTGCTGTTGACCCGGTTGGCCATCGCCTTGGATAATTCCCCGCTTGGCTAGGCGCTTTAAAAGCGCTTCGGGTAGCATTTTGATGAAAAAATAGGTATTTTTCGCTGAGGTACGAAGAAAATACTGCACGACTTTGTTTATTTCACTGACAGCTCTAAAGATTTACCGCATCAGAGATGCACTTTTTGTTATCAGAAACACGAATAACGGAAGTTCCTCAGAAATTAGTAAATTAAGTACATCGCACTACTTTTGATCATCGAGATTCTCACAGTCAGAGGGCTTTTTGTCAGGCCCTGTTACACGCTATTTCAAAACTACTCAAATTTGGGTAGAACCTACTCAGATCGGTCAAAACTGAACCTACCCAAGAATGGGTAAACCACAGACAAACAGACATAACTCTCGCAAGTTGTTCATTGAACAAGCATTTAACGGACAATTTAAAAGTATCGTAGTTGGTAGAGTTACCTCTATGGTAGTACCGCCACATGTGGCGCGCATAGTCAATTCCCTCACAGAGAACAGACATGGAAGCTCGAACAAATTGACTGTTAAATGCTTGTTCGATGAACAACTTGCGAGTGTTATGTCTGTTTGTCTGTGTTGAAACTATCCTCCTTCAAGTAGTTCTCACTTCGTAATGTAGGTTGCGAAAGTTTGGAAAAGTTTCACTGCAAAACGCCAATTATTTTCTAAGTGTGTATGCGGTGGGTAGTACGCTGAACAGATGGCGGTAGTGTGTGAACGTCAAACGCAAGGGAATCACAGAGAACAGACGTTCAAGCTCGGTCAGAAACTTGTGTAAAATAAGTGGGAACGTCGCCCTTACGTGGTGTTAGCATCTCCTGATTTTCTCTATAAATTTTCCACTTTCGACCAATTTGGCGCTAGTATCGATAAATTTTCTGTTGAAAATTGCCACTTGGCGCTACTAGCACTTAGTGTCTAGTGTAATTTGTGCAACGCCAGCGCCATCATGCTGTCAAAGAGGGTTTTTAAGTGGGGAAGTCGCCGTTAGTGGCGCTTAAGTCGAATAGGAATCTTTAAACAAGTTTTTAGAGAAATTTTGTTCGAGCCTCCATGTCTGTTCTCTGTGGTGAGGCCCAGTGAATTTGTCATCTCTTTCGTTCTTCGGCTGTTTAAATTAATGACTGAGTTGGACGTCACACTCGTATAACCATTTAACAAACGGGAGAATGAAAGAGATGGCAAATTCACTGCGCGTTACCACAGAGAACAGACATGGAGGCTCGAACAAAATTTCTCTAAAAACTTGTGTAAAGATTCCTATTCGACTTAAGCACCACTAACGGTGACTTCCCCACTTAAAAATCCTCTTTGACAACATGATGGCGCTGGCGTTGCACAAATTACACTAGACACTAAGTGCTAGTAGCGCCAAGTGGCAATTTTCAACAGAAAATTTATCGATACTAGCGCCAAATTGGTCGCAAGTGGAAAATTTATAGAGAAAATCAAGAGATGCTAACACCACGTAACGGCGACGTTCCCACTTATTTTACACAAGTTTCTGACCGAACTTGAACGTCTGTTCTCTGTGATTGTTGGTCTTGATTTTACAATCGCTTATGGCCGCCACAATCTGGCTGAGTTTCTGGTAGGGAATATAATATTTTAACTTTGGGTTGTGTCGTTTGACTTGTAAACGATCAAATTTGAACGTTTACTCGTCAAACGACACAACCCAAACGTCAAACCATATGTTCCCTACTAAAAACTCAACCAGATTGTGGCGGCCATAAGCGCTCGTAAAATGCTGGATAGGCCGGATAGGCAGATTTCACAGCACATCCCGCCCCTGCGGGTTCTGCAGAAAATTTCTTTCGGTGCTTTATTCAACTTCTCTTCTCACATGTAGCTGGCACTGTAATCGCGAATAAGAAGAAGGCGGGTGACGTTTGTCGAATGTTTTGAAATGTTTTGTGCAAGATGCACTATCGCGGGGGCAGCAAAGTGCATTCATCCTCCGTAACCGTTTTGTGTTCGCGCTCGTCCGGCAACGGAAAATAATGTTCATCATTCGGCAGTAGTTGGCAATAAGTTTGTGGAAATACATGATGATTCCAGAACTGCAGGAAGCAATCCAGCTCGCCCAGGAGAATCTCTATCGTGGGTTCATATCGTCCAAGCGTAGTGGCATCGATTGGTTGAATGTAAGTGTAGCTTTATAAACCATGAGATTGCGAATCTAAAATAAAATGATTACTTCTTCTAGACCGTTTGCGGCGACTTTCACAAGTTGTTCCGGGTTTTACATAAATTTCTGGCATTTGAGGTATGCAACAATGTGGCAGTTATGGAAATGGCTTTCTTGTGCCTGTCGCAAATTGTGGTCTGCATCCGGTATCTGGAACGAACGTTGATGACGGAACAGAACAAGAAGTGCACTTTGTCGGTAAGTTTGGAATCTTGGTACAGATAGTTTCAAAGAACGCTATGATTATTATGTTTGTTATCTTAGCCCACTCGACAATGTTTTCTGGATCGGATAATCTGGTGCATAGCTAAGATCAAAGCGCTAGCAGAAGATGAGAATTCAGTGGCACACGAATGCACGACCGAGTCCAATTTCGTCAGCTTTCTCGATTTGGCATTGAATCTGGTTGGCCCTTTGTCGGTGGCATTCGAAGATTCTGGGCTGAATCAGGCCCAGCAGGACGCTGAAGCAATGATTGAATGTGCTCGGATCCGGTCGGTCGTGGAGGCGCTCATTACGCAAACGTTCGCCTTTGGGAATGTGTTGGAGGATGAGGATAAGAATCGCCTTACGAATGTGTGCCAGCGAGTTCTGAAGGAGTGTATTGCGCTGGAGAAGGAATCGGCACTTGTTGAAGGTGACAGTCGTCCAGATGCACAGAATAGGCGTTTGAAGGCTAGCGTACTGGAGGGTGCCATATACCAGTTGGAAACGCAAGTGAACGATTGCTTGTTGATGGTAGTTTATGAGACGTTCGCTGAAATGGATCGTAAATTGTTTGTTCAAATGAGACAAATGATCAAGGAAGGAGCAAAAGAAGAAGAAATTGATAACATGACCAACAGGGTTGATACCATGGTGGACAGAATTATGCAAATTGGATTGTTTGCAATTTCCTATGCTGACAACCACAAAGGTGGGTAAAACTAATTGAATTTGATAAGAATTTAGATAAAATCTTAAATGTTTCCAGCTGCTTCCACCATCCGTAGCTGCTTGGCTTCCATTGAAGCACTGGATTCCTATTTGATACCCTCGATCTACGTCCCCTGCAATTATCACACAAAACTCCTGGAAGAACACTGGTCAGAGGAATCAGCACTGCTTCGCTATCACGTCCAGAGAATTATCGACAGTAATGCTTTTGCTCTATGCTTGATTGAAATCCTCGATAGCGGAATCGATCGTCTAGTTGAAACGTTCAATCCCGCGGATGCCGAGAATCTCGTTCGAAAGGCGGAAGTTTTCAAACAGCACGTCGAATTAAACTCAATCGATTTGAATCTACAACAGCAGGAAGCGTTAAAGATCTATTTTGATGATTTTAAAACCATGATCCTGGAATGCAAAGCCATAGTGACGTGCTCGGAGGAGGATCCTTCGATAGGGAAGGATCGCATTCTGAAAAGATTCCGCATACTGTTGTCAAAGTTGAGGAAAATTCAACTATCGATTAGCGCGGATAAGGCAAATCAACCGACGAAGGATGGCGCGCTCGAACAGAAGCCATCTGAGGTGGCCCAAACGGACGAAGAAAAAGAAGTCGAACAAAGCGTCAAGGAATTTTTCTGCAACAGCATCCAGAGACCATCGATGACGAGCATTTTGTACCGCAGCAAAAGGAGCGACAAGTCTCGGCGGGATTCGACCGTTTCGCTTTTAGAGCTTAAAAGTTTCACCGACATAACGGCACAGGTGAGGAAGCGAGCGGAAACCACTCCGGAGAGGGGTTCCAGTGCTGGCCATCCCAGCAGAAAGAAACCGATCAAAAGGAACAGTTTGCGTGTGGTTTTGTTCAAGCGGCAACAGGGCAAACAGACGGCCGAATTTTTTGAGAGCTTCAAGAGCGATATAGATCTGCAAATAACCGGTTGGTAACAAGGTTTTTTTTTGCCGGGCTTTAAGTTTGACTTTAATGTTGTACTGCTTCCTTGTAGCAATTTTGGACCAACTGACGGACCTTTCAACCACTTTCTCGCTCCCACCACAGCACGATCAGTGCAGTGAAGCATCAGGATCGCAGCAGCAGCTAGAGGAAGAAACTAGCAAGGTAGCGGTTCCACTTATTACTAGGAAGTCTATCACCAAGGAGGAGATAGCGATTCTAGATGACAATAGAATCAGTATTAATATTACTACCGACTTATGATTGAGAGACTAAAAATGGCATTAGGTATTTTGGGGTACTTAATATTTGGTTTATAATTGTATGTTTCACACTCTGTTTATAATAAAAAAAAACAATCTTTGGATCTAGAAAAGGATGATAATTCAGATGACCTTTAGAAGCTTTATGAAATGTTCAAGATATTAGCAACCAGGTTTCAAAATCAATTTTTGGCATTTGTTGTTGCAAAGTATCAGCATAGAGACCAGAAGGTCCAGAAGAAACGAGTTCAACTTTTTGGCTCAGCTCTGGTACTATCTTCGGTCCCAAGCTAATCCCAAGCAAGCAAATTCCAGCCTACAAAAACTCAATACATCATTTTGCGAAATTCGGTTGATGAAAAAAGTTAGGGACAAATGAATGTAAATGAATGCACGAAATGAATGAAAATGATTTTCCATGCCTGGTTCCAGCACATCCCAAGGTCATTGCCAATTCTGTGGCAGTGGATATTTCAACTTCCAGTGCACGGAGTTCAAACAGCTAACAGCAACTCAGAGGGCAGAGAAAGTTCGAACGACAGGTTTGTGCTTTAACTGCCTCCGCAAGGGACACCAGTCCAAACAGTGTACGTCCAGCAAAACGTGTCGAAAGTGCAGCAGAAGACATCATACCCTACTACATGATGACAACGAACGGGACAGCAGCCAGGATGTCAAAGCGAACGTCGCTTCGCCAAAGAATCCTGAAATCAACAAACCACCAGCTAGTGTTCAACCTCCTGCTTCGGTGTTGGATGAACCCGTGTCCACTGCATGCTCAAGCAATCACGTCCAAACATCGAAGACCGTTTTGCTGCTTACTGCAGTCTTCCAAGCCATCGATAGGCATAACCAACCGCATCCATGTCGAGTCCTGCTCGACAGTGGGTCACAAGTCAATTTCGTTACCGAGGATATGGCAAACCGCCTCGGTTCTCCTAAGATGCAAGCCAACGTCCCGATCACTGGAATCAATGCATTAAGAAGCCTAGCTCGTGATAAAGTTTTTGTAAAATTCCGATCGAGCTACGGAGGCTTTCAAGCTAACATCGAGTGTCTGGTTACACCCAAGGTAACTGGAACTATTCCAAACAGCAGAATCGATTTCAGCACCTGGAAAATCCCTGACGGCATCCAACTCGCCGATCCACGTTTCTTCTGCCTCGAGAAGGTCGACATGCTGATCGGGGGAGAGCTTTTCTTCGACATTTTGAAGCCCGATCAGCTGAGCCTAGGTGCAAATCCACCGCAACTTCGGGACACTCATCTTGGATGGGTGGTAGCCGGAGTGATAAACGAGCCGTACGTTTCGAACGCGGCTATCCAACACGCAGAGAAATGGTTTTTAATTTCAAAAATAAATCACATTGAAATCAACAAAAAATATTGTAGACTCAGGGCCTATGCAGATTTTTTCTTTGAATCAAAAATAAATGTGAATAGATTCAAAAAAATGTTTGTTGTTTTTAGAATCAACTTTCCATGTGACTGTGAGCAAATTCAACAATATTTTTTTTTTATTCCATCATGACGTTTCTTGAATTAAAACAAATATATTTTGTTTCAATCACCCGCTTCTTTTTGAAACAAAAAACAAAGATTTTGTTTCAAAGAAAATATTTGGTTGATTTAAAAAAAAATACATTTGATGTAAATAACCTGATATTTGATTTATTTTCCATATTAATTGATTCTTTTAATTTTAGCTGAAATCAAACAATTAAAATCATTTTTAGGATGTCAAACAATATTTATTATACTTACAAAATTACAGTATCTAAATAATAATTTTTGATTTACTTTGTGTAAATTAATCGTTTTCATTGCAATATTTTGAATGTTATTTATTATTTTTCTCTCAGTAGTTTTGCAAACCTCAAATGACTGCAAATGGTCGTTAAACCCAAGGGAGTGAACATTGAAGCAAATTAAAATTAGTTGTTCATCGTTATTTAGTATTATCTTCTCTAACTCATGAATGCTGATGACGTTGCGCTGCATTATATAGAAGAACACATTTGGTTTGAAAATCATCCCTTGCTTTTTAAATTTATCCACGTATCGTAAAACATTATTATCAATCGTACCATAACTACTCAACAGGGACTTATGTTCTTCGCAAATTGGCGCATTTAATATTTTGGATTCTCGTAAATCTATTGTTGGTTCCAAAAAACTATTATTCATCACATTGGACGCAAATTTGAATCCGGCTTTAATTGCTAGAGATTTACATAAATTTATTTTGTTGTTGGTAGCTCTACTATACTGTTTTGAATCTCTATGTTTTGCCTCACCTCGCATAGCCCATTGATGTCGAGGAGCACCTGATTGTAATATGAATGTAGCGTAATGCAATAAATTATGGTGTTTGGGCTTTAGCGTGTCATTAAACAATGTCAAATACTGTGAATCATGCACATCTACTAGCTTTTTCAAAATCTGCAGGTACTCTGTTGGAATTTCACGCAGCATGAGAATGTGGCAGATTTGAAGCATTAAACATAAATGTTTCCAAACCTGATCTTCTTCTGGCACTAATCTTCCTATAATTAGTGGAATGAAGTTGACTAACGTTTTTATTTCGCTTGCAGTCATTTTGATTTTACTCTTAGATATATTTATTTCTTTAATATCGGTTGGAATATTGGACGAATTAAGGTTTCCGAAAACAAATGTATTTTTTTCTAAAATTGAATTCCTCAAGAGAGAACATTTTCTTAATATTAATAAAAAAGTTCAAATAATGTCCTAATCCATAAATACATACTGCTTCCCAAAGGTCGTGCATCATATCAAAGTATATGTTAAATGTCACGTGAAAAGACGGAATCTCATTGAAAATGCTTTCTTTTTTCACACCAGTTAGTGATACATCATCCATGTCTTCATCGTAGCTCTTAACAGTTCTGAAAGTTTCTGCATACTCGATAGTATCATTTTCCCTCTGATGTCGATTTCTCTTACATATGCGGCAATAATAATTGGCACGAACGGATTCAACTAAGTCTAAAATACCGGAAAGCCCCAAGTTATCACCGGTAATGAAACCTAGCATGAAATAAACAACTTTTATGTCTCCTTTAATGTGTATCTCTAATCCATTAGTCTCAAGTTCAATCAGTGTATCTACAAGACTACGAAAAAGATGCTTATTGTCAAATTCTTTCCTATCCTCCGACAGTATGAATCCAGCAACATGAATGTTCGAAAGTTTTGTCAGAATGTGTGCAGGCAAACAGGGGACGTAATAATAGATGCCGCAAATAGAAGTTCTGGCTGCATGTGATGAAACTGTATCGCCAGTTGTAAAATCGTCAAAAAACAAGTTCAACGGTACTATAAACTTATTCGTCGAGTAGATTGTGCGTTTCTTCCAGAGGTCACCGTCAATCATGGTTCTAATGTATCCGTCACTTGATGGCGTTAAGTTGTGTAATATAGTATCCATTACACCATCTGATTCCATATATTTCCGAAGTTGAAACTTCAAAGGCATCAGAATTGCTAAATGTAAAAATATGTTATGTTTAGTTATCAAATATTTAGTTATTTAAAATAAATGATTGTATTACCAGTAATAGGGTCATTAGTCATTTGCTGCTCATTCCGCACGATACCTGGGCGTAATTCATTACTTATTACGAATTCCCTCGGTTCTACATACAAATCATTCACCTTCAGTTTTTCCACGAATTTATGCTCTGTATCGCTGTTACACATATCTCCGAGTATCTTGTTAAACATTGTTTTTCCTTCAGCCGTTATGTACCTCGAAGACTCCATCTGTTCAACTATGCTACTAAGCGGGTAAAAAAACATGCTCTGCATATCTTTTTGCATATCGAATACTACTTTCCTTGGAAGAGTGTTTGCACTTAAATATTTTAAATTAAAACTAATAGATACATTCTCCATTTGATTGATCATCATATTTAGGATGGCTGGATTCATCGAGTCGCGCGTTTCTTCTATTGGTGGTATATATTCTACGTCAGCATCGATTTCCTTATCAATATTACATTGTAGTGTAGGTGTTTCGGCATATGCAAAAGAATCTCCGTTGAAATGATGTTGTGCTGCGTTGTCATCTATCGTGCTACTGATTTCTTCAAAGTGTTTCTTCAAGTGCCGATAGAATGAAGATTTAACGCTATACTTCCTTGTACAATTTCCGATGTTGCATTCGTAGACGTCCAGATTTCCGTGATATTTGTTTAAATGGTCGTGTAAACGATTGACCGATTGCGATGTCCAGCTACATCGCGGTGCTACACATCGAATCATTGTTGCCGTTGTTGTTGAAGACTATTCCGCAGTGAAGTGCACAGTGCCACAACGTGAGTTTGTTCACGAGAAACCTCAAAGTCGAATAACAGGTTTGCCAACAAGCTCCAAACTGACGATGATTGACGTGGGAAAGCAATGCTATATGATTTGTAAATTTTCAAACACACATCAAGTGCTTTTATGAAGCTTGGTAACTTGTATGAAACCACGTTGTTTCATACAGAAAATGATGTAGGGCTTTTTGGGTCCTCCCCATGAACCACAATGAATGGGGCTAGCTCTATACTTCTCGATTGTAATGATTGGAAAATTTTGGCAAGCGTAGTTTGGAGCTCTGCCAAATCTTTCACTAAAACTGCGACGCTCTCCCGTGACTCAATAATTGACGGCTTCCAGCGTTGTTTTTTCGGCAACATGAGAATAGGACTTGGCAAAATGTGATTCAAAAGCCAGGTGGTTATGAGTCCTCGTCCATCTGTAAAAAAAAACATTATTGTATTGAATCCCAGATTGGATCAATCTACCTACACTACCCGCCATAAGTATGGAATCGATATAAAAAGTATTGCAAAACACAAACTGAATATTGCAGCATCTTGAAAAGTTTAAAAACCTGAACAGAGTAGGGTGCAGGGTAATGCCAAACTTCTTGAGGGTGCTGCAATATTCAATTTGAGTTGTAATACTTATTGAAGCGACTCCATACTTATGGCGGGTAGTGTAAATTCTGCTGATGGGCACAGTTCAAGAGGAACATGTGAAAAGGCCATCTTAGCTTTTTGTAAAGCTCGCCAACCGAAGGCCACCCACGCAAACCAACATCCGGAAGGGTAAAGTTTCCCCTACCCCTAAACAAAGGTTTACAAAACGCTGAGATGACCTTGGGTCAATTATGCGTTCAACTGCATTATAGATTATGTAGTATTACAATTTCCAGTTACACTTTAACTTACCATTTGAAATGTCGGCTGTTTTTAGTAAATTTAGTAAACTCTTTCCGACGGTATCCGTTATCTCCAGTTCCAAAATTGGATAAACCTCGCTGACAAATAATTCCCAACGATCGAAAAGGAGTTTTTCCTTTTCCGGGAACCGTTGTTGAAAATCGATTTGAATCAATTGATAGGCCTGGTGGTGTCTTAAAACAGGATACTCAGCCAGAAGGGAAGCAGCGTTTCGAGTTTCGTTCTGAGACAATTCAAATATTCTTTGTGTTGTTGTTTGCTTCCACTTACTTCGCACTTCGTCCCAGTCATCCTGATTGTGGGTAATCCATTTTTTGGTTCGTTGATATTCTGTTACTGAAAGAAAACTTTCTATTATTGAAAAACATAGTTGACATTATAAAACATACAGTCATTCTGGGTAATGTCGTTCGTAGAGCCAAGATTTTCTGATACTTTAACGATAGATATCTTGTGTGCAGTACTCTCCGGTTCTCTCGCTTCTCGGTAGTTGATGTTGCGGTCACGTAACGTTCCTTTGGCTTGTCGTCTTAATTTTAATTTCCGACCAGAGCTATCCGTCGTCCATGTAGGTTGATACCAACTTTCCTGTTAAAAAAAGTAATGAAATACAATGATTAGTATAAATTGTTATTTATAGGATTACTGAGGTTAAGTTCAGGGTAATAAGTAAGCTCATAAGTATGGTTTGAAGGCCCTTTTCTCGTCAACCGAAGGTCCCCCACGGAAACCAACATCCGGAAGGTTAAAGTTTCCCCTACCCGATGATGTTGTTGTTTGCGTGGGTGACCTTCGGTTCACGAGAAAAAGGCCTACAAATGTTTGTTTACAAGAAGCTGATATGACGTTTTCACATGTTCCTCTTGAAATAATGAACTGAAAATTAGTTTAACTGGTGATTAAAAAGTGTCATTTGAAAAACATACCTGTGGTTCACTCGGAAATAGTGAACGCAGCTCAACTGCTCTACTTTGCAATTCGTCGGGAGTCAATTTGGAAAAACGATCCTTAAACTCGTCGACCACGATTTGGGTTATGATGCGCTTGTCAGATCTTGTAAGATGTTTATTTGTATCATATTTTTTCAGGATTGCTTGGCCTCTTGCGGATGTTTGTATCAAATAAGTTGCTGTACAGTTAGCTCTCGTTACATCTGACTGCTGAAGCGCAAGCGGCGCAAGTGAAAAAATAGAAGATGTTGATTCAGCTAACGGTGGAAGATTCTGTTTGTTTAGAAAGTGAAATAAGATTTGGGCGTACTTGAATATTAAACATCACTTACCAGGCTTTTTCTCCATGAATTCAACGCATGAATGCACTTTGTCCTTTCCGCTAAAAATGGCTGCTGAATAAGATCCTCCACTTCCTTCCGCTCAATGATTTTCAGGATATCAACTGTGTATCGATTCGCTGAAATAATTACAACTATTTAAATGGCAAAAATGTATTAAATTAGAATTTTCTTACCTGCTTTCACCGATTACTGCTTCGCTCAAACCAAATGATTTCAATAACTTCAACAATTCAAAATCTTCTGCACCCAGCGTTTCAACCTCCAGCTCTTCAAGCACATCTTCCTCTGACGAATCCATTTTTTTCTGTTTGCGTGATAATAAAATGGCGATCAACACATAGACAAAAAATCAGATCATTTCCAAAATATTTGTTTTAATCAAAAAGCAAGGTCTTTGTTTCTAATAACAACTTTGTAGAATGAACTCTGCTATACATTAGAAACAAAGATTTTTTTTCTTTGAATCAACAAAACAGCATGAGTTTGAATTAAAAATGCAATGTATTTGATTCTAATACGCCTTGTTTCTCTGCGTGAACACGCCAACTTTGCTTCGATCGATTACATCGAGGAATTGATGCACCAATTCTGGAAGATGGAGGAAGTACCAGACGCTTCTCCATTTTCACCCGAACAGCTGTCCTGTGAAGCCCATTTCCTATCGACGTTAGGTTTGTTGTGAAGCTGCCATTCAAGGATAACGTGGACCAGTTGGATAACTACCGCTCTCTGGCGCTCAAGCGATTCCTCATGCTTGAAAAACGTTTGGAACGCAATCCCGAACTCAAGCAACAATACGTCGATTTCATCAAGGAGTACGAGGATCTCGGCCACTGCCGGGAAATCAAGGAAGCTGATGACCCACCGAATCTGAGTAGCTACTACCTGCCCCATCATGCGGTGCTGCGTCCTTCGAGCTCAACCACAAGTGTCGAGTGGTATTCGACGCTAGCGCCAAGTCCGAACCATCCAAGCTGTCGCTCAACGAGGTGCTCCAAGTCGGCCCAGTAGTGCAGAATGGAATATTCTCAATTACGCTGCGATTCCGTAAGTACCCATATGCTTTTTCAGCCGATGTAGCCAAGATGTACCGTCAAGTGCTCACGGCGCTACTGGACAGGCGGTTCCTGCGATGCTTCTGGCGATCCGATCCATCGCATCCTTTGAGGGTACTTGAATTGAATACCGTTACGTACGGTACAGCTTGTGCACCATACCAAGCAACGAGGTGTTTGGTGCAGCTTGCCCAGGAAGAACGGTCTGAGTTTCCCATCGGTGCTCGGATCCTGATAGAAGACTTCTACGTCGACGATGCTCTATCTGGAGCCAACACCCTCGAAGATACAATCGAATGCCAACGTCAGCTGAAAGCCCTGCTTGCCAGAGGTGGATTTCATATCCACAAATGGTGCTCGGATGAGTTTCTCGAGCAAAGAAAGTTCCGTTACACGAGTATGGACCCAACGAAGTAATCAAGGTACTCGGAAGTTGTTTGATCCAGTCGGACTGTTCGCTCCAGTGATCGTCACCGCGAAGTTATTGGTTCAGCAGCTTTGGAGGACATCAGCAGGATGGGACGATCCAATCGACGAGGACACTCAAGAACAATGGTCCACTCTTCAAGCATCACTACCGGAGCTTGGTCGTATTCACATTCCAAGGTGTGTCACGTTCCCGGATACTATCGCTCACGAGTTACATGGTTTCGCTGATGCATCGAATGTGGCGTACGGTGCGTGCGTCTATTTGAGGAGTATTTTCGCCAATGGATCCGCAAGCTTACGTCTTCTGTGCAGCAAGTCAAAGGTCGCTCCATTGCACGATCTTTCCATTCCACGAAAGGAACTTTGTGCTGCGCTTCTGTTGACGCAATTGGTCGGTCAAGTGATTCCAGCGCTGCAGATGTCTTTCCGAGAAGTTGTCCTTTGGTCGGACAGTACAATCGTTCTAGCATGGCTCAAAAAACCCTTGGATCAGCTTCAAACTTTTGTGAGGAATCGGATTACTGTAATACCAACGGAAACCAGTGAGTATCGATGGAATTATGTTCGTTCGGCTAGCAATCCCGCCGATATCGTCTCTCGAGGCCAACTGCCGGAAGCTTTGAGACAGAACAGCCTCTGGTGGAATGGTCCGAACTTCTTGTCCGCATCCGAATACGACGGTGAAGACACCAGATATTCCCGACAACAACCTTTCCGAGCTGAAGGTCCAAGTTGCAACTTCTGCGGTAAGTTGTGAGCCTTTTCTGTTCTTCTTCAAACACAGCTCTTTTCGAAAAATTCAACGCATCATGGGCTACGTGTTGAAGTTCGTCAGCAACTGCCGAAGGCCACGGTCACCCGATCGTGTGAAGCAAGCCCCTCTCACTGTCGAAGAGCTACGTCAAGCATCGGAAGCAATCGTCAAGGTGATTCAACAAGTGCACCTTGGTGATGAAATTCAACGGCTGGTCTCCAATCAACCATGCAAACGTCTGGGCAACCTACGCCCGGTGTATGCAAACGGTTTGCTGCGAGTCGGAGGGCGATTTGATCGCTCGAAACTGCCGTTTGCAGCGAAGCATCAACTCATTCTTCCCGACAAGGATCCTGTAATAGTACGTTCAGACTACAGAGTTATAACATGTTATAGCGCTATCTTGATGGTGGTTTCTGTGTTGCAATTATTTGACAACCGTTATAACATGTTATAACTCTCCAGTCTGTACAGCGTTTAACGAGAAAGTTGATTAGTACATTGCATTTAGAGCCATGCTTGGCATGCACAGTTGTACACACCAACTGCTCATTTGGTAATAACTTTTCACTCAGATGTTGAAATTTATTTTTCTTTAAAGTAATTGATAGATTAGGCTCATAGTTTACTATAGATATGCGAAGATTAGGTAAAGCTCAACATTTGAATCAACACTTATCAATTTAACACTTAAATTCCGAGATGTGTAGTGAGCATTTCTCACCTCATTTTATGTTCCGTCAACTGTGTGCAAAGTTATTAGCAAATGAGCAGTTCGTGACCAAAACTGTGTATGCCAAGCATGTTTGGAGCATCTTCACATCGGTCAAGCCGGTTTGATCAACATCATTCGGCAGAGGTACTGGCTTCGGAACGCAAAGTCTACTGTGCGACAAGTAACACGGTCATGTGTGAAATGTTTTCGCACGAATCCTGATGAAACCAAACAGCTAATGGGAAATCTACCGTATAACCAACAATCAATACGAAACTATCGATTTGAAATTGGCTCACTACTTGACTAGCCTATTGGTCCCAAGCAAATCGATTAACGTATCCCATTCTAGTTGAAATTCTGGTACTACACTATGTTTGTTTTGATTCTTTATGAAAGTTTGACAGATAAAATGAGGGGTTCGTGCATTTTCCCATGTTTCAAGGGGTGAATCGATTAGCTTGGGACCGAAGATAGTACCAGAGGTGAGCCAACAAGTTGAGCACGTTTCTTCGGCACCTACTAGTCTTAGAGTTACCTCTATGGTATAACTGATGTAAGAACTCAGCACTCACCAACTACCTAATCGGAGATCAAACATACAGCACCCGGTTGACTCAGGCGACAAGATCAAGCTCCGGAACACCCAGGGTCGGTTAGCTACCGGGTAATCAGAGGGTTTCGCGATACAAAAACGAAGAACTTTCACTTTTCTTTAGATGCTTTTATTTGCCACTTTCTGTGTTGTGTGCGTGTTGTTCTGTGTTCATAATTTCGTGTAATATGTGTCGTGTAGCCTAATCGCGTTGTTTACTGTACCGGCACATACCGCTGCTGCCGTTGATGGTGAATCGGGATGGCCGACACAGTGACTCCTGTCCTACTGTGCGGCCGGAACTCTCGCCAGATTGGCGAAGCGAGCGGATGAAAGGCCAGCGGGCGTTGCTGGACGGTGGGATGGCAGGCGTCGTCCTTCGTTGGCACGATCGGCCGACCGTGGCAAGGCCACCTTGGTCAAGCCGAGAAGGGAAAACTCCTTTACGATTATGGCCTACGTTTGGCCAGATAATAATGTTTGGCCCTTGACAATTGGGCTCGGAACCTGTTTCCAAGTTTACGAGCCGGCCGTGTGCTGACGGATAACCTTTTTAAGGTCCAATATAAAAAAGAGGTCCTGAACGTTAAATTTCCCTAGCGCACACTAGCTGTTGCTAGGGGCGGGGGGGTCCTGGTTCACGTTCTAAAACACCAACCACTGCACTTCGCTAATACAATTGCGTCTTAGCACACGGACGCCTGATATTAAAAGAGGCCGATTTTGGGCAATGGCCGTTCTTTCTCCCAATTTTCTTTCATCCCGTCATCCCGTCATCCTTGTTTGTATAGTTGTTTGTAGCTCTATGGTGGACATAACGTAACGGCACAACATTTTCACAGCGGTACACTATCACTATCACTTCTGTGGTATACTGCTGTTTCTGCACAAGAAACGTGAAGGTTCTGAATATATAACATAAATGACAAGAACCTATGAATTTGTGACCAAACGGTTACAACCGACATCGAGCATCGTACCATCGGCTCCGTTCGCAGTGACTGGTGTGGATTATGCCGGTTCGTTTCTGGTGAAACAAGGTTCACATCGTCCGAAGCTCGTGAAAGCGTATGTAGCAGTCTACGTGTGCATGGCGACGAAGGCTGTGCATTTGGAGGTCGTATCCGATCTGCCTTCCTAGCGTCGTTGAAGAGATTCATCAGTCAAAGAGGAATGGTCCAACAAATTCATTCGGACAATGCAACTAATTTCCACGGAGCAAACCACGAACTACACGAGTTGTATCGGCAATTCCAAGATCAACAAACTGTGAGGAAGATCCAACAGTTCTGCCAAGCACGTGAGATACAGTGGCATTCCATCCCACCGGACGCACCAGAGTTCGGTGGTCTCTGGGAAGCGGCGGTTAAGGCGACTGAAACCCACCTGAAGAGAGTCGTACGCAACTTGAAGCTGACATTCGAAGAAATGGCGACCATCCTGACGAAGATAGAGGCCATCCTAAACTCGCGTCCGTTGTACAGCGTGTCCAGCGATCCTGCAGATCCACAGGTAATTATGCCAGCTCACTATCTTATAGGTCGTCCGCTGATTGATCCAGGAAGATATCAAGGTTAACCGACTCGATCGATGGCAACATCTTCAACTGATGCGTGAGCATTTTTGGCGAGCGTGGTCCAGGGATTACCTTAATTCTCTCCAACCACGCAAGAAGAATCTACGAACGACACCAAAACTTCGACCTGGAATGGTGGTCGTACTCCACGACAAGACTCAACCCCCGCTCAGTTGGAAGCTGGGTCGAATCACATCAGTGTATCCAGGTGATGACGGTTTAGTACGGGCCACCGGTGTGTTCACCAACGGATCAACGTACCGTCGTCCTATCAACAAGGTCTCCGTGCTTCCAATCGAGGACAACGTTTGCCCCTCATCGGTACCTGAAGCTGTTGATACGATGTCTCAACCGAATGTTCCGTCCGTTCCCAGAAGGACTGAAGTGAGGTAGCGCCCAATCCTATTTCTACGGCAACACTACGAACAGCGACGCTAAATACTATGGTAGGGATTCGTACGAGGGAGAACAGCACAAACCGATCAGTATTAATTCAACCTTCAAAGTGTGTACACTAGAGCAAAGAGTAATAAATGTAGTTAAGTTAGTAAAGCAAAAGTGTTCTTTCCATCGAACCGATCATTCGAAAATACAGTCCACCACCAAAGATCCGTACATCCAAGGGAATCGTCAAGGGCACTTCCAGTGTCATCCCAAGATCGTTTTCCACAGCGATTCCCTCCCGCATGTGTTATGGTTCATTGCATCGGAACAGTTTTTTAGGCTTCTAATTCTAAGGATCTAAGGATTCTAATTTACCTCAATGAGCCCTTTGCCCCATTGCACCAGTTTTAGGGTGAACCAACCAGAAAGTGGGTACGAAAATGCAAAGTACCAACATCAATGAGATAAGGTAAATAACGGTTTCGGCAATACCTTATTCTATTATCGTCAAAGTTCTTGAGAGCTCAATTTTAGCATGTTTACATTGAGTTTCAGAGCATCTATTGGCCAAATTTGAGTGTTCTAGGACTTTGTTTACCTCCTAACGATAATAGGTTAATGTATTGCCGAAGCCGACATTTCCCCTACGTTATATATTGGCCACAGCAATAAATGGAACCCTCCAGAAGAGATGGTAGACTACGCTAATGGAATTCCCAAGCACTGCTCACCAACGTTCGAAAGAAAATGGATCCGATTTACACTGCATCCTGTATCAAAATGGTCTTTATTTCGACAATCAAAACCGCACAACACACTACAGACTTTCGTTATGGCAATATTGTTGAATGACACCTTCCACGAAAACTTTCATTTCACCTGCACCACATTGATCACCCGCTGCTGGCTGCCGACGACCGTCTTCGCACAGATATCCGGACTAATCGAATGCTTCACCATGTCTCGCAGGGCGGCCGTCGTTTTGGCACGATTCTTCAGCTGATCGAAGATACGCTTCTTGCTGTCCTTGAACCGCTGGAATCGGCTTTCCCGCGTCATGATCCGTTCCTGCAGCTTCATCAATTTGTATCGCTCTTGTTCGAGCGTCTGCTTCAGATTGTGGGCATGCATCTTCTTCTCCAGCTGATTGTCGATCTTCACCCGACGCTTGTAGACATCCATAACTCGGTGTCTTAGTTCGTCCGCTCGCTGAACACGTTCTTCCAGATGATCGACCAACGCTTGTCGCCAGATGTCCTTGTCCAGTGTTTTATCCTCCTGATTGATTGTGGCTTCTTCGATGCGCTTCAGTTCTCGACTCTTCTTCTCGCACTCTTTGATGCCCTTCTGGATTTCTAATGTCTTGAGCAAACTGGACGATCGGATGTCCTTCTCAGAGATTTCGTTTTGGATTTTCTCAATCTGCTGCTGCTCCAACCGTTCCAGTCTCTGCTTGCGATTGCGAATCTCAAGTTTTTCGATGTTTCGCTTCTGTCGAATCGCTTTCTTGTAGTTACGTTCCTGTTCGTCGAGCAACGACTTGCGGTATTCCTTTTCATGTTCCCAGCATTGCTTCGCCACAACGGACTCTTCCATTCGTTCGATTTCCTTTATCCGTTTCAGAACCATGCAGTGCAGAATCCTTCGATCATGATCGGTCAGGTTCGCTCCCTTTTGATCCAACATTTCCGTTATCTTGACAGAGTGCAATCGATTGCAAATGTTGTGGTAGTCTTGGCTGTTGTCGCTGTAGCCACTGCCTTTGTACGTAGACAAATCACTCGTCGATAGACAGCGTGGAGACCTCATTGAGGCTTTCAGCAACCTTGGATTACCCGGTGTCACTTTGGAAGACATACTCGACATACTTCTCTTGCTTCGATCCGTTGAAACCGGTCGGACCTTCTTTCCGCTTTTACTCTTCTTAATTGGTTCTACCGGGCTTTCCGACATCAAATTGCTATCACTGTCGAACATATGGAGTTCTTCGAAAATTTCCTCGTCGCACCACTTTGGGGACGCATGACCGGCGCTGCATCCATGGGGCGGAGGCGAGAAGTTGTAATTGATGTTGAAATTATAATTGTAGCAGCAGCTGTAGTTCATGGATGAAGAATTTTGGCCACTGTCTCCGCTGTCGTTGGGAGTGATTGGGTCACTTTCCTCAATGCTTCCCGGGGGTGGATCACAGCCGTCGTTGTTCGTGTTACTATCGGACTGCTCGGCTGCAGTCGGCGGTGGAGCCAACGACGATTCGGGACTGAAGTCGAACGATAGAACACTGAAATCGTCCGGGTGGCAGTCGATTTTCGACGATTTAAATTTACTTTTCAGTTTATTCTTTAGTTTAAACATGTCTTTTTCGTATGCTCTGTTATTCGTGGAACCTCGCGCGTAAATATAAAACAAATCAAGCGAAAGTGTTTTACTATGCGATCGATCCAACAACGGAGCAAGCCGTTGCCAAGGGGATCCGTTTCTATCCTGCTGCCATTCAAATCGCCTGGGGTACGCGCGCTTTGCATGTGGCACGTGATTATTTCCGGCAAAGCACGAGCATGATGGGCGGTAATTGAGGAATGTGCATGCAATTGCTTTCGCGTATTTAAATAAATTGGGCAGAAAATGAATTCCGATAACGGCACGAAATTGACCAGTTCAAATGCTGATGCTCCTCATGTTCGGGTGCTTAAGGACATGATTCACAGCAATCTGTTCCCATACCGTTTGTCTCGTCATGCCGCATTTTCTCGGGCACGACACTGACGCTCTACTTAATGCAGGTAACACCAAATAGGGTTAACTACCCCATTTCCGGCCTATTAAGCACAACTCGCACTTAGTCTTTCTTAATCTAGCGCAGTTTAGCACCTAACGGAATGTTATTATTACTTATGGCTTCCAAATTTATTGACCTTTCCGTACGTACCGTAAAATTTGATAAAGAGAAACCAATCGTTGAGATATTGTCAAAAGTCTAACACTGCTTCTTGACGTAAAACTCGGCCTATGGATTCTAAACTCGGCCTAACGCATTGAAACGCCATTGAAACGCCAATAAATTCACTTCGGCCAATCGGATGAAGTTAAAAATTGATTCGGTCGGAGCGCTTATTTTGTTTTTGTGAATAATGGGTGCAAAACTTCATATCACGCGTTCCCATTGACTTCGTTCGGTAACTTTTTAACTAAAGTATCTTACCAAATGCATAATTGACTTGTTAACTCTGAAATCATGGATTTATTTCTTTATTTATTTGAAGTTTTCTGCTCGATAGGCCCAAAATTGGCGATTAGGCCGAACTAGTTCTCTACCCTATAGTTGGTCCACTCAGTTTTTCGGTAGAGGAGCAAGCAGAGTAAATTTTTTAGATTTGCATGGTTGCTGGGATGAGGTTTGAGTGTCTATGGGGCCTACTTTAATGACGTTATAAATTTTATAGCCATCCAACACTCCGAACACGATGCCTCCGGTAAAATGTGTAACGGCATTCTTGCTATGTTTGAATAATCATAGCTCAGCCATTTATTGACAAATTTTAAATGTATTAACGCCACCAGACTTTAAAGATTTATTCAGTATCAGTAGGTTCAAAATCTATTGATAAATTGCTGAGTAATTATTTTTCAAACATTGCCAAATTGCCGTTACACATCGTGTTCAGAGTGTTAAAAAACCACCCACCCTTTTCGCTCTCGCTGTTGGTCTTCCATCTCGGGGCACGTCTGCGGATCGAGATGTTTTAATGACAGGTGGGCAGGAACTCACGGTCTCCCAGTGTTGGTGAGTTCTTTGCCGTTGATGTTCACGAAAAGTTCACTATTTTGCCATATAGAAATTCAAAACAAAAATTTTTATGGGTGGATTTGGACAGTTTTTGACCTGTTTTATACGACCGGAAGGTGTATGCTGGTCACACATGCTGTGCCAAACAGATTTTCTACGCAATTAATTAATCTTTGATGTGAATTTCGCTAATAAACACGAGGTACATTTCTTATAGCAAAACTTGCCATAACAAAATGGGCATAGTTCATTTTAGTAAACAAACTAACACTTCTTCCTACTGTGTCACCTATGTATTAGGCGCTTAGTCTGCGGATCACCCAACTGACAATTTTAGCTGCAGATAAGCTTATACAGCCAAAATTTGCTTTATGCAGCTAATTTTTGCTTGCATAAGCTGGTCGGCAGTGTATGTTTTTCTCATTTACCATCACACGCCAGTGTAGATGAATTGCGGTTGTTTTGAAAATCTTCGCTGTCAACGTACGAGTGAAATGAACAAATGAACTCATTAGGTTTTGCACCGTCGGGGTTAACCCATAGAGTTAACTCCACAGAGAACAGACGTTCAAGTTCGGTCAGAAACTTGTGTAAAATAAGTGGGAACGTCGCCGTTACGTGGTGTTAGCATCTCCTGATTTTCTCTATAAATTTTCCACTTTCGACCAATTTGGCGCTAGTATCGATAAATTTTCTGTTGAAAATTGCCACTTGGCGCTACTAGCACTTAGTGTCTAGTGTAATTTGTGCAACGCCAGCGCCATCATGCTGTCAAAGAGGGTTTTTAAGTGGGGAAGTCGCCGTTAATGGCGCTTAAGTCAAATAGGAATCTTTACACAAGTTTTTAGAGAAATTTTGTTTGAGCCTCCATGTCTGTTCTCTGTGTTAACTCTAAGACCAGAAGGTCCCGAAGAAACGAGCTCAACTTTTTGGCTCAGCTCTGGTACTATCTTCGGTCCCAAGCTAATCGATTCACCCCTCGAAACATAGGAAAATCCACTAACCCTTCATTTTATCTGTCAAACTTTCAAATTCGGACAAGAATGGGATACGTTAATCGTTTGCTTGGGACCAATAGGCTAGTCAAGTAGTGAGCCAATTTCAAATCCATAGTTTCGTATTGATTGTTGGTTAACCTCAATCTGATGACAGTTCAGTGGTACTATTTACGTGGACTTAGTTGTTTTTTTTTGGATAGATTTTCTCGATAATTTTTGAGACTGCAGTGAGGTGAAAACCACATGTCTGCATTGTCCACGAGCAACATCCTTTCACCGCGCTGTTCCTCGACAATTTGCAAGTTAAAATTCGGAAATTTTAGATTCTTTTTTTCGAAAAAATGACTAACTGCTTGTAAACAGTACCACTGAACTGTCAAAAAGGTTCAGCCGATTAACACTGAGTTCATTCGTGACGTCACGCTGCTGTACCTAATTGTCCATCGACGAATGGACGAGTGCACCGATGAATTTGAGTTCAATCACTCGAGAAAAAGTAGCACAAGCTGCGGGCAATGTTTACTTATCATGAACACTAAAAGATACGCTTTAGTTTACGACCCAAAATGGTCCAAATCGGAAACGATCCTCAAAAGAAAAAAAAAATCAAATTAATTTTGCCATTAATAAATGTTTAGAATATTGCAAATCAAAGTTGGCACTCGTGGAGAATAGAAGAACTATGAGAGTGATGATGGTTTCAAAATTTTACACGGTGAGGAATACGAGCACAGAGAACAGACATGGAGGCTCGAACAAAATTTCTCTAAAAACTTGTGTAAAGATTCCTATTCGACTTAAGCGCCACTAACAGCGACTTCCCCACTTAAAAAACCTCTTTGAAAACATGATGGCGCTTGCGTTGCACAAATTACACTAGACACTAAGTGCTAGTAGCGCCAAGTGGCTATTTTCAACAGAAAATTTATCGATACTAGCGCCAAATTGGTCGAAAGTGGAAAATTTATAGAGAAAATCAGGAGATGCTAACACCACGTAACGGCGACGTTCCCACTTATTTTACACAAGTTTCTGACTGAGCTTCAACGTCTGTTCTCTGTGATACGAGTGCAATCTTAAAATGCTTTTATTTTGCAAATGGAGCATTTTATTTAAATCTTGTTAATGCTACGCTAGTAGAAAACTTAAGGACTACTTAACAGACATAAAATATAGAAAAAATAATGTCTTTTCTTATTTTTATGTGTAGACATAGATTTCAGCTTTTCTACAACTGTAGCAGCAACCAGATTTAAATAAAATGCTCCATTTGCAAAATAAAAGCATTTTAAGATTGCAGTCGTATACCTCCCCGTGGAAAATTTTGAAACCATCATCACTTTCATAGTTCTTCTATTCTCCACGAGTGCCAACTTTGATTTGCCAATTATCAATTGCAGAGCCTAAAACCACAGAGAACAGACGTTTAAGTTCGGTCAGAAACTTGTGTAAAGTTAAGTGGGAACGTCGCCGTTACGTGGTGTTAGCATCTCCTGATTTTCTTTATAAATTTTCCACTTTCGACCAATTTGGCGCTAGTATTGATAAATTTTCTGTTGAAAATTGCCCCTTGGCGCTACTAGCACTTAGTGTCTTGTGTAATTTGTGCAACGCCAGCGCCATCATGTTGTCAAAGAGGGTTTTTAAGTGGGGAAGTCGCCGTTAGTGGCGCTTAAGTTGAATAGGAATCTTTAAACAAGTTTTTAGAGAAATTTTGTTCGAGCCTCCATGTCTGTTCGGCACCAAGGTAATGCCAACAATCAATACGAAACTAACGATTTTAAATTGGCTCACCACTTTAGTAGCCTATTGGTCCCAAGCAAACGATTAACGTCCCTATTCTAGTTGAAATTCTATTACTACACTATGTTTGTTTTGATTCGCTATGAAAGTTTGACAGATAACATCAGGGGTGTGTGGAGTCATGCAGAACATGCAGGGGTGAGTGAAATAGATTGGGACTGCTTGGGACCGTTGTTCTGGTACTGAGTGAGCCAAAAATAATAATGATTTTCTTCGGTACCCAGTGGTCTTAGAGTTACCTCTATGGTGATGCTCCACACGAGAGCGGAATACAACCTGGCCGTAAATAACCTGAAGGATTCCAAAGCGGAATTCTTCACCCACGATATTCCCGGTGAGCAGCCCTTCAAGGTGGTCATCCGAGGTCTTCCGAGCTACGACCCAAAGTTCATCTCGGACCAAATCAAGGACCAGTACAAGCTGGTCCCAACTGCCGTCTACCGGATTACGCAAAGGGACGAGAACACGAAAAAGTACCGGATTGCCTTTTCCTGGTACACTTCCAGAAGGGAACAGTGACAATGGATGCGTTGAAGACTATTCGCTCCATCAACTCCATCATTGTGGGATGGGAGCCATACCGTGGCGGCCGTCACGATGTCACCCAGTGCCAGCGGCACCCGAAATTGTCACATCAAGCCACGGTGTGGCAAATGCACACAAAACCACGTTACCTCTCAGTGTGTCGTCGATGAGGCGGAAGCGATAAAATGCGCCAAGTGTGGTGGCGGTCATCGTGGGTCCTGCAGAAATGCCCAAAACGCGAGGATTTCAAGCGGATCCGAAGGCAGGCGTTTACAAGAAATCAACCAGCACGAAAGAAGGAACACGGTCTGGCATTCAGGGTGGAGGACTTCCCGCCTCTTCATGCTGTGCAGCACGGTCAAGCAAATGCACGGGTGCAATTAGGGACCCGTCAAGAAACGTCTAGTGCCTCAGCTGGACAAAGCTCTCTGTCCCCCCTGGGTTCTGGAGACAATAACCAGCACAAAACGCCAATACCGATCTCTTCTCTGCGGATGAGCTGATGAAGATTTTGGTCGACATGACCAACGCTCTTCGTCAGCGCCGCAACAAGCCCGGATCCAAGTGCTCGGTAAGTTTATCATTCAGTATAACGTCTAAACCGTTAACTATCGTCACTTGGAACGCTTGCTCTGTACGAGCTAAAAAGTTCGAGCTTGCTAACAGAGACCCATCTCAAATCGGGCGACAGCTTTTGGTTTCCTGATCGCACCGACTCCATGGGGGGGGGGGGGGTGTTGCGGTCATAGCCGTGTATTGTCCTCGCCAGTGTGATGCTAGCAACGGATTAGGGATGAAATTCAAGAACAACCCCACCGCTATTACTCGCACGAGCTCCCGATTCATTGTTGGGAGTGATCTGAATGCTCGTCACAAAGCATGGCGCAACTACCAACGGAACCAGAACGGTAGTCTATTATTTAACCACTCGCAGCATGGGCTATATACAGTTCACCGACATTCATCTCTGCCTTCACGCTGGACTTCTTCTTGACGAGCTTCGGGCTATCCAAGCCGGTGGCAATCAACGATTTAAGCTTCGACCACCAACCGGTGGTTGCTGAACTGGGCTACAACGTTGCCCTTGCTCGAAGCCTGGGCAAGGACTACCACCGAACAGTTTGAACGCGTGGTAGACAGACACATCATTGACAACCCGCCGCTTGAAACCGTGGAGGACATCGACCGAGCGTTGGAGGGACTCCACCAAGCTATAACCGTGGTTGACGAGGCGTGCGTCCGACGTGTTCATATGAGGGGTAAGTTTATTGTCATTGATTCCCACACCCAACTCTTGATTCGCCCGAGAAATGTTCGTAGACGCCAGTTCCAAAGAATCGGAGATCTAGCGAGGAAACGTGAAATGGCCGATCTGAACAAGGAGATTGCTTCCAGAATGGTCACACTGCGGAACGAAAGTTTCGGGCGGCTTGTCCAGAATCTGGACGACCGCTCCAGACCATTCTGGAAAGTTGCCAAGGTCTTAAAGACGCACCCCAAACCCATTCCACCACTCAAAGATGAATATGATGACGATCGACTCATTATCACCCCTCAAGAGAAAACAAATGCGATTGGTGAGCATATTGCCAAATCGCACTTGCTTGGCTTCAACATCCAAAATCCGCTCGAAGTTCAGGTTGAGCAATGCGTACTCAACCTTGATTCCTCCCCTTGTGCTATCCCTCCGGAGGATAGAATCACAGTGGAACAGATTTGCTCAGCGCTGAAATGCACCAAAAACATGAAGGCCTCCGGGTTCGACGGAATATTCAACCTAGTGTTGAAAAATCTCATCATGAAGGTTCACTCTGGCTGCTGTCTTCAACAGATGCTTGGAACTGCACTGCGTTCCAAGAATCTGGAAGACAGCGAAAATCATACCTATCTGCAAACCCGGGAAGGACTCAACGGTAGCTTCAAGCTGCAGACCGATCAGCCTCCTTTCAGCGCTGAGCAAATTGTTCGAGAAAATTATTCTCAATCATTTGCTCAAGTTTGTCGAGGAACACAACCTTCTCCTACCGGAACAGTTCCGGTTCAGGAAAGGGCATTACACAAATCATCAGCTAGTACGGATGATGAATAACATCCGAAGTAAGGCTGTATCCAAGTCCACAGCCATGGCATTGTTAGATGTTGAGAAAGCGTTTGACAATGTCTTGCACAATGGGCTTTGTAACTTCAACTTTCCTTTGCATCTTGTTAAAATCACCCGTAACTACCTTCAGTAAAGGTCGTTCAGGGTATCGTTGAATGCCTTTCAAACACGTTCTCCATCCCAGCAGGTGTTCCTCAAGGAAGTCTGTTGGGTTCTTTGCTATACAGCATCTACACTTCCGACATTCCTCCCTTGGGCAACGGTTGCGTGTTCTTCCTGTTCGCAGATGATACCGCAATAACCGTCAAGGGTAGGATGCCTCGCGAAATAACAAACAAGATCCAACGATGCCTTGACGCCTTTGCTGTTTAATTTAATATCTAATCAGAATACCGCTACAAGGTGAGCAAACACCCGGCCGTCAACGACCAGGACGATTGCTACATTTCGGCCCTTCGAATGTCAAACGACAGTCTATGTGGAACCGCAGTTATGCCAGTCAATTAGAGAAACTCGGGGCGCAGTACCGAGACGATTGGAACAATTTCTCGTGAGCCTTCCGTGTCATTCAAACATGTATCGAACTCCTCCAGTCAACAGTAATCCGCAAGATCATTCGAACCTGCAATCTAGCAACGATCGAGGGAACGATGAGTCCGTTCCAGCTCCAAATGAAAACCGCACGGAGAACATATCTGTCGGTAGTTCCCGTGATTCACATGGTGCTGCCTCTTCTGAAAGACGTTCAAGTAAAAGTCCGTTCTCCAAAATCAGCGAAGCTGATAGCCAACTCAGAGCCCTGTTGTTGGAGGAGCAGATTGAGGAAGAAGAACTGAATAGGAACGCACCAGTACATCGCTACGTGTTTGCAAATGACCGTCTGAGTCAGAAAAGATGAAGACATATAATGCAAACATTGACCCGTCTCACCAATAGAAACTATACGATCGATTCAACCTCTGGTGGTGAATAGGAGAACGTCAAAAAGAGTGTTGTGAGCATAATTTTTTGCCTTGAGACACACACGCAACACTTTTTTACTTTTCCTGATCAATTGATTCATCTGAGATGCTGCAACACTTAATTGGCAAATCAAAGTTGGCACTCGTGGAGAATAGAAGAACTATGAGAGTGATGATGGTTTCAAAATTTTACACGGTGAGGTATACGAGTGCAATCTTAAAATGCTTTTATTTTGCAAATGGAGCATTTTATTTAAATCTGGTTGATGCTATGTTAGTAGAAAACTTAAGGACTACTCAATAGACAAATAATACAGAAAAATTAATTTCTTTTCAGATTTTTAGGTGTACACATAGATTTGAGCTTTTCTACCACTGTAGCAGCAATCATATTTAAATAAAATGCTCCATTTTCAAAATAAAAGCATTTTAAGATTGCACTCGTATACCTCACTGTGTAAAATTTTGAAACCATCATCACACTCATAGTTCACCTATTCTCCACGAGTGCCAACTTTGATTTGCCAATACGCCTTTTTAATGCACCACTACAGAGAGTGCGCCACGCGAGTTTGAGAAGAAACGTCAACCAAACCAAACATCTGTGCGGATTTAGATGATAGTGTACTAGCCAACTAGCATTAATTTCAGTTGCTCCTGAAATCTTATGCTGGTAGACGCTGATGCCCTGTTTACATTATGCTGCTCAGACATTTTTTGCTAGCAGGTGGATCATTAGCGCTAGTGAAATAGCGTAAGCTTAAACAGCCTATTATGGGGTCTGCCGGAGACGAACCAGCCGAGGGCTGAAAGTCTCCTTAATAAAGATATATAAAAAATATGGGTTGGGGTGCAAATCCAAGAAGAAGTGTTCGATCTGCGAGAAAAATCATCACGGACTAGTCCATAATGATCAAATTCCAACGAACACCGCAGTCTCGCTGACCCGATCCTCAATACAGTCAGATGAACGTATGAAACGGTAAAAACGTCAACACACTGCTCCGAGTGGGAAAAGTGAAGATTCGTGGTCCAAATGCCGTCGAAGAAGTGTTTGCCCTTTTCGATGAAGGCTCTTCTCTCTCGATGATGGATGCTGCTGTAGCGACAAGAATTGGATTGCACGGGCCGATCTCTTCCATGAATTATAGATGGACTAACGGCATTCCGCACAAGGAGGAACGTTCGATGATGTTATCTTTCCAAATCTCTAGATTGTCGGAACAAGCGAAATGGTTAATGGCAAACAATTTTCGCACGGTGCAGTACATCGATTGGCCACGGGTAAAATTTGAAGTTGAAGGAGTAAAGCTGTTGTACCCGATGTTGGATGAGGATAAACTGGCTGCGATACAAGATGCTCGTCCGTGTATGCTGATTGGTTCGAACAACGCTGGTCTGGTTTTTCCCCTGAAGATGGTATACTTGCTGAACGGTACTCGAAATACTCGCTGAACGGTTTGCAGTTGACTCGGTCCCATTTGGGTTGGACGATTCACGGAGTCTCTGAACGGAATGTTGTCGGACCAAACGAGCACCATGCTTTCCTGTGTTCCGAAAACGACGATATCAAGCTAACGGATCTGGTGAAGCAAATGTACAAGATGGAAGACTTTGACATCACCGGTCAGTCCCCGAAGATAGCGGACGAAGATGAACGTGCAGTGGATATACTGAACCGCACAATCACGCGACGAGGAGATCTACAATTACAATAACTTTACCTTTCCGGATAGCTAACCGCATCCACTGCGTCGAAGTGCCGGTTGGTTATGGATACCAAGGCCAAATCTCACGGATTTTCACTGAACTGAACTAGCCTACGACTAAAAATTTCCTGAATAAAGAATAAAAAAAGAAGTAAGAATCCATTGAACTGGTGCAGCGAGTGGTAAAGGCACACGATCACGGAGGATTCAAACTGGTGAAATTTGCATCGAACTCTGGATTCGCCTGATCCTTCTTTGGTAGCCAAATAGAAAGGGAAGATTTGATTGAAGCGGTTAGATTTGTTCTGATTTCGTGAATTTTATAGAAATTCAATATTATGCGAAGAAGGCACCTGTCACTGGTAGGTGGATTAATCAGGGTTTTTTTTAGATAATTACCGTCCTGTAGACTTTAAGTAGGTAATTGTTCAGAGAGCTTAAATTCACATGGCAGTTAAAATATCGTTATGCTACTTTCGGAATGCGTTAGTTAAATATAAATATTAAACTATGTGATTAGATTTACGTTTATTTAAAATCATCTACAATAAAAAAAATTGTTGAAAATTGTTGAAAAATACAGGATAACTAGGATGGACGAAAATAAGAGTTCACAAAGTTATTTTGTGAAAGTATATAGGTATGTATTGATATCTATTTTAAAGTAGGGATGTTACATACAAATTAAACTGAACTATCAGAGAAATCCTTCAACACGTATGGCAATCAAATGCATTATTTTGAGCAAAACTATGCGTTAAAATCTTTGTGTGTATAAGTAAATGCCAGAGTGTGACATATTAAAACATAAGAAAAACATCCTAGAATTTCATTACTATCGAATTGCTTCTAAAAATTGCTAAAAATTTCGTTTAAAACCACATCAACTCTCGAATCAGGTCTTTCTTCTCACAATTGCGATCTTACCTTAGTCTAATGCAATGCATGTGTGTAAAAACCTCTTCCAACTGGTAATACTTTGTAAATTTGAAAATTTGTTCGTCTTTTCCTCTCGTTTCACAATCGTTTGTAAAAATGGCATATCACACTCAATGTTTGTTGTGTCTTTATCGCTTACGATCTAGCAATTGATTAACCTATACAAAAAACAAAATAAAATATTTAAGTAAAAATCCGTGAACTACTCGTATCGTGGTCGCACATCGAAAGCGGTAGCACGAGTATTGCACGTTTCGACGTCAAATTCTATTGTTGGCACCGAAGAACTTTTTTTGCATCACTGTTTTTGAACTCTACTGCAATACGGCAGTGTAGAAGATGTACATCAGCATGTAGTAGATCGAGGTTACCACAGATCGAGTAAATCCACGGGACATTAGTCAGATGTGGAAGGATCCGTTCGGTGGTCGTAAACGGTTGTCAGTCAATTGGTTCCGATCTGGCTGGTATAATCTCAGATAATAGAGGTATCCTTCGTCGTCGATGGTGAAGAATTTTTTGAAATCTCTACTGATCATCAGTTTCTTGGCCGAACCGATCAGCTTGATGCAGGACAGGAGTTGGGGCTTATTGGATGATCCAACTTTACTGAGCCACTGCTGTTCGGATTCGTCTATGTCGAAGGTGAACGATCCATTTCGAGCAGGACTGGCAGCCAAGGGTGAGGAAAGTCCTGATGATCGGCTACCAAATGATGATCGATGGTGGATGTCGATGGCTGGAGACGCAAGAGAAGATCGCGATTTGTAGCGATTGGAGCGCCTTTTGAAATCGTTCGAATCCATCCGGGGATTGTTGATGACGTAGTCCACGCTCCAGAATACGACCTGCTCTCCAATACTGACCAGTATGTGTGGACTGTTGGCTTCATGCCAAGGGCTGAAGTACAGTGATGCCACTTCGCATTTGTGGGACTCCAGTTCGGTAATCAGTTTGCGTTCTTCCGTATTGTACACTTCGATGGTACCTTTTCTGTACCCAACGGCTAGCAGTTCTCCGTGGGTAGACATAGCACAGCAGGAAATCCATTTCGGTGGGGAATTTTCCGACGCACCGTAGACGTGTAGCACCTGTATTTCTAGGCGACCGTATTCATCCGGATTGAGGCCCATTTGATAGATAGCATCCGTTGTACAGATGATCAGGCATTGGTTGATGAATGCCGACGCAGCGTAGGTAAGTTTTTGACGGAGGCGGGTTTCGATCACCTTTTTTACTACGTTGAAAATCTGTGGGAGATATAGATTGGCGTTCGTTCAGTATTGTAATACATTCCACCAATTAGTTCACTCGAGGAAGTTACCAAAAACGACTTTGGGAAAGTTGTGGACAAGCTTTGAATCGATTCACAGAGTAATTGTAGATAGCTTTCAAAAGGTCGTGGACAATTAGGGACCGGTTGCAAGATTACTCAAACTGCCGATGGCCTGATAGAAATGTCGTGAACGGGATTATATGAACAAATATAAGTCGTAATTGCATGCCTAAAATGGCCGAAAATTGTCTGAAGATAAGTAGATAACGACTTCGTTGTAGTTACGAGCTGGAGTTCTGATGAAATCAGCATAAACAACCTAAGCAACCTAGAGCTTTACAGATAACATCCTTACCAAATCCAGTGGTGTTAGTGTTTCGTTTTCAGCAGGAACAGGTAGCAAGTTATTGTTAGTAGAACAATTTCCCAGTAGACAATTGCATCGTCACTTACCTCAATGGTACAGTTTTCGTAGATTAACAGCAGGTAGCGATCCAAATACAGATAGCATTCACAAATTTCGTCAATGATTTCGTACTCCGGATGGCCTTCGATAACGATCATGCATCTGTTTTCCGTAGCAGCCACCAGCAGCTGGAGATCGTCGTAGCACTTCAGCAAACTGATTGGTTCGCCCAAGCGGAGCAACGTTTCCGGTCCTTCCTTCGGGTTGCTCCAGTCCTTCAACTGGAGCACATCACCGTTCTTAAGTCCGATGTGGAATCCGGATCGGCACTGAATCAGCTGCTCTACCTCAGTCGTTAGTGGGCCATTCTCGCTTGTCGGTGTTAACTTGATAAAGTCCTCTCTCTCGTGGACTGTAGAGAACTGCAATTCTTGAATTATGCGTTTGCGATCGACTGTTTTCACCGTCACCGGTTCGTGATCCAAGTCCACCAGAAAATTTATGTTGCCTTGCAGTTGGTACTGGTTGCTGACCAGCTGGTTGTGTGCCTTTACCATAAGCGAGTACATGTTGATCACGTTTTCGCTGTCTTCGGACGAGGAGATCAAGATATATCTGTACCGATCGTCATCCAGGGAGAAAATGTCCACATCCAGAATGTTATGGCTGATGTTGGTCCGTAAAACTTCCACGCTATCCTGAATATTGAATATAGAGATCCCTTGAGTCGTTCCCAGAATTATGTATTCAAAGTCATCTGAGATTGCGCTGCAGGTGTTTTGATGGTGTTTCGGTGTTTCGTAGATCACCTTGAGTCGATCGGTTTGCAATTGGTTACGCTCGTTTCGCTTGAAAGTTCGTGACTTGATTTGATTCGGGCACACCGAAATTAATGCTTTACCCGTGTAGTGGACATTGACGACCTGGGGTTCTTCGAACCGGTATTCGATGCTTGTTGAGGTTAGGTTAAAAATGTAGCCATAATTGTCCTCGGTGAGGAAGAGAAGTTTGGGTATTTTGGTGGGACCCTCGAGCAGCGGTTTGATCATGTAGGTGTTTTTGATCCGTGTATTATGGCGGTTAGTCTGCTGAAAGTTATTAGTTCCGGTGTAAAAATGCAGAAATCCATTTCTTGTTATGACAAACAAATCGGCTGGTTTAATACTGGCGTCGTTGGATGGGTTTTTCTGGAGGACAATACTGAAGTTCACGAAGGGATCCTCGACAGGATCGAGTGATCTTATACTCTGAGATGTTCGGCGGAAGTTGCCGTCGCTTTCGTGTTGACGCGCGTTCCGGTCCTGCGGGATGTTCTTCATCGACCAAATATTTAACGTTCCCTTGTCATCCAGTGCAACGAGGACGCTGTTGACCATCTGCATGTCTTTCACACGACCCTGATTACCATCGAATATGGTAGCCGGTGCCGAATACCATGGCGAGAGATCCACTAGAGAGATTTGGTTGTTGTCCAGGCTAACCAATGCCGATCCTGTATCCTGGAAGCGCACCTTGTGTGGAGCACTGCGAACCTGAACCAACTGATGCTGATGGGTGTGATCGCTGAAATTAGTTTTCCCTTAGTTAAATCCCAGTCTCAACTCAACCGATCAATACTCACATATCGCAGAACCAAACCCGGTTGTTGTACTGGCTGGCTTGCTGTTTTGCTTCGTCGGCTATCATTCCGGTGCAGTTCAGAGCCAGCTGAAGCAGACACGCGTCTGCTGATTTGGACAGCAGAACTTCCGCTCCCATAAGAAACTCGGTCAGCATTTCGGCGTAGCAGTCGGGATTGTCCATGCGAGTGAAAATCCGATGCTGGAACAGCCGTAAGTCACCGACCGTGTTTGGCAGACCGGTGTACCGTACCTTCTGCTCCAGGAATCCAAAGTCCGTAAAGAGGTTCGGAAAGAGATCGTGCATTCCGGAATGCTCCAGGTGGGTGGCGACGTAGAAGTGGAAGTAGTCATCGTTCGGGAAGATCTTGATCAGGTCCAGTTCGGTGCGGTTGCGGAAAGCGTGCGGTTGCGGAATTCTACGAATGAATGTCGGTATGTTAGGATGGTTTTCTAATGAAACATAGGGGAGCCCTTTGTTAGGAAGGTTATTGAGATCATTGTGCTTATAAAGTGCGGTCATAAACATAAGATTTTTTTTTGATGAGGCAGCTGCAAGAAGAGGGTGAACGTAATTTAGTAGTAGTGCAAATTACCTATAGCTTTCGACCAATCGGCGATGGAGGTTAGCATAAGTTTCACCTGGGTTTTCTTTTAGTAGGAAGCTATAACATACATAGTGCAGGACGTAGAAGATCTGTTGATCTTTGCAGAACCGTTTGTCCAGCAGGCCTTTGTTGATCAGCTTCGTGGCGAGGGTTTCCGATTTCTCAGGCGAGAGGTTCCAGTACCGTTGAAGGACCTGGATAAGAAAGGTATTGCTTGTAATCGGGTTTGTTACTCAAGTTGAGAAGATGGAAGACGGTTTTCAAAATAATACTCACACTCTGCGGAATCTTGACGTTATCCCGGAAGATCACCAAACTGCGGAACGCTTCCTGCTCCTCATTGCTCAGTTGGTCCAATATCGATCGGATGGTTGTGTTTTCGATCGTGATCGAATATCTATTCAGATCGTTTGCCAATTTCTGCCACACTCGCACAACAGACGCATTCGATGCTTTGGACTCATTACCATACTCGGACATCTTTCGTGCAATCAATTTGATCACAAATGGATTTCCTCGGCACATCTGATGAATATCGTGCGCCTCCCTAGGCAGGTGATCCGACTTCAGAAGGAGTGCCTTCCCAAACAGTTCCATGCTTTCGTCTTCGGTGAATCCGGGGTTTAGCTTGACTACGAAACGTTCGTTTTCGTTCACTTGATTGATGACATCGATGTTACTGGTGACGACCAGGGTCTTGCACTTTAGGTCAAATTTCTCGATCAAGGCAGGATTGCGCACGTGCGATAGAATTAGCAAACTGTTTCGAAAATGGTTCTCGAACAGGTGTTTGAGACGTCGCTTTCTCAGGTGAATTTCATTGGTGGGATATCGTCCGTCGTAGGCGATGTCGTCAAACTTGTTATTAGTTTCCATTTGAATGCTGAGGTTTTCAAGCTGCTCCAGGATTTGTTCACCAGCTTTGCAGTTGGCCAGACTGAGATAGAAGATGTGGTAGCCCATTTGCTCGACGATCGAAAAGATTTCGCACGCCTTGCTGACCAGAGTCCACTTTCCGGTCCCGAATCCTCCGTAGACAAACAGATACCGCTGGCCGTGTACACCGTGTTTCAGCTGTCTGAGATATTTCCGGATCTCCCAGAGCTGCTCCCGTCGGTAGACGTTCAGCTCGTCGATGTTGGGTACGGTTGTATTGTTGCGATAGGAAAGGTAGCCTTCGATCGGTCCACTGTTGCCATTTCGAACGTTCTTCTCGTGGCGTTCAACGATCCAGCTGTAGAAGGGTTTGAGGACCTCCAGGAATTCCTTGACGATCAGGATCTGCCCTTTGTGGAGCTTCTGCTCCAGGATGGTAAATATCAGATCCAAGCGGTGATCTTCGTTCGATTCCTCAAGGATATCAGCTATATCGGCTTGGCTGAAGATCCGCCTACCGATCATATCCTCTTTGATGTCTTCAATGTCTAAGTCGTACAACTCGTTGCGCATCACCTGCAGATGCAGCAGTTCATTTGAATCAGCCATCGGTGGTCCTGCAATTTAAAGAAAAAAAAAGCCTATTATTAGTCGCTAACTCATTAAACACAACCGACTATTCAATTACAAATGAATTACGATCACATCAAATGGTAAAATCGTTTATCACCTCAACTCAGCTGAAGAAAGATAAATAAGCCCGGCTCAACCTCAACCGCAGACCCGCAGCTCGACAGCACTGCTATCATGTTACAATAATTACAACCATTTAAATTGCAGCTCGGTATCTGATTTCCCACCAACCACCGAAGCAGTTGCCCCTTCTGATATTTGTTGTCGCAGGGTAATTTAAATTTCCCCCATCACAATGCTCCATCTTTCGTTTTTTGCGCCAATTTGTAACGAATTAGTCAGGGAAAAAAATCAACAACGCATCCGCGGGCCGGTGGAAAACCATTTTTTGTGGAAAACTACTCCAACGTAGAATTATATATATATGAAAACACACCTGTTGATCATCGCGAACGTCGTCTCAAGCGGGTAATATGTGTACATTCATGCACAACAAAGCGCATAGGCAGGAGCAAAAAACAAAGAAAATATTTACAATATGATACATCGCATCACATCGTGATTATCAACAACGAACTAGCGGCAACTGCTATAGTGCAGCCCAGGCACATTGGAAGGTAATGGGCTCGTTCGCGTGAGCCTGACGAGAAATGCCTATGCCTGCACGTTCGGAGAGGCTCGCTGGTGTGCTGTGACTCATGCCGTCGAGGAGCAAAAAACCGGTCGTTTTGGGATTGATGTGATTTGGATCGCCGCAGGTAGGTACGTAGCTGTAGGGCATTTTTTCTGCATTATTATGCTATGATTATTCGATTCGGTTTACGGCCATTTCCGATCTGATCGAGTATAGGTTTTCATCAACTTGGATGTCACTTAGCGTTGCAGAAACGTTCACAAATGGATGAATCTAATGAATGGAAGATCAACTTTGCTCGCATAGCATATAATTTGGAGTACATAATTATTGGATGAACTAAAAATCGAAAACTATTTGTTTTAGTGAGATTTTAAGAGGTAGACTTTGGTGCCTGAATTGGCTCATTGAATTGATATTTAGATGGTCTTATACAAACTATTATAGAGACTTAATATAAAAATGTATCAACATCCAATGTCGTTTTTACGAAAAATATCTCAGGAACCGAATGGATTGCAATGGTTTTTGCCTGAAATTATTAATTATTTTGTTGGACATTTGGCGATTTTCCAGGGAAAAATTCCCGAATTTGAGAAAAGTTAAGATTGGATTCACTCAGTCTATTGGTACTACTCCGAGACTGAATAAAATTTTCGTCAATTTCCTCATTTTCCGGCAGATTTTTTAGGTTTTCCACATGAAACCATGAGACAAATTTTACTCATCGCTCCTGCACTTTTGGCGATTATGAGTGAACTAAACTCAAATTTGGGTCGTTCTCATTCGCCGTGTGTAGTTGGACATCGATCTATCAAAACAAAATGTTCGTGATATCGACACTCAGCGTTCATAAGGACCAATGTCGAAAACGTAAACCATGGCTTCTTTCGTAAATTTCTCGTAGTTCACAGTCAATCAATGTAAGCCACCAATTTTATCGCATAGGAGGACTCTCGCTCTACACAATCATCGTAGTGGTTTACTTGAGTGTGTTTTCATTCTCGAGAAATTCTCCGAGAAAGTAATTGTTTACGTTTCCGACATTGGCTATTGTGAAAGAAAAGGTTGCATGCTCACTACCCAACAAACAATCGTCTAGTGAAGAAACGACTTCTTGGCCATTTTATTCAACTGCATGCTTAATAGTACTTGTACTATTTTTAATAATAACTTCTGTTCAGGCTTTGTTCACACAAATCTGGAGAATTTATTCATCCACAACATTGAACTACTTGGTGCTGTATAAGGTATATCAAGAAGCTTTTATTCGACTTATATGGGTTGTAACTAGGCTTACCATATTAAAAACTTGAAAAGGAGGACATTTCATTTGAGGTTTGGAGATTAAGGAGGACAATGATTCCTTTTCTTAACATTAAAGGAGGACAATGAGTTTTTATCAAACGTTTGTGCGCTATCACAAAATTCATGATTTGCGAAGGTTCAATTGAGATTGTTCATAACTTGTGGTAGATATCAATTTAATTCATTTTCTCGTTTTACTTCTGAAAAATGCATCAAAATAGCCTTCATAATTCATGTTTGATACTTGGAAATGCTCTCGTCTAGCTGATTTGCATGAAAACTGCAGCTTTATAGCCTTAAAACCATCCCAGCCTTTATCATGTACAAAAATCAGGATACATGTCATCGCGATTGAAACCAACATGGAACATCTAAGCAACCTGGTGAATATACCAGAGAGTTTTTCGAACATTATAATTTATTTTCAAAATGTCAAATTGAAGTAAAAATACAGAAAAAATTAATGATTTTTCATTTACTCTTCGAAGATAATATAGAATGTTCGAAAATCCCTCTGTTGTTGATCGTCCGATTTTCGAGAAATTGACTGTCAAAATTGATTCCTGGTTGGTCTGAAATATGCAGGTTTATTTAAAAAGTTTCCATCTGTCAAATTTAGATTAAATTCACGATATGGACAGCAATCTTGACCGCAGCCTAAATGTGGGGAGTTGACAGCTGTAGTATACTCCTAGTCCCACCATCGAATGGCATTTGCTAGATAAGATAAAGTTGCGACATAATTAAACAAATAAGCTCTGCAAACAACGCTTTTTTAAAACAATTTTATTAATATGTTACTGGAAATATGCAAGGATTAAAAAGGAGGACATTTTTGGGCAAAAGGAGGACGTAGAAAAATTATTGAAAAAGGAGGACATGTCCTCCTTTAGGATACCATATGGTAACCCTAGTTGTAACAGAGTTTATACGATATTTTTTTTTGATTATTCAGCGTTTATTAGGCATCACTGCTTTCTTAAAACAGTGATGCACTGTATACGCTTGATTGTCATCTCATGTGAAGTAACGTTTAATTAACTACTTTTATTAACGATTATTCAACTGTGGGAAAATTAACCTGAAAATAAGAGACGGGGACAGGGAAGGGTGATTATATTTTCATTATTTCTGACGTGGCACGCGTGACGATATTAGAAAATTTATTAAATACTTATACATGTCGTTGCATGGGATTCGAACCGATCACCAGCCGCTTGCCTTGTCATCTGATCTATCCTAGCAATTATCAAATGGGCAACTCGATAACCAATAAAAGCTTGCTTGTAAGTAAATACCTATCAGCACTCTCGATCGCAACTCTAGCTCCTTCAAGACCCTGTGGGAATGATTAATTCATTCAGCGTTGTTTTAAATTAGACCAATGTTACCTCTTCACCTCTTCAAGTCGAAAGAAAGGATGCTCGGTTATATTTAAACTAGATCAATGCATTCATTGTCCTGAGTCAAGTGACCGATGATTACTATTTAAATTAATTAGACGTAGAACACAACTAAAAAAGGGTTGAGCTTGGGATTGAACTCACGACCTTCTACTTGGAAAGCGAAAATGGTAACCACTACTCTACTGATTTCGTCTTGTTGTTAGACTGAACCAGTGTTGTCGAATAATGGATCTAATACGTTGTTTATAAAGCATTTACAAATCATGTGATTTCAACATGGACGCATAGTGGTATAAGATCTATTATAGTGACTGTATTCACCTTTATTCAGCAAAACTGTAAAGCAATGCAATGAAAACTGTAAATCAATGAACCTAAACGTCTAATAAAGCATGTTATTAAATCAATTGAAAACAGTCTAATTAAAGTGTCAATGTATGTACAAATTACACTTATTCAGTTTGTTATTAGATCAAACTTCTGGCGTTGAATTGGGAAGACATTTAACGCTTTTACAGCTCTCAATAAGTCAATTAATCAGATCAGAGCAAACAGTGGAATAAATGTGCATCTATCAATCTCAATGAGCCTTTTCAGCACATAATTCGACAACTCGTTTTATTCAGCATTGTACATTGTTATACAGCATTTATCCAATATATATGCTTATTTGTGACTCTGAATTGTTTGTTGGGTAAGCATTGATGTTGACGGCGACTCTGCAACCCTTTACCCCTACGGTAAAATCTCATAAGCATCTGACAATGTGTGCATGAAATCTAGTGGACTTTGTCTTATCTCTTCATTACACCATGGTACGAGCAAGCCACCGTCTATTCACGGAAAGATTGACATAATCTTATGGGATTTTCATAGGAGTGAAACGGTAAGGAAATGTTCACCATGTTTCACGGCCAGACTGATGTTTCCTTATGGGATTTTACGGATTTTACCGTGAACGAAAAGGCGAATTGTCAATAACGTGATCCAAGAAATGTTTCTCAGTGGAACTGACAGCTAGAAATCTAGAGTGTTCGAGTGATCTGGTGTTAATGGTGCTGAATGTAAATATAAACAAAGCAGAAATTCACATGAGAATAAACTGCCAGTTCTACCAACAATCAATACGAAACTATCGATTTGAAATTTGCTCTCTACTTGTCTAGCCTATTGGTCCCAAGCAAATCGATTAACGGACCCCATTCTAGTTGAAATTCTAGTACTGCACTATGCTTGTTTTGATTCTCTATGAAAGTTTGACAGATAAAATGAGGGGTTAGTGGATTTTCCTATGTTTCGAGGGGTGAATCGATTAGCTTGGGACCGAAGAGAGTACCCGAGCTGAGCCAAAAAGTTGAGCACGTTTCTTCGGGACATTCTGGTCTTAGAGCTACCTCTATGGTTCTACCATTCTATAGGCTGGTCAAGTAGTGAGCCAATTTAAAATCGTTAGTTTCGTATTGATTGTTGGTTCTACTGTGATCGGTCAAAAGTAAGCAAAAAAGTCAGCTGATCGGAGCTGTCTCGTGGACAGCCTTATTGTTAAGATAATGCGAAATGAGTGTAGACAGGGTTACGAAAAGGAAATCTGTGTTTTTGTCCAAAAAAATCTTTTCACCTTAGTTTTTGTCCGGAAAATCTGTGATGATATCTTTGTGGATATTTTTTATGTAATCCTTTAAAAACGTCCTTTGAAAAGTGATTGTGCCATTTTTATTATAAAGGCTTAAAAAAGATAAAAATATATATTCATAAATAACTTGTGGCTTGACAAAAAAAGAAAACCTCTGACAGTTCTCATTCTCATTTTCTAACCGCAAAAAGCCTGGGGGGACGTGCTGTCAAATCAGCCTACTGATCATTCTTGTATGAAACTGGTTCCAAACGTAAACAAACGCTGTAGGTTTGTTATGACTTGTTTACGTTTGGAACCAGTTATGCGAGGTAGGCGACGATTGTTTGTATTTGACAGCCACCTCCCCCCCTTGCAAAAAGCATGTATAGATATAGATCTTTTTAATAGAAACTAGACGATCGATTCGACCTCTGGTGGTGAATAGGAGAAGGTTAAAAATAGTGTTGTGAGCAGAAATTTTAGCCTTGAGACATACACGGTAACCGCAAAATACTCAATAATGACTACAAAGTAAGCATTTTCGAGGGAGACTGGGACTACCCATTATAGTAGTAAAAATATTACCTATTTATGAGTATTTTTTACTCAAAAATGAATACATACTACTTGTTTTTGTAGTTCTAATTACTCATAAATGGGAAAATGTTTACTCATTTAATGGGTAGTCCCAGTTTCCCTTGAAAGTTCTTACTTTGTAGTCATTATTGGGTATTTTGCGGTTACCGTGTAGGAAGCGGGACACTTTTTTAATTTTCCTGATAAATTGATTCATCTGAGATGCTCCAAAACTTACTCTACAGTTGAAAAATTTAATTCTGTAACGTTTTTGCAAAGATCCTGCTACTGTTCAGGAATATTTTTGTTAAGAAAAATGGAAAATTTGAAAAGTGCCTTAGTGGTTATGATCTTCCGGATTTCTCGAGGGGGGCGACACATCTAAATCTCAATTTTAGATGCTCAAAAAATCTCACACTAGCGAATCAATCTTCGAAAAATCTTCTTGCATTTCTCGCATCTACTTGCATCGCGTATCACCTTTTTGCAGGAAATCTTCAGAATCGTCATCAATCTTCTTTCTATCTACTCAGCGTGCGAGCCACAGCACAACGCAATCTTTCCTGCAGCGTAGATAGAGTCGCCCCCCTCGGGATTTCTTGTGTGTAAATAGTTAAGGTACAAATCAGTTCAGATCTGTAGAAAATCGTACAACAAGACAATTGCCGATGGAAATTGGCAAGATGTTAAATGAAAAATGCTTTAATTTGCGTTGTGAAACATAGTTATTCTGATGTAAACAAACGGTTTGGTTGACGTTTCTTCTCGAACTCGCGTGGCGCACTCTACGTTGGTGGTGCATTAAAAAGGCCTATAAAAAGTTTTTTTTTTATTAATTTATTTATTTGATAAGGCTCATTAGAATTAACTGTACAGAGCCGATGATTCTTCACGAAACGAAAATCAATTATTTAATTCATGTGTTTCACTTATACATTTTTGCCATCAGCCTTATACCATAGAGGTAACTCTAAGACTAGAAGGCCCTGAAGAAACGTGCCCAACTTTTTGGCTCAGCTCTGGTACTCTCTTCGGTCCCAAGCTAATGGATGCACCCCTCGAAACATAGGAAAATCCATGAACCCCTAATTTTATCTGTCAAAATTTCATAGCAAATCAAAACAAACATAGTGTAGTAATAGAATTTCAACTAGAATGGGGTACGTTTGTCGATTTGCTTGGGACGAATAGGCTAGTCAAGTAGTGAGCCAATTTAAAATCGTTAGTTTCCACCGGTTGCTTGTACATTTCATTAGACAAACCACATAGGTCCTATAAGAATGCATAAAAGGTATGTGTGACCGCTTATACATTTAATTTGACACATGATCTTCATTAACTTTTTGCAAGGTGTCTGCTTATTAGTTGACTTATACATTTTATAAATATTCAGCAATAGAAATTTGCCAAAAGGTATAAGGAGATTTCTATCCGTGTTGTTCACTATACGAAACAAAAGGTACAACACAATAAACATTATATCTTCCGCTATCCAATAAGCCTCCTCTACCAGAACGGGAGCCGCTTCCAGTGGTTTACTTGAATGGCAGCTACGCCAACGAGGTTCAGAGTGATTCCATTGCAGTAATGGACGCAAAACGTGGTCAGCACTCATACATTCATCACGAAACGGTTGCTTTCCAAAGTCGACGACGCATCGACTGAAAGAACTGCTGATGAAGAACAATGAGGAGGACCACACAATGGTTGCTGCCGAGTAAACAGACGATCGCGTGACACACATTGAGAGTGGTCTGCTTCTGTCGACAGCCGAGTGAACACTTGAAAGCGAAAATAATCTATTGGATTTACTCGGCAATTGTGAAACCCAGGATTACTTATGGTGCACAGGTGCAATGAGAAGTACACCATCGAAGACATTGGATGCTTTGCTTTGTATGCAATTAGAAGCCGAAAAGTGTGCTCTAAGGATAACAAGCTCAGTGAAACTCTTTGAAGGAGACCTTAGAGGATATCTTTGGATTCTAGAAACTGTTAGTATCAACTCTCTAGTAAGGAACAACGAATACTGGATGGAGAAAAGATACAATTTCAATCGACTTTTTCAAATATTTGACCCTGGTCGTAATTCATGGCAATTTGGTGGTCCGGTTCTTCGTCCAGGATCTATTGTTTTTATACAGATGGTTCAAGATTGAACAACCAAGTGGGAGCAGGAGTAACTGGTCCAAGGATAGATATATTGGTTCCTATGGGCAGAGTGCCAACTGTGTTCCAATTTGAAATCCAAGCAATTTTAGAGTGTTCTATTATATGTTTGCGTAGAAACTATAAGAGTTCAAATATAGGCATCATGTCCGACAGTCAAGCTGCTCTAAATGCTTTAAAGTTGGCGGCATGTACATCATGTACATGTCATACATGTACATACATGTACATTAGACCTTCCTTAAAAGTTGTCCTAGCTCGCTATCCTACTCTCTATATGCAATTTTCACATTATGCCGTAGACTACACATTTTTGTGTCATATGGGTGGAAAATTCGTAGAACAAATACTTTAAAATTCTTCACTTTTTAAGATATCTTCGAGCATGAAACTAGGTCAAACTTCAATAAAATCATTTTGAATAGTCAACCTTTGGTCACAAAGTTGGTAGATAACACATTAAGCTCTGCTAAGAAAGTTGTTACAGCAGTTTTCGTTGTTTCAGTCTTGAGATACAAATATTATAAGCCGTAAATTTCCTTAAAAACATAAAATTAACTTGAAGTACCTCTAAATCATCACCGATTTTGCTGAAAATTTGCACAGAAGTTCAAATTAACATGACGAACAGTAATCACGGTTGACCCGGTGCATTCCGAACATTTCTGTTAAAATGAACAGGTCTAATGTACATACAAACTTGTCTGGAAGTGTGTTCAATTACTTCAAAAATTGTCTTGTCATAATCAAGTCAACTTACATTGGGTTCCTGGTCATTGCGGAATTGACGGAAATGAAAGAGCTGATGCACTAGCAAGACTAGGATCTTCTCATAAGTTCATAGGGCCGGAGCCCTTTTGTGCGTGGGAATCATCAAAAGTGGAGGAGAACACTTCCATTGCTAGGCAGTCGAAGCGACTCATTAATTCAAACATTTCTGTGACCCACAAAATCCTGGAACATTCTAAGAAAGATTTTAGCATGTACAGCGTGACTGGTAATTCGTGTTAAAGGATGTTAAAGTAAACCATATTTGCAGCAAAAAAATGTATAGCAAGGTAGGTCGAAAAATCATTCCTTGCCGAATTATTGAGCAATGAATTTTCTACTGATTCAAAGTGTCTCATTGTGCTTTCATAAGCAATCAAAAATGTTGTTCAAACATTAAGCCTGGTACGCAGCTGAAAAGAAAACGGAAAAGTAATTTTTGAGGAATATTCCCAAAAGTAAGTTTGACAGCTATAGGGAAGCGTCTTTTGCTAAATTTTGAGATCATAGGGGGGTGCCGTCTAATTTTAAAATCTACAATTATCAGTTTTATGTTGTTAAAATGCATCCAAAACATCATTTTTACAACAAACTTTATAATTAACTAACGGAATAATCGGGTTGTTTAACTTCGAAAAATATACCGATTTTTATAGATCATCTGATAGAGCTTCGCTTTTTGAGCACAACCATATTTTTATCGATCACTAGCTGAGTGTGCCCGATCTTGCTCGGGATTTAATATTAGCTTGAGTTTATGCGCCGATTTAAAAAAAATGCTATATTGTACGTAGCCCTCCCTCCCCTATGATTATCTCCTTATACTCCCACACTCGCCCCCACATGTCTAATTTGGTTCCATTTGCTTGATTAGTTCTCGAGCTATGCAGAAATTTCTGTTTCATTTGTATGGAAGCCCCCCCCCCTTACAGAAGGGGGAGTGGTCTCGAATCATCATAAGAACCTTCCACGGCCCCAAAAACCCCTGTATACAAATTTTCACGCCAATCGGTTCAGTAGTTTCCGAATCTATAAGGGTCAGACAGACAGACAGACAGACAGACAGACAGAAATTCATTTTTATATATATAGATAGATAGATAGATGTAGACATTAATCTCGATTTTTAAATCAAGATTTAAATTTTTGATCGTTTACACTAAATCTATTCGTTGACAGCTCACTTCCATACAAAGTCCCACCAAGGGGCGCTAAAATGGTGATTTTTTCTAATGTAATCGTACTTATTTAAAATAGTTCCAGTTTACCAAAATTGATGAAATTTTGGATTTCAGTTCCATTTTTAATGCAAATAACGAATATGTATTTATCTCAATACCCCTAAACAACCCAATTGATCAGACCATTATTCCACAAGGAAAGTGAAATTGCATTCAGGATGCGCCACCGATTTCTTTTGAAATGCGTACTGGGTCAAGAAATGCTAAGAAAAAGTAAATTCTTTGGCATCTTGTAGCACGTAAAATCGTCATTACTTATCAGCTGCGTACCAGGCTTTAAACGGTTAGAACCTGATCAAATCCATTCAAAAGTAAGTCTGTGGCGCCTATTGAATAGAGTGGTTAGTGAACAAAGATTGATCATAGTAGCCAAGCAATGCTTACTCCCTGGTGGGCTTTGGTAATATTCTCGAGTGCCCGAGCAAAAAGTGGTAGTGTTGCTCGTTAATGTGAAATAAATAGATCAATAACTCGGTAAGGAATTATTTTTCGATCTACCTTGCTAATTTTTTGCTGCAAATGTGGTCTACTTTCACCTCTTTGCGGGTGTAACATAAATTACCAATCACCCTGTATACGGGTCTTATAACAGGTCATTGTCCGAACCGTTATCATTCGCTATGCCACTGTCCGGAAATTTCCAATAAAAGTTCTTCAACAAGGGGCTGATAGAACTAACTTTAGATTACTGGAGTCAGTAAAATTTTACAGGGTTTTTGAATTGCGGATCGCACAGTAATCATCACAGCAATAATGTGCATTACCGAACTGTCCGTAAAGTCAATCTGTCAAAAATAACTGTACATTCAGTAAATGGTTCGAGTTGCATTCAGCAATGTTAACTGGAAAGTCCAGTATTTTTTGATTATTTTGCTGTAGTTTAACTGACTAGACAGTCATTTTGTTCATTCTTGTACCTTGTTACCCAGTTTTACACTCATTTTAGATTACCGAAGTCATTAAATTTGACTGGGTTTTTGAAAAGCGGACCACCCAGTAATAGATCAGTTGCAATTTTGAATACCGAACTTCCAGTAGCAGCAAAATGGAAATGAAACGTTAAAGAATACTATATGTTCAGTTATGCATATAACACCATTCTCGGGAGAATTTACCAATGAGCTCAGTACATATGATCTAAATAATGTTGATTGAATATAATGATTATGATTGGTGCAGCATAAAATTCATCAAATGCTTTCAATATGGAACATGATCAATAATGTTGTTTCGAAATTCTACAATACTTTTAACTGCATACGGTATCATCGTCTATATGAACAAAAACTAATGATAATACAGAACATCATCTATACATTAGCTACTTACCTGAGTTCGATCAGTTTCCTATGTAAAAGTTACAGTTAACTGTACATAATTACGTGGCAGAAATTTGTTTTGTCCAAACTATCCAAGCATTGTGTCACTCAAATGGTACTGTTCATGATCAGTTATATGCACATCAACATTGATGAGGATTCGGTAAATACTATATAAAACTGTTTATTCGGTAATCCTTTGTACTGAAAATTAGTACAGTTCAGTAAACATACTACTTTACCGTTTAATCCGTAAAAATACTTGCAGTACACAGTATTCGTTTGGCAACTTAACTGATATTCAGTTATTAAATACCGATTGTCGGAACTGACGTTTCAGCAGTGACGTCCCGTAGCCTCACTTTTTACCGGTGCACCAACTTTCAAAACCAGATTTAATGCCATTCATACTCGAATCGGTTGAAAAATACACTTAATCTTCTAGTTTACTTGATATCTTTTCATTGCAAAATTACCGAACTCCTAAATCCTGGATGAGTGTGTATTAGACTGAGGCAAAATTTGAAATTTTCGCTCCACTATGCTCAAACGGTTTCAAATCAGGTCCTGATAAGCCTTCCAAAATTTAAACTCATTCGGTAAGAAACTGACTTGGCACAAACTATTCGAAGTTTGTATGGAAATTACTATGGGAAAACCAAACTTTTTGTTCATTGTCTTCTACCCATTTTCCATATTGCTTTTTTGAAAATTTCTATAAGTATTCTTACGGGAAATTTTCTAAACTACAACTTTGCGGAATATTATTTTTCAGCCAAACGTCAAATTAAATTGTTATTAATTGTTTAAGAGATTGATAATCTTATGCCAAGTTTAAGCAACTGTGTTGTGAGCAACACTGTATTCTGCAGTGTAACATAGTAGCCATGATATTTGTGCTCTATTCTTCGCACCAGAAACACCAATGTTGCCTGCTGAACAGTTGAATGAGCATAATCATAAGACTTCAGTGACTTGAATCATTCATAACTTTTGTTCCTTACATTTGATTGAAAAGTGGTTTTCAACAAAGTTGTAGCTAAGAAAATTTGCTGCAATTATTGCTGTAATTTTCAAAAGCATAGTGATGTGGTGAATTGATAGATAGATATGAACAAAAACATAAGTTTTCCCATAGTAATTCCCATATAAACTTGAAATGGTTTGTGCCAAGTCAGTTTCTTACTAAAGTAGTTCAAATTTTGAGAGGCTAAGCAGGACCCAATTTGGAACCGTTTAAGCCCTGTGGAGCGAAAATTTCAAATTTTGCATCAGTCTAGTGTGTATGACATTTGGAGAACAACTACCAGTAAGGCAGTGCACTTTATTCGAAGTGTAATGCCGTGCTGGGATATTGCTATTAGTCAAACGATGCCGATCGCTACTAATAATAGTGATACAGCATCTTGTCCCTCATTTTGTTCTCAATTCTGTGAAGATCTGGTAAGCTCGTGTCAGCTGGCTCTCGTCAAGCGGAAACTATATTATGCAATGAAGTAATGAAATTGGGTTGTTAGCGGAATGCTAAATAAAACAGCAAAAGGGTTAAATGGAAGATAAACCCTTTTGCTGTTTTATATATTATGCAAGTTATCATATTTTGATCAATCGGTAATGCAGATGTACACAGTTGAGAACACCAAGGAATCCAGAATTTTGACTTGAAAATCCAAATCCCGTAGACTCATATTAATCGTAATCAATCAATCAACTCGTAAAATGTTCTGTTCGGTTGTTCTGACCAAGAGCCTCCACATGTCATTTGCGCGCATTTTCGCCGCGCGCTCACACATTAGTAAAATTTCTGATCACACTAATTTTTTTGCATAGCAACGCTTGGTGAAAGAATCTATAGCTGCAACACAGCACAACTCAATTCCAATTCCACTTTATCTCGTCCTATCGCCCATTTTGCCATCAAGTAGGTATTGCATCATGTTTGTATCCAGTCAGTACCTGCACCCGAGGAGTGAGGTGAAACATACTGTCGCTTTCACTTGCGGCTGATCTTTGTCCTCTGCGTCTACTTCGTCGTACGATCCACGTTCTGAATGATGATTCAACGTCATCGTTTTGATCGAAGTCGACCAATAAAAAGGAGAAAACAAAAATGAAACCCAGGGGAAGCATACATCTGATCAGTCCTTCGATTCTTCGATGTGTGGCAATTTCATACTTTTGGAATTTTAAAATTTGTATGGGCCATGGATAATTACCAACCCTCCCCCTAAACTGTTTACGTAGTTTATGAACAGCCCCTTGCATATGTGCAATTTTCCTCCAATGGTCACAAGTCTTCTTCATTCTTTGTATTTTTAACTATCAGTATGCAAAACTTACATGAAAATGCATTTCAAGGAGAACATTACGAAATCGGATGATCCTACACAGTCTATAGCAATACTATTTCATCACCCACGCCTAATCGTTATCAGTGCTCACTGGAAAACCCATCGAAAAACGACGCAATTTAATTGCACTTGGCATACTTTTTTGATTCGCGCATCATCACGCGACTGTTGGTAAAGTCACCGCAAACCACGGCTAAGAACAGTGAGTAAAGGAAAGCGAAAAGCAAGCAGACAACGATCTTTCTACGTTCTAGTATACATAGTACACATAGTATACATAAGTGTTCCGGTATCGTTACCGGGTGTTATCAGCCGCCACTTTGTCTAAGACAAAACCGGTTTTGCGCTGATAAGCGGGTGTCGTTTATTGTTGGTATAAATAGATGAATCATTTTTTTTTAATAATTGACACTTCAATCTGATAACTGTCCAGAATCCACTTAATTCGACTTTCACGTAAAAGTTCCGATTTGAAGCTATGGGTAAAAACTTTTTAAATTTCCTCACCTCTTCAACACACAATTTAATTAAGTACACCGGATTGACTTACTTCTGCTATTTTCAATCCAAAGTCCAATTTATTTCAGCTTAGCACCACTTCACGTCACTAGCTCAATGCTATAATAAGTCCAAATATGGAAATTCAAACCATCACTCTTCAACCGCCGGCTTACGGATGTCTTCTATGCTTATTTAAAATATTCACAATCACTGATTCCCAGAGAAGGTTCGTCTTCTTGTGGTCCCCACGGCTGTTGTAACTATACTGATTCGAATCGAACGGTTTAGGCACGGACTAACCACAACTGGCAGCAGTCTACCACCGTTGGTTGTCGTTGTGATTGGATAAAGGATTGAGGTTCGAATGCGCAGAATGCGCAAAGTACAACCGCTCGTTCTCGTTGGCTGGTGGCTAGTGGCGATTATATCATATGGTGAATGTGTGGTCAGCTCGGTTAATCGGATGATTTTGATTCGCACACTTAGGGTTGATACATATACTATGTCACGCTCAAAGGGGGGAGGGGGATTTAAAATTTTGTGATAAGTAATGGATTAGGAAAAACGTAACGTAAGTATGGGGTGAACTTTTTCTTAATTTGGCGTGACATAATTAATGCATGGCCCCTTAAACACACGGGACACTTTTCACTTATTTACATACTTAGTTGCATACCTTTTAGTAGTGTGCGGTAAGGCTCTGTGGTATTCCTTCAAACATTATGGAGAGAAATTGATGTGGATGCAGCATGTTTACTCGGAGAACCTTAGATAATTCGATTGTCGCTCGCTCTCTCTACACGGCCATCTCCAATAACTCAGCGACTGAATTCAATTGACTCAGAGCATTTTCTTTCCTTAAGAAATTTACTCATATTTGGAAATAGAAATATCAGTTAGTTAGTTATCTTTATTAAGGAGACTTTCAGCCGAACGCTGGTTCGTCTCCGGGTTCAAATATGAGTAAATTTCGTATGGAAAGAAAATGCTCTGAGTCAGTTGAATTCATTCGCTGAGTTATTGGAGTTGGCCGTATAGTTGTTCGCATTAGGGGTTTAAAATTTCCCGGGAATCAACTAACCAGAAATAGGGAATCAAAAAAGGGATTTCCCGGGAATCCCGAAAATGCTTAAAAATTAACATCAAAGCTGTTTTTTGGCAGATATGTGCGATTAGTTTTTATGAATCCAAGTGTGCCGGGGCCATTTTATTTTCGGTCGCTGGAGTTGTCGGTTCTGATTTTGGTGTTGGTCTGTTACTGCGTCTTCTAGACTGTGTACAGTGTGTACTGATGAACTGAGGCCGTGGTGTCGCGAGTGATTGGTGATGGAAAGTGGTCGCAGTCCTTTTTTTTCACAATGCCGAATGCCAGGAAGGCACAGCTCCCACACCCGGACCGTACCTATCGACCCATCAACTCATGAACCGGGGACCAACGGCTTTACTTCCCTTAGGAAGGCGTGATCAGAGATGTTATGCCTCAGAACATCCCGGCGGCACCGACTGGGATTGAACCCAGGGCTGCTGGGGTGAGAGGCGCTTACCACTACACCACAGGCGTAGGTGACACTAGTATGCTTATAAATTTCGCGTATATATATAGGTCGACATCTTGAGAATGCTGGGTCGATATCTCGAAATCATTGCAAGGGGATGGTCACTCCGCACAGTGTTTCAAAAGCACAGTTGTGCACTCCTGGCACCTGGGCACACTCATTGGCACTGTTTGGCACCCATGGATAGAAATTGTGAAGATCTTTGAAGCTACTGGCAACACTGTTTTATCTCTAATTTAACCACAACCACGAATTTTCGACCAAGAACCGCCACACATTCCGTAAAACCGAGTTGGAATCCCCAGCAGTGCACATCCTAATGCCTTCGCTAATGCCTGTCGGAAGCAGTACACCATCAGTAGCCGTTAATAGTGACAAAACTCGTCTTTGTCTACCGAGGATGATCTTAAAACAAGGAAAAAAAAAATGAGTTGGTTGTCTTCATCTATGTGATTCCTAATCTTTTATTCGTTGTTCCCTAGATTGAAGTGGTTAAGACTAGGGTTCTGATGCATGGTCATTATCGGTGTCATTCCTTAATTTTGTTGCTAAGGATTCCAATTTTGACTGACAAAGGGGCGCCCCTTTGGAGGGTGTTTCAATACTCCGAAGGATATAAATAGCGGGACCTTTCAATTAGAGTCGGATTCTTGCAATAAATGCGGGAAAGACAACTGTAAAAAAATCGAATACTTCATCATTTCTCAATAGTGATGGAGCAATACGACATGCACTAAACTAAGGACACGGGATATACTACAATAGATCAAATTACTGGTCGCAGTGATGTTAGGTCCCGAACAGAGGAAAAAAATGTTTGAACATGCGAGTTACTAGGACCAGGATGATCGGAGCTATTCGTCGTGAAACCGAGCTGATAATACACTGGCCATTTCATCGTCTATCCGTGTAGAAAACTGCAACAACGACCTTTTCAAATTCATCCCGGTGTTCCCGCGGTATCTGTATTTATCCTCTCGGTTTTAACAAGCAAACCATCACGGGGTTGTTGTTCAAAGATATTAAAAAAAATGTTTCGATTAAGATTTTCACGTCTGGTTGTATTGGTGCGATTTGAGAGAGCGTGTTAGTGAAAATCCGAGGAAAATACACAACAAAACGTTGTCAAACTCATTTTGACAGATCTAATTCCATCCACTACTGATCTATGCTGCGTTGTTTCGGTTTTAACAGTTCAAAATTGTCGAAATACACACTTAGATTTTTTGCCGAGATTGGCACCACAGGCTCGGCATTTATTTTTACTGAGATCTCATCAAAATTTATGTTTGTTAGCCGAGATCTCGGCAAAATTCTTATTTGTTAACTGAATCTCGCCAAATTTTTCACTGAGATTCAGCAAAATAGATTGCCGAGCTGCTTGGTGATGCCATCTCGGCAAAAAATCTAAGTGTGTAGTTTTAGTTAGAGGGGGTCTAGTATAAGAGACGAGCGGACGGGCTGGTTTCGAGCCAAACGAACTGTCAAAGCCAGAGCAGCGCCTATCTTGATTGCATTGGCAGTTTTGCTAGAAATCGCCTAGGCATAGGTTGCCAAGGCAGTTTGTTTTGAATCCGCTCCTCTCTTATACTAGACCCTCTCTAGTTTCAGTGTTCGGAAAATCATTCTCAAATCTCATTCGTTGAGCCTTCCTGCGAGAATAAACTCGCGTGCGAATGCGGCAAACAAAATTCACGCTTGAGATTCTCATGGATATTCACGCACTCACACTCACAACGCCGGAAAATCATTCCAGCTTTAAACTCATAAAAACCACTCAAACGTCAATTGATATCATGTCTATGCATGTTGTGTTAGTTTTCCAACCCCTGATGCACAAACAATAGTAATAACAATGAATAACGCCAAAATATAAAGCAATGAATTTGTTAACCTGAAAACTCATCAGTGATTTTTGCGACGTTGAATTTTGCAAGGCAAAACTCATAGGCGCATAAACTCATGCATGAGATTTTAGTTTTTGAGTTTTTCCGAACTAGTAGTTATAGTTGGCTTTTATTTTGCCGTGACTGCTGGATGGTGGCTTTCGATGACTGGACACATGGCCGTTCCGGTGGTACTGGTAGTGACGGTCGCTTAAAACGTAAGCGACGACGACTTGGTGGTGAGAGTAGCAACATCGACGAACACAACTTCATCGGAAATAGTTTTTGCAACCACGTTTTGAGTGCATCCACCTGCTGACACCTCGGTGAAACCACTAAAGCAGCCAGCCTTAGCAATTGGCGTTAACGGCACCGTTGAAAAATCGTCTCTTCTAGACAATATTGACAGTTTCTTATGAGATTTCTCGGTGGAGTGAAAGGATAGTACCGAAGAGGTAACTCTAAGACCAGAAGGCCCCAAATAAACGTGCTGGTACTCTCTTCGGTCCCAAGCTAATCGATGCGCCTCTCGAAACATAGGAAAATCCACGAACCCCTCATTTTATCTGTCAAACTTTCTTAGCGAATCAAAACAAACATAGTGTAGTACTAGAATTTTGACTAGATTGGGGTACGTTAATCGATTTGCTTTGGACCAATAGGCTAATCAAGTAGTGAGCCAATTTTAAATCGTCAGTTTCCACCAGTTGGTATTACTCACAAGCAAACAATGTCAATCCGATGACTGGCACTTTCGGCACTGCTGGCACAGCTGCGGCATACTTGAGTTACACTGAGAAGACAGTTGGCGCATGTATGCAATTTTATGCTGAAATATTCACAAAATATGCTCAAATATATTTGAAACAACTCATAAGAATTGAGGTTCAATTTGACTTATTAGATCTTCTAAGGTAAATCGGAAGAATGCTCCAGGAGAAATTAGAAGAATCTCCGAGAATTACCTCAAATACTTTCGAAACAACTATTTTAATGTAAAATGTCAAGGCATGGTGATTTCTAAAATGAATTAAATTAGCATTACTATAGGGTGTCCCAGAATGTGTAAGCACGACTTAGGAACACTCCTGCTTATTTCAGATGACGTTTAAACAGCTGATTATCAAGCTGAATCATTGTTTACATTTCGACCAACAATTTCGTGAATCGCAAGTGTCGGTTCTTTACATGTCCGTGATAATGCGAAGCATTTCTTTGGAAAAGCGCAAACAGATCGTGCACAAATGGTGTACCATCCCCAACATTTCTCTGAGTCAATTAGCGAAATTGGAAGGTGTAAGCATCGGAGCCGTTCGAAACGTGATTCGGAAGTATGGTGATGAAGCAACTTTCCAGGACAAGCAACAATCTGGACGTAAACCGAACCCTGTTGACCGAAATCTGGACCGGAATATCGTGCAAGCTTTCATTCGCAAGAAAAGTGCTTCGGTTTGAGACGTGGCGAAGTGGGATCCTCGAGGAGTAATAGAACCATAGTGTTTTGGTGGCTGGCTAGTCTCCGGGCTAATATAGTGTAAGTTAATCCTGGAAAGGTGATTGGTTTCATAAACAACACCATACCTGACTGGACCGTGTCGAGGCAACCATCACCATTTCAATAGTGGTCGGTTTCCACGGTGCGTAAATCAAATAGATATAAAGCAAGGAGGTGGCACCCCTATCTCTACTAATAACAAGCAGCCATAGCGAGCATAGTCGCGGGTCCATGCTCTGGGCCCGCTTGGATTGATATGTGATCACGATTTTATGCTGGTTACGAAAAGAAGGTGGTGTGTCTGGCCCTTGATATATACAGGTTACCTCGATATAACGTAACTGTCACTTTTGACTTCCATCGTCAATAACTCGCTAATAACAATTGAATCATACAAATTAATATTATCAATAAATGGAGGATTATTTCATCTGTCCAATGGTGATATTACTTTGCTTGTTTGCATGATAATTTTAGCGGCGTCGGTGGTGTAGTGGTAAGCGTGATTACCTCTCACCCCAGCAGGCCTGGGTACATTCCCAGTTGGCGCCGCCGGGATGTTCTGAGGCATTACATCTTTGATCACGCCTTCTTTCGGAAGGGAAGTAAAGCCGTTGGTCCCCGGTTCATGAGTTGATGGATCGATAGGCAGGGTCCAGGTGTGGGAGCTGCCTCCCTGGCGTCGGTAACATTGGTGCTCAGCATGGAAAACAAGATCGATGGAAAACAAATCAAGGAAAAAATAAGAATGAAAATTTGCCGGAAATCGACGATGGAAGTCAAAAGAGACAGTTACGTTATATCGAGGTATACCTGTACTACAAAAGTTCTAATTAATGGACGCACTAGTTTAAATGCTCCAGCGAAAAAAAATGTATAAGTTGGAAAACCCAATGGTTTGGTCCTATAATAATTGGTCTATATTTGACGAAGTTACAGCACTCCAAATTTGGATAAAAATTTGTCTCCACCGATTATTTTTGTGATCCCCTAAATTACTACTTGCTACACACTAAGATTATTTCACCGAAATCTGTGAAATTTTTCCGAAATCTCAACAGCTGAATGTTCGGTAAACAGTTTGGAGATTTTTCACAGATTTCCTGTAATTTTTCACCGAATATCTGTGAAAAATTACAAGAAATGTGTGAAAAATCACTGATCTGCTTACTGAACGTTCAGCTGTTGAGATTTCGGTAAAATAATCTTAGTGTGTACACCTGCATTTATATGAAAATTGAGATTTTCCATGATTGTGATTTAATTACCTATGAATCAAACTGAATGAAGCGGAATGAGATGGTTAAGTTGTACCTTATTCGAAAAACCGCTAAAAAACCGCGTTAATTCCGAAATTCGTGCAACTTCCGAAATCCGCGTAAAAAACCGCGTTAAAAAACTCCCGTCAATAAAACGGCTCCTATGCATTCTTAAAATATTGAAGATGGTATTTTTTAGTTCGTTTAGTTTTTAACACTTTTTCGGATTTTCACCCAAAATTACTAGAATTTTTTTACCGTGCATATTTTTTTCTGATGCCTCAGTCGGTAAAGGCACAGCTACACACGCTATTTCAAAACCACCCAAATTTGGGTAGAATCCACCCAGATCGGTCAAAACTGAACCTACCCAAAAATGGGTAAACATTTATATACCCAAATCTGGGTAAACGTACCTGCGACATAAACTGGGTAACGGTTACTCAGATGTTGTCATTTGAGAACAGGGTAAACTTTACCCATTTTAATAGCAATTAGATGATATGACCGTTGCGGTAGTATCAAACATAACCTCAGTAACTATCTCTTCTAGCCTGATGTCATTGATTATTGAGGTCATATTGTCGGAAAAATGTATAACTACGGAATACGACATTGAAATACCCAAAAAACCGTTACAAATACTAACCATTTATTGAGATTTAATTTTTAATGAGATCTTTAAATTAGGAACAACAACAAACATTTGGCATCGAGAAAAGCGTCACCTCGAGCGTCACAGAATATCTCGATAACCTAGAATTAGGAGAATGTTCAAAGTCGAGAAACTAACAATATACTTACTAACTATATCTGCTAGTAGCATTCGCCATGATAACAGTTCCAGTTTTAATTGCATCAGACTTTTATATTTTGCGAGATATTTTGAGCATTAAAACTTTCTCTAGAAGCACAACAATCTTCCTTTCATACCGCGCCATTTTTTACTTTGGGAAAATTTTCGATTAGAATTATTTACCCAAAATCTGGGTAGATTCTACTCATCAGAACAAAACAAGTTTACCCAGATTTTGACAACTCCTTATTGGATACAAGAATGGGTGCCAAGCAATACCATTCTGAAGATGGCTGTGTTTGATTCTTGGTCCGGTCTTGGCATTTTTCGGGTTGTAAAATTTGTCGACTTCCCTGGACATAGAGTATATGATTGTACTTGTCACACAATTAAGCTAATGCAAAAATGATGCAAGCATCGAAAGCTCTGAATTAATAACTTAAGTGCATCTAAAAACACTGAGAGCACGCAATAAGCTAATATGCGACAAGCAATAAGCTTGAAATACGACGCATTTTTTGCCTGAAAAGGAATTATCTTTTCCAACAACATTGTCTCTGAGGTAATTTCGATTGGAAGTGACGTTTTCGAGTTATGATTTGTTAAAAAATGTCGAATACGCCATTTTAAAGTTTTTTTTGCGAGATTGAAAATAGCCGAATTTTAGCACAATATAAATGGTTGACTATAATAAACAATTATGCAATGTTTCAGGCAAATCGGAGAAGGTTTCATCAGATCGATTCGTCATTTGGCATGGAAATGCTCCAAAGCCACAGCTCAGTAGTATATAGGCAAGCGATAAGCGGTCAGACCATGCACTTGTTACGTTGCTTCAGGGGAATTGTCGGCTTAGTCACTACCTTTGTAATACCTTTTATCGTCAGAGGGATAAATGATGTCGATTGAGTACTCATTTTTTTAAGAAGATGCATCCTGTTCACGGATACTGCTCGGCCGGAACTGAACACTCAAGGGCTTAATTTATTCCTCTGGCTAAAAAGAAGCATGACAATTGACGAAGACGTAAGCCACCCTGCATAAAATTCGAATCGTTCCTGTTTCAGTGCTACTACCGGGTGTCGTCTGCTGGCACTTAGTCTAAAGTGCAATCGGTTTTATGCTGATAAGCGGGTGCCCACACTTGAATTTGATTTAACTCCCACGAAGTTCTGAAATTCTAACTACGCACTATCCTCTAATAACGGGCGTCATATAATCATAGAAGATCTCCCAACAAACATCCTCACCTCTACAACACACTTGATTGAGTCACTTTTTCTGCGTCACTAGTCAAAACCATAAAATGTCCATATAGGGAAATTCAACATATCACTCGGCGATTGCGGGTTTGTTGGTGTGAAAGTCTTCTGTGATCAAAACGTTCGCTATCACTAGTTCATGTAGAGAAGGTTCGTCTTCTAGTGGTCATCGTGGCAGTCGAAATTATACTGCCTCGAATCGAACGATTCGCTAGCATGGATGAGATCTGCCGCAACTTGCAACGATACCGTTGTTGTTGTTGTGTTGTAGTAATGGGATAAAGGATTGAGGTTCGAATGCGCGAAATGCAACCGTCCGGTCTCGCTGACTCGTGGTTAATGCCGATTATATCATTTCATGGATGTGTGGTCACTTTCGTTAATCGGCTGATTTTAATTCGCACACTTATGAACGCGGGAGTTGGCTTCGGAGTTACTTAAATGTTTCATACTTAGTAGTGTGTGGGTGTTCTGGTCAGTGAATAAGATTGAGGGGAGTTTATGTGGAACCAGCATGTTTACTCAGAGAAGAAGAATAGACCTTAATATACAACGCACTCATGTGTAGTGTGCTAAGTGGTCCGCACAATAAAGGGACGTGGTACTTATTTCCGCTTCTCTACAGGTGGTAGTGAGTACATGGCTAACTAACGGTACAGGATTTTATCGTTTGTTTGGATAGTCTTTTAGAGTGTTTGAGATGATTGGTTTCGTTACTTGTTTGATCATGTTCAGTTTGGCTTATCGGTTATCGACAGTCGTGTTCTTTGAACACGATGTTAAAAAGTACCACTGATAGATAGTCCCCCAAATCACTCTGTCTCTACTGCCCGAGGCTGGTAGTGTGTTTGTAATATAATAGTAGTAGTATAATTTAGTGACTAAAATGACGGAAATAGTTACCAAATAGAGACTTTCAAACACTAAAAACTGACCAATAGTGACATAAATTGATCGAAAAGATACGGTCCCAATCTTTCGTTGATTGCGACCCACTTCGAGAAATTAAAGTATCCCATAAATTTGTTCTCAAGAAATAAGTATTTGTTGAATAAGCAAGATCATGGTCCAATTCTAACCTTCTAAGATCGCGAAGAGGTGATAAGAGCTAAAAATTGAAGCTTAGAGAACAAATGATCAAAGGTACGGATTTATACAAAACTAGCTGACCCGTCGAACTTCGTCTCGTCCAAAATTTGATGTTTGTTTTAAACAATTTCGAGCATTCACGATTCCACCCTAAATTAATCTTTTTGAATGGAATATTCGCGATTGAATTAGATGATACTACTCTTGCTTCAATTATTAATCGAATTAATTGAATTGGATTGAATTCAATAACACTTATTTACACGGAATGTTAAGCGTTTTGATATCCGGCGCATAAATAAACAAAGATGAAGGCTTTCCAACACGTGAACATGCCACATATAATTGGCCATTTGAAAAGCAAGGGTATTCGAGGTTGATTCCACACACTTCCAAAGATTGGCCTTGTGATTTATTGACCTTGACAACTTTTGTACATCACAGTTTATAAAAATATCTCATTATTCTGGAACGAGGAAAACTTTCCAAGATGGAAAGATCATGGACATAGAAAATGTTGCATGTATCTAGGACTTAAAATCTCGATCTTTAAAAAAATAAGAATCAGGGATACAATTCAGAGATTTTGTACCATGTTTTTAATGCCTAAATTTTAAACTTAAAAAAAATTAAGGAAATTGTGCAGCCTGGAATAATATTCGATATTTTGAACATAAACAGGGTGTCTACTCAATCCAAGGAATCAAATTCCCTGAGTTTTCCAGATTTTTCCAGGTCGGATGAAAAAAAATTCCAGGTGCCTACAAATTATACACATTATTATTTTATATATTTATCCATCTGGAATCCCTTTTATTTACTTATTGATTTATATTATTTTCGATTGTTCAAACTTGGGCGTTGGTACTTATAAGTCGGCACAGCAAAAAAGGTATTGAATATTACAGCAGAACAGATGCACATAGGTTGTTTAATATTCATTTTTACAATTTATGTTTAGTAAATGCACGTTAGTGCAATGTAAAAGTATCTCCACTATTGGTGCATTTATCCTACACATAATTTGCGAAAAGAAATTATATCCATGGGTGTAATATTGTATTTGGTTTTTGCAATCACATTAGTTATTCATACAGTAGCATGCATTACATCAATCAATATTACATTCTTTTTAGGTATTTGTGTAGTATTTTTTAAATTCAAGAATATAAATACAAGTAAGAACCCTGTCTATACTATTTCGATAAAACGATGTATCAAAATTTGATAACAATATGCTTTCAAAAACAAAATATCATTTTGATAATATGTTTGAGTCCAACTCTGTTTGGAAGATCAAGACAGAATAAATCATGGTTTCACATGTCCTTAAGGTCCGTTTAGACTATCTGATTTCTTGGTCTGCTTTTGACCGCCGCCATAATGAAAAATCTACTCGAATTTACTTTCGACACACTTTGTCGAACCCCTCCCCCCCCCTGTTTGCTGGTGTTCACACTGCTTGCACATGTCGAAAGAACTGTCAATTTAGATTTCAAAACAAAACTATATCAGTAATCAAAAGTAAATACTTCCATCATGAATTACCAGAAAATTGCGGACGTATTTGCTTTTATTATTTTAAATAAAATGAGAAGGAGAAGGTGAACATGGAGTAGGAAATGGTTGCTCAGGAGGAACACCGGCAGGGATCTGGCTCAGCTTGTCCTTCAAGAGCTGCGATATGAAGATGAAAATGGATTTCAAAACTTCGCCAGGATGTCGATACCAACTTTAGACAAGCTAGTGGAAAAAGTTCTCACTAGATCTACATGATTCCTTGAGTTCTGAAAATTTCTGTTAACAACTCAATTCTGCAAGGTCTTCAAACCTTCTGACGTTCCTGAAGTTTTGTTTCTGTTCTCCGGTAAAATTTCTTTAAAGATCAACAATCTTTCCTGACGATCTGCAAATTTCTCGGTAGTTCTACAGATTTCTTTGAAGTTCTGTGTGTTCTTCAGAAGTTCTGCAAATTTTCCTAAAAATCTACAAAATTCCTGAATCCCTGAAGATTTAAGATTCTTGAAGATCAATAATTATCTCTGATGTTCACAAAATTTCTAATAAATATCTCTCAAATATCTCTGAACATCTATACAATTTTCTAAAGAATTAAAAGATTATCTAGAAATTTTTGATCTTTCCGGAAGTTTTAGGAAGTATTCTGAAGTTTTTCTAATTTTTCTGAAGCTGTGCAAATATCTCTAAGGATCAGCGAACATACCTGAAGTTCTGTAAATGTCTCTCAAAATCCAAGAACCGCAGTAAAATTCTGAAAATTTATTTAAACATCTGCTAATTTTTGAGTAGATTTAAGATCTACCCTCTGAACTTTTCTGAAGTTCCTAAAATTTATTTCAAATTCTGTAAAGTTTTTTGAAGTACTGTAATTCTGCTCTAAAGATCTACGAACTGCCCTGAAGTTCAATAAATTTCACAGTAGATCTCCGAACTTTTCTAAACTACCCATATCTTTGCTTGATTTCCTATCCATATGGGACTGATATGCGATTATGGGCAGTAAAGTTCTTTAAATTTCTTTGTGGATTCTTGATCTAAAGATCGACGAACTTTCCCTAAGATCTGTAAGTTTTGCTGAAGTTTGGCAAATTTTTCTAAAATCGTACGAACTTTCTGACGTTCTACAGACTTCTATTAAGGTCTACGGACTTCTCTTAAGGTCTACGGATTTCTCTGAAGTTCATTAGATCTATCTATTTCCGACTTCCATGGAGTTCTGCAAAATATTGTACTTGTTTTTGAAATTGAGGTGCTTTTCTGACATTTAACGAATTTTTCGGAAGATCTCACATATGTGTGAAACTGTGAAACTTTCTGTCAAATTCCTGCAAATATCTTCAAAGTTCTGTAAATTTGTCTTAAGGTGATACTCTAAGGAAGCCTTAGCGTGAAACTTTAAAGGCACAAATGTCAGCTTCCACAAAACATACAAATTTGAAATTGCTACTCCTTGTTTGCTGTGCTACTACAAACAGAGAGTAGCAATTTCAAATTTGTATGTTTTGTGGAAGCTGACATTTGTGCCTTTGAAGTTTCACGCTAAGGCTTCCTTAGAGTATCACCTTAAGCTCCGTAGCTCTATTCCCAAGATCTACAAAAAAAACATGAGGCTCAATAAATTTCTCAGTAGATCTGCAAACTTCTCTGATGTTTTGTAAATTCCTCTTGGGTTACCCTGAAGATTTGAAAATTTCCTTGAAGATAACCTAAAGCTGTCAAAATTTATCTCAACATATTTGAGCTTCCTTGAACTTTTAAATGTCTCTCTCAAGATCTACAAATTTTCCTGAAATCGTGTAAATATTTTTTTTTAAATCGCCGAACTTCCCTGAAGTTCTGAAATTTTTACTGAAGATCCATTAACATTTCTGAGGTTCTTGTATGTGTATGTAACGAAATGAATGCGCTCACGTTTCTCAGCAACCGCTCAACCGATTTGGACAAACTTGGCACCAAATGATAGGTCTTGGGGTCCCATTGGACGCTATTGAACGGTTTTGGAATCGGTGAACCAGTTCCGGAGATATGGCCGGAATAAGATCCGGTGAATATGGGCCTTCACGCTGGATTTAACGGAAAACGTATCAAAACCATCATGCGACACATCAAATTACTACAGAATTCAAAAATAAGATCAATGGAAGTCGTGTTAAGTGTTCCAGGCCACATTGGACACACTTGGACATGTACCGGGTACCCCGGCGAAGTTGCTTGAATATGAATTGAATTAAAACCCATTAAATCACATTAAAATACGATGATAAGGTGATTGGTAGCCTCACCAAATAGACTACACCCGGATATATTCCGGGTACCCCCAGGCAGTGACGTAGCGTCACTGGATGACACGGGGGTGGGGGGCTTGGTCACTGATAATGACAATAAAATAAATAAACTTGAATAAGTAAGAAGGGTCGGATCACTCCATAGGTGGATAGATTCGGGTTTTTTTTTTATAAAACCTGATTTGGGAAATTCCGATTACAAGTCCGGGAAAAATACAATACAATTTAATGGACTTAGAAACCCTAGTCACAAACCAGTTGAGGTAACTGCTATAGGTTACATTTGAGTGACAATCAAGTTGCTGCAACTTTGTGTGACAGATGTGTGCTACTTGGGGAAGAACTAAAAATTGTTCGAATTTTTTTTTCTCGATGTTTGGACAAATATTAAAGCTAGCGGGACACACAGATTTTTCAAATTTCTATCTTAGGCTTGGAAAACTTTCAAAATCACGAAATACAAAGTCAGAATATTGGGTTGGAATTTTGCTCATACACACTACAAAAAACTACAAGGGCCCTATGGGGTTGTACGCAATGGTGACGTGGTCTTATATAATAAATGGTAATGCTTATCTTTATTGGGCCAGGTATTAATCTGAACCATATTTTAATTGTTTTCCTTACCTCATTTTTATATTTTGATTTTCTGTTCTATTTACTATCGTACAGATTTGTCGTACAAGCAGAAGCAATACTTTTGTGCGTGGAATCTGACGAAATATTGCTTGGAGACAATGCCCATGATTGTGCTGGGTAATTGTAACATGGACCTCATGAACGAAGGGAACTTGAAGTTTTTCGAGTTGATGAAGAAATATTTGCATCTGGACATGGATCGTGAGGGGACTTAATTTTCGTTCGCAATGTCCGCCTTGACAGTAAAAAGTATAACTCTTACACGTTAAACCATCGCCCTGTTTTGTCACTTTTCGAGTTCTAGGCTCTTAACTCAGGGCGTTTATCATCGTTGCCAATTTGCACCGTACCGGAGTGTGAGCCAACAGCAAAGCCATGCTGTGTTCATCAGAACTCATCTGACAAATCAAATGGCCCTTTTCAGGGTCACAAAAAATTTCTGGCTATTTGAATTTCTATCTTCTCAATGCAATAAGGCAGTTCTGTGTCAACCATATAAGATCACCATAAATACTTCTTTGTACGGCTACGCTGGACACGGGATGACCCGATGGTTGGAAAGGCAGCGCTACACAGCAAAAAAATGATTTTGATATCACGTCAAAGTGGATGCACTACAATCATGTCGAAAATATGGTGTAATATTACTTGCTAAAAAGGACAAAATTATCATTAATACAATGCATGAACTGACATTACGCTGCTTTTAATGCATTTGTTTATTTATGTGGTCATAAAAATTACATGAAATTTTCGACATGATTGTAGTGCTTCCACTTTGATGTGATATCAAAATTATTTTTTTGCTGTGTAGCCTTCATCGCTACGAGAAATGGGCACTCAGAGAGCCCCGTTGCTTCGGGATTAGAAGCTTGGTTGTCACGAATGACGTTTTCCAGCATCACCTTACCTCCAGCCACCGGAGGAGTGAAGAAGTCTCATCTCTACCGGCCAGGAACTGTCGCTCTGCGTGAGATCCGTCGTTACCAGAAATCGACCGAGCTGCTGACTGCAAGTTGCCTTTCCAGCGTCTGATCCGTGAAATCGCCCAGGACTTCAACACTGATCTGCGCTTCCAGAGCTCGACTGTTAATGCCCCTACAGGAATCCAGCGAGACCTATCTGGTCGGTCTGTTCGCCATCCACGCCCAGCGTGTCACAATTATGCCAAAGGACATTCAGGTGGCTCTTCGTATTTGTGGTGAACGCTCTTAATTTCTCCATCGAAATGTAACAAAACCGGCCCTTTCCAGAGCCACTAAAAGATTCCACAAGAGAGTTGGGAAGGAAATTTCTGCTGCTTACAACTGATCGCATCACAGTGAATCCTGATCTAAAAATTGAAACCAGCAAGTGCCCTAAAACCAAAAGCGGTGCGATGATATGACGATGACTGTAAGCAGAAGGGTGAAAGTCAATTCTCTTTATCGATTTCTTCTTTTGTGATGACCATGGTTTCCTATTTCGCACTATTTCTGTTATGCTCTTCTATCGTTGTGGAACAAACGTATCAATGAATGTGTTTGCCGTCGAGTTAACGTTATCTGACCATGCACTTCGTAGTTGCTCCTCCGTGAATGATCAGAACTAATCCACTTGCACAGAGAACTACATAGATGGTGCATGGGATAAGCTTTCCATCTTCAATGTAAAAGCATATTAATTCAATCTATAGCTCAATTCACAGCCACGTCCTCACGGTCTTTTGGGGAGGGAAGGATGATTAGTTCGACGTCCGGTTGTTATTAGAGACCGAGAATACCTCTACATCTCCACGGCTGTCTCGGGAAGGATAGTTGTGTTAGTGAGGTAGGTTGTTTTTAGATCAGGATTCACTGTGGTAAGCGACCGGTTAAAGCAGAATTTATTTTTATTTAAATCTAGTGGGAATAGAATATGGCAAAGTGAAAAATTGCAAGAAAGGGGACAGGCCTGGGATTGAACTCCCTACCTTCTGCTCAGTAAGCAGAAACGGTAACCACTGAACTACCGAACCTCGTCGTAATGCTACATCGACATGTTTCGTCTATGAATGATTCTCTGATGACTGTGTTGGGGAAGCAGCATATGCATGTACGTAATTAGTGGATTTGTTATTTAATTCGACGCTTTTGGAGAATGCTGGACATTTACCACTTTTTCAATAATTTCTTGTTGAAAATCAACGTTCGAAAGCATTGTCATCGATGCGATGCGTTAACGTTCAAAATCTTTCACAATTTTGTTTCATGTTCCATTTTCGGTTTTCACAAAGTGTACCCCCATATAGAAATCACAGACGTAGTCCTACGTCAAAAAGTGTCTTTTTAGTAACTGACCATCAATAGGAAAAAGTTGAAAATATGTTTTGTATTACTTCTGCGTGAAGTCAACGATTTACATAGTTGAAGATGCTTATTTCAATTTCAAATAACAGACTCAAGTGGTAATTTTTATCCGATAGATGAGGAGATGAAAGTATAGAGTTGATAGTTCCGTTAGAGTACGGCAGTGTGAAAATTGTATATAGAGAGTAGAAAGCGAGCAAGGACAACTTTTTTAGGATCTGATGATCATCTATTTCTGCCAGTGGTGGCGAAGGGGAATACCCCTCACCATCCCTCTCCAACGGGGGAGTTTGGTAAAGAGAGTTGATCAAACCGATTTGTACCTTCCTTACTCTCTATATACAATTTTCACTGCCGTTTTCTAACGGAACTATCAACTCTATACTTTCATCTCCTCATCTATCGTATAAAAATTACCACTTTAGTCCGACGAATTTTCTAAAGGTCGGTACTCGATAAGCTGGAATAAGAAACATTTGAGGCAGAACTTTGAACATCAGTGGTCCCTTTACGATGTAAATGTAATTTACGCATTGACTTTGAGGTTAATGATATTGATATTCTAACTGTGTGAACTGATGCTGATATGAGGTGGCTAGTGAAATTTAGCATTTGGTAGGATTGATATTGATATTTTGCAGCACTGATTTAACCTATAAATGAAAGCGATAAAAATCCAACGTTCGCAATTGTATATTTTAGATTTACCCCCTGTACCTTCCCGTCAGACTTAGTCTACGTCAAAAGTTCACTGACTAAGGAATTTTAAAGAAAAGAATGCATATTATAAAAAAAAACTATTTTCCTCGTTATTTAATTTCACTCATTGAACATAATAAATCCTAACCAGATTTAAATTCGGTATCAAATACATTTTAAAATTCAGAGATTATACAGTACTGGACAAAATAAATCATACGCTCAACCCCAAAAAGTACATTACATAATATTTTTGCTATTTTGCACGCAATTTCAGCAGTATATTCAGAAAAGTTCAAATATTTCTCATGGTGCATTCAATTAGCTGAATGAAAATTGTTTTAATATTCTGCTATTTTTGTAACAAATTTAAGTAAATATATGCTCACTTTTGTGCTTGGACAAAATAAATCATACACTCCTGAGATTTTTTTTTTAGCCATCGAATAAAAACAAAATCTGAAGATTTGGCATCACGGCGTAATATTTGACAGTTCTTGTTCCGGGAAGCGTGCGCATCGCACCATTGTGGTTTGTTTGCGTCATTTGAAAAGTGAAACATGTCGGGAAAGCAGATTTCGCTCGATGTTGGAAACTTGGTGATTCGCGATCGTGAAAAAGGAATTTCTTTTCGGAAAATTGCCGAAAAGTACTTGATCTCAGTTGGAGCTGTTCAGCACATATGGAAAAAGTACGAAACACAAGTAATGCGACAAGTAATCGTGATGACATCAGAATTGTTCGAATGGCTAAGCAGAATCCAAAGTATTCGTCGAGGCATATTGTGGAATCGATGGATCTCAATGTAAGTCGACGTACTGTTCACCGGCGACTTAATGAAAGCGTTTTGAAAAGCTGTTTGGCATCGAAGCGTCCTTTTATCAACAAGCGGAACCAACGGAAGCGACTGGAATTTGCTAAAAAGTACGCCGGAATGACTGTGGACTTCTGGAAACGAGTTCTGTGGACGGATGAGAGCAAATTTGAGTTATTTAGACAGAAAAGGCGATCAAGGGTTTGGCGAGGTTCCGGTGACGCTCTTAAGGAACCATACATTCAAAAGACGGTTAAACACGGAGGCGGAAATATCATGGTATGGGGAGCATTTACATGGTCTGGTGTCTGGCCTGGAATCCAATAACATTTTCCAACAAGATAATGACCCAAAGCACACAGCGAAGAAAACAACGGCATTTTTCAAATCAAATCGGATCAAAACGCTGGAATGGCCTCCCCAATCTCCCGATGTCAACCCAATTGAGAATTTGTGGTCTTACTCGGACAACAAAGTGGATAAAGCATCGGTTTCCAACAAAAACGTTTATTTTGAAGCACTTGAAGCAGCGTGGGAGAATATCGATTCAGGATATCAACAAAACCTCGTTGAAAGTATGCCAAGACGGTTGGAAGCAGTGTTGAAAGCAAAGGGTGGTCATACCAAATACTGAGAGTGTTAAAATGTAAGTTGAAAGTTGAATTAAGCAAGAATTTTCAATAAGAAATCATGCGTATGATTTATTTTGTCCATCTCGAAATTCTCCCTGTACAACTTATAAATGATGATTGAGAAAGTCATACAATATATTGAATATTCTATACCTGCACAGTTTTAGTGAAAAACATACAGAAGTATTTCAGAACAAACCATTATTGTATGTTTGAATCTACCTGATATATCGAGCTCCATGAAAAATTATATGGGTGTATGATTTATTTTGTCCAGTACTGTATATATTAGATAGACTGGGTCACCATTATATAGAAAAAAAAACGCAAACTTGACCTCATCTAGCGAAAACAACCATGTTTTGGTTCCATTTGGGGCCCCAAACAACTGTGTAAAATTTGGGGACGATTGGTTGTAAATCGGCTGTCCGCATTGCGCTTGGAATTTGTATGTAAATTAGTATGGGAAAACCAACTTTTGTGCATTTTAATCCCTATAGAACACAATCTTGCTTGATCCGATATAACCAATTACAAATATAGTATAGGTAGTGCCTAACAACTTTGTTGAAGAAAGTACGGTGATCGAATGTTTCCAAAAAAAGTTATAAATGTTCAAATATGTATGGTTTGAATTAAATGCTAGAAATCACATTTCCTGCCAACACTACTTGTGTACCAATTGATGTCTATTAGATTGAGCAAATATTTTTGAATAACGCATGTGAACATACTAACTTGACAAGATGAGAAACACCGAGGTTATTTCAGCTTTAAGTTTTACTTTCATTAATATTAGTCAGGGGGCGGGGTATAGTAAGTTTTTGAATAATTCATCTCAACATACTAAATCGATAAGATAAGAATTATTATAATTATTTCAGTGTGGATTCTGACTTCTATTGGTACACCGGCGGTGTTGATAGGAAAAGTGATTTTTGGCATTTAATTCAAAACATTGATCTTTGAACAGCTGCAATTTTTTTTTTAGAAACATTCTTCAAAAAGGTTGTTGGTCACTTTCTGGAATGTACTTGTACGTGATTAGTTTCATGGTTCATGCAAAAATAAATAATAAGGGACGATACAAAAATTACATATAAAGGGTGCATTCGATAAAAATGGCACACAGATAAACATCACAGATAAACTTTCTAGCTATTATACCAAATGACTTGAAATTTTCAGTGAAAATGTTTTGATTTTTCTTGTATTTTGAAGTCTTGAATATTAAAAGAACCACCCCAATGAAAAATAAGTGTACCACCCTAGTGAAACAATTCAAGTTTAACTTGTAAAATTTGTCCTTATCCATGTAATTCGAGATCTTGGATAATACATGCTTAGTCCCAAAATGTGATATGTGATCTGATGACAAATTTATTACTAACACTTAGATAACATGATAAAACTATGCGCTTTCAATACACACTACAATAAACAACAGTGAAATTTGTAATTTAAGGCTGAAACTTGCAATTCTTGACGTTCTAGACTAGAAATTCATTCGAAAGTTTTTTAATGTTATTCACTTTAACACACTTTAGATCATTTGTGACTTGACGTTTCTGTTTCATGTATGCAAGCATTAGGATTTAGGATATCAAGAAGACTGGAAACTCTTCCATTTTCTCAAACGAACGGTATGAGACAGCTCAAAGGTAAATGCTCCGAACGAATAGGATAGCAAAGGTTCCATCCACAGAAAAAAGGTTTGTGTATTTGCTCATTTTTCTATGCGTTGCTTCCACCTTCGCTCAAGCGCAGCGCTACTGTGTCTGTCGCTCGGATTCAGGCAAAGTTGCCAGTCTTTTTGATATGTTGTCTTCGATTTTACGCAAGGTTTTTTAAAGATATATTAATTTAAATCATCCAATATTTTAGAACATCGAAAAACAGCTGGGCCGGTTTCAGCAAGAATCGTTTAAATATTAACAAAATATAAGCCATAGCATTCGGTATATCAACATTTAACAACAGACAAAGTGAAATACTTCAAATTTTTGCTATCCATAGTACGGCATCATCAGCAAAAAGATATAGCAAAGTCGTAAAATGCGTTGCATATTATGCGTTACATGATAAATAGAAGAAGCTCTAATACACTTCCCTGAGGCATACTTCTCCATGAATGCTGTCACTCTACGTACTCTACGTCAATCTACTTCAAACCATTCTACAAGACGTTTCACGGATTTATTTTTCAGTTACAAGAACAACAAGTAGCGGCACCGGTGGTGTAATGGTAAGCGTGATTACCTCTCACTCCAGCAGGCCTGGGATCAATCCCAGTCGGCGCCGCCGGGATGTTCTGAGGCATAACATCTCTGATCACGGGAAAGGGAAGTAAAGCCGTTGGTCCCTTGTTCATGAGTTGTGGGTCGATAGAAAGGTAGGATCCAGGTGTGGGAGCTGTCTCCCTGGCGTCGGTATCATTGGTGCTCAACAAAGAAAACAAGATCGACGGAAAACAAACCAAAGGAAAAAAAAAAATAATAACAAATAAGATTGAGAGTTTTATCAAGGGTTAATAGATTTCCTCAAGATCAAATCATGACCTACAAGACTATGATAAAACTAAAATTGTTACATGGGTAGTAACCTTACCATTGTGAGGAACAACATCAATATCATAAGTTCTGTCAGGCTGACTAACTCCTGCCATTTTTTTAAAATGAACTATTTTCTTCGGCCAGAATCGATCATGATCAGAGCTGGTAAATCTCGCGGTCGTCATGAGACAATGAGAAAACAGGTCCTCTCTCTATCACGAGACGAAACTACCTACACACTTAGAAATAACTAATTTTACACATGACGGAATCTGTCTATGACATAAAATATGAGTCGTAAACAAACATGTCATGTAATATTAAGTGCTCCGAGACTGAAAAGTTCGTTGCTCGACGAAAAGTACGTTCGATTAAACTATATTTCACGTCTGTTATGACTCAAATTTATGTCAAAATTGACCTCCTAAATTTACATGATTTTTTTCTAAGTGTGTATCATTAGCTTTCTTGTCATTTTCTAATGATCAAGCACTCATGAGAATAATTCTTATGCGGTTTTGACATCAAAATTTCTAACTAAATTTAGATGAATTTAAGCAAGCAACGGTATGTAATCGGTAGAGTGATTATATTGTTAAGATTCCCTTGGTACAAGTAACTTTAATAGCAATAAATGACCTAGTAATTACGATGATCACAACGATTAGATTTGGAAGAAAATCTCTATCTTCGTTTTCTCATCCGATGATAGTGACAGAAGCATTTCTGTAAATATTGCGTGAGATCTTTCATTGAAAATGAAATTTGCCAGTCCTGATCATGATACAACTCAAATCGGTTTTTTTGAATACTCAGAGCGATAATGCCATTCAGAAATGTTCCATATGATCCCAGAAAATTGATCAACAACAAACGAGAAGCAACACCCGGGGTGCGATAAATCCAATCTCATGAGCTTTAAATGACTCGATCATTTGTGATTATACTGAACTGGTCAAAACCTATCATGAACCAGTACCTTTCATGCGACTAATTGGATTTCAAGAATTGACAGTCTAATTGCGTGGTTTTCTTCATATTGGCTAAATATTATAAATTAACTTCGCAAAACTACCGTAAACGGATCCTTGATCAAGTTTTCGAACTCAAGTGGATTAATATGGCCGAAAATTCCATAACTCGATGGCCCCTTCAATATCGAGTTATAGACAGTTGACTGTAATTCATAAAATATCACATTACAAACTAGTTGCCATTTAATTCAAATTTTATCGATTTCTTTATGCAATGTAGTGTCGCCAAACCCCCCGTTTCGATGAGTCTCATCGTCGCCCACTGGTCACCATAGCCGGTTGAACTCCAGGCGAAACTAGAACCGCACTACCGTTCATACTGGCGACAACGCTCTGATGAGACAACGAAACCTTGCCCCCAAGCTTCTCTCCTGATCCTATCCTTCGACAATGTACCTCTCTAACCTCGGGTGGCCGCGAGTATTCAGCCCAACTCCTACTAGAAGACATAGAATTAAGCGAATATTGTTACAAACAAAGAACAATGAACTATCGGCTCCGTAAAGCTAACGCGATTGAGCCTAAAAAAATGAACTAGTTAAAAAGTGTCGCCAACATGTGCAAACCATTGAAATTCATTTGATATTGCAGCTTCAGACCTTATTGTGCAATGGTTGCGACTTAAGCCGGTGGCAACGAACCCTTATTGTAGTCCGTATTTGACACATAGCAAACTTATCACATGATATTTGACTCCCGGAAATCAGGATGACTCACCTATTATGTACCGTTCTCTATGCTTCGCGATAATCACCTATATATCAGCATTCACATCAGGCACCTGTGTGAAACTATCGATAACTACATTATCGTCATCGACTGGAGCCCGTGACACACACTTGAGCGACCGCAAGACGCGCCCAAATCGTATGCCTATCCAAATATACACATCCAAGTCAATAAACTTCTTCAAGGTTAAATCTCGTTTTCTTCGCGCTGCGTCGTTTCGGTCAACCAGACGGAGACCAGCTGATGAAGCTTTCTTACTTATTTTCAGCATTCAGTGTTTATTTAAAAAAGTTTTTTGGTAGAATTATCGCACCGGATCCGCTCTGTAATGTTTGCTTTGTCCGGTTATTGAGAATTTTAAAAGCGGCAGTAGGCCCTATAGAACGCGTACTTATTCGATTCGCTTTATGCTACGGCTACTACGATCAAGGCCAATGCGGCTCACTAGATCTCCTTGTTTTGCTTCTATAAAACCGTATAAAACATAAAGAACTTCGCAAATCCACTTGAAACTCAAACGCTCGATTGGGCACTGCAAACCAAGCAGCAAACAACAAACACTCACACACACACACAGAGCGCGCCGGATTTTATCAACTGAAATCATCAACGATCAACGCTCTTGCTCTGGCGGTTTGTTTTCTTCATTTCCAATGCACTTTAGTCGCCATAAATTAAAATGAAATCTACAATAATTAGCCTCATATGTCAAACGCACTGTTTTTCCTCTAATTGCGAACACTGTGGGAAAAAACACATTTCACATTTCACATCACATCGAAAGCATATATATCAAATTATCAAATCACTTCCAGCTTTAGCTTGAAAACTCACCAACTAATTTTAAGAATCATAAACAATTCCAAATTGCACAAGTGCAACATCCCTATCTCCGAATACGTAAAAAAAATACGATCGCGATATTGCAACTCCACGGACACAACATCCAGCCAAGAAGCAACGAACGAATGCGGTGACGCTGCGGTTCCTGCCGAACTGCGCGAGTGTTGAACGAGAAATGGCAATGCCAAGGAAGAAATAACCGCGCTAGCTAGCAGTAGGTAAGTACCTTCTGCGACGGTGATGGGGGTGGGCGAACGTGGGGTCGATGCAAGGTGGTGAAACAAGTAATGTGTGTCAATCTCCCTCTGCTGCTGCTTGGGGGTTCAACGCGTTTGTGTTCGCAGTTTGGAAGGAATTGGAAGTACATATTCGGACGTTACGTGTGTGAAGTCGTCGGACATGGAGAGATTTCTTGTTATTTGCGATGGAATTTATCGTGGGTTTAAATTGTGAGAAATTGGAATAGGAAGTAGAGTAGACGGTTTTGATTGCAAAATCAAATTAAACTTCGTCAAGAACTTTGTGGGATTTGAAGTTCATTTAAATAAACAAAACCGGAGACGAACCAGCCCAGGGCTGAAAGTCTCCTTAATAAAGATATATATAGAAAAATAAACAAAAAATCAACTTAGGGTGGAGAACGGATTCAGCAGAGCTGTTAAATGTCAAAAAATTATATGGTGAAAAAATGTCACATTTTTCCCTATACGTTTTCATAGTGATAGTTTATCGAAAAAAAAAGTTAACAACTTCAATGAAGCGGCCATTTTGACAATCTTTTCTCTTTAGATGGTGCCTATTCTTACTAGAATAGGTCTTGTTCAGTGATTCAACATTTTAATATGTATTTTAAGCTCCACAAATATTTATCTAATTTCAGTTTAAAAAATATGTATCAAATTGTAGATATTTTCTTAAAGCTGCATAAATCTGTATATTGTTCACAACAAGCTGTAGTATATAATACAGATATCTGTATCGAAAATGGTCTAAAAATCTTTACCATTCCAGAAAAATTAGTATATGTGGCAACACTGGTCTTGTTTCTAATGTATTACAATACATCACCAAACAACTAGTCTAGTTTTGTCTTTAAATTTGCTACCAAATGTTCTTCTACCTTTCTCCTCCCCGCGATGCTCAGTACGCGTAATAGTACGAACATTGGTTCCAGGCTTCTTTTTCAGGCTCCGATCAGATCGATCGACTTTCCAGAATTCACTGTGGGAGGCAAATTTACGCATGAGCTCGAAAGTGACGTCCGTGAGAGACAAAATAGATTTTTCCCAAGTAACAATTTAGCAGCATTTTGGCTTTCACACTGATTTATTGTGGTTTTATAACGGCAATAAGCAATATTTTTAGTTAAAATACAGAATTTAATAGTGCAAAGCATTCTTAGTGAGTAGTTAAGCATTTTACTGTTTTAAAAACCTTTTAAAGTCTGACGATAAAGTCAAAATGATTCTGTTTTTAAACATGAATTTAATGCAGCACTCTATCCCTGTATAAATCTGTTCAGTTTGTCAATCATAAACCTGCTCGGATTTTTTTTTATTGATGTCATGACAAAATACTCCATAAAGGTGTTTTATCATTATAAAAGCAATTGTAAAACCGTTCGATTTCAACGGGAACAAAACGCTTTTTTGTGCCAATAAAAATTATCACAAATCCCCGTACTGTTTACTAAAAATATGGATCCGCGTAGAGACAGTGAAAAAATAAATCCATTGAAGCTTTAAAACGCAGGATCACAAGGAACTACCAAAGGATAGTCGAGTAATAATACTGGCGACAGTAGGAGGAATAATTTTAGCGATGCTGTCGACGGAAGGGAAAAGGAATCCAATTCCAGAACTTCTTGGGAGGCCCACTGAACCGGTTAACAATGGACTGCGGAAAACTGCTGACAAAAAACTTCAGAAACTGTCAGTCAGCTGGCAATAGGCTAACTTCTTAACCATAGTAGCGGTTTGATTCGGCGAAAGGGTCAACTGTTCCAAAAAAATCCAAGCAAGCCACATCGGGAGAAGGGAAACTTTTAGGAAACGATTGTGCTTCCACCAGTTCCAAGTTATGTAGATACACTTCCTGATAAACTGCTTCCAATGGATGATAATCGCCCTTATCGAGGATGCCACGAACTTGCTGATCCAACGCACACTGGGGACAAAATCGAAACAATGTGTTAAAATTCAATAACTTCGGTGCTCTCGGAACAAGAGACTAAAAAATAGTCATTCTTATAGAAAAAAGTCTCAGGAATCGATTGGAGTAGGTTTCATCTTAGGCACGATAGGGTAAGTTGGGGTTTTTCACAGTTTTGCCCTAAAATCTCCTATTTTGCATGATTTGAATGCTTTATCTCAAGATACCGGAGATATAGACGGATGATTTCTTCGGCAAAGTTGATCAGGAAGTCAAGGACTGTTGGATGATGGACAGAACAATTCAGAATTCTTCCACTAGGCGGCGCTAGTGAGCATTCGAAGTGTATATGTTTGTGCTGCTGTATCTCAAGATCCTGACTATTTAGACGGATGACATTTTCGGCAAAGTTGATCAGGAAGTCAAGGACTGTTGGATGATGGACAGAAAAATTCGGAATTCTTCCGCTAGGTGGCGCTAGTGAGCATTCGAAGTGTATATGTTTGTGCTGCTATATCTCAAGATCCTGACTATTTAGACGGATGATTTTTTCGGCAAAGTTGATCAGAAGGTCAAGGACTGTTGGATGATGGACAGAACAATTCGAAATTCTTCCGCTAGGCGGCGCTAGTGAGCATTCGAAGTGTATATGTTTGTGCTGCTGTATCTCAAGATCCTGACTATTTAGACGGATGACTTTTTCGGCAAAGTTGATCAGGAGCTCAAGGACTGTTGGATGATAGATAGAACAATTCGGGATTCTTCCGCTAGGTGGCGCTAGTGAGCATTGAAAGTGAATATATTTGTGGAGCTGTATCTCAAGACCCTGACTATTTAGACGGATAATTTCTTCGGCAAAGTTGATCAGGGTGTCAAGGACTGTTGGATGTTTTTTCGTTAAATTTAGAGTCGGTAGTTTTTGTTTAGGATTTTTTAAAAATATTCATAGAAATATCAAAAACAAATCTTCTTCTAATCGCGGTTGATGCTATTGATTATTTAGTAACATGAACAAAAACAGATTTCATCAGTAGTATGCTTTACATTAACGCATTTCCACGCTTTTACTAATTTTCTTTCAAGTTCAATTTAAATTGGTTTGGAATCCGTTGTTTTTTGAAAATTTAGCACTTCGCTCAACAGGTACAATTTTTCTGAACTGTTAATATTCGACGGTATCGTATTAAAAACGTTTCTTCGTTAATTTATGCTGCTTTCCAAAATTAAGCACGCCCAGGGATTCTTACCTCGAATATGCTTTCAAGCCACTCTGCATTATTCTTAAAGAACCGATCCTTACTGTGGGTTTTTGACCATCGCCGATTAAATTGACCAATCCAGTTTTTAACACCTTGCGCAACAGCCGCAGGTGCTTTTGACAGTGCCCTAGACACAAAGTCAAGTAAACGGTTTTTATCTCGACCAGACGCAAAATATTCCTCAACGATATTTTTATTTGACAGCATTTTGCTTAATGAAATTCAGTGGAACACACTTAACACCACGTAAGAACTGCACTACACTGAGCTAATGTCACGCAAGAAACAAGAGTAAACAAATAATTCTTTTGGATTGGGTTTCGATGACGACATTTTCGCGTCAAAGTGGTCTTCGTGGTCGAGTGGTTAGCGGCGTCACCCGTCTAACAGCTATTTTGCGTGTGCCATGGAGTGAAGGTTCGATTTCTGCTCCAGCCGGTGGAATTTTTTTAAAGATATAATATATACAATAATGACCCGATTTTATCAGCCCCCTTTTAGAAAATATTTTCTAATATTCTACGAAACGGATGCGCTATTTCAATGGTTTTATTGCATCAAAGTTTACCCTAAACATCGATCAAGAAGATTAATGGAAAAGATTTCGAATTATGGGTATAGGAAATTACTGAACATTAAAAGAATAATGCGTGAAGCGACTGATAAAATCAGGTCATTACTGTAGTTTATATTTTAATGGATATTAAGAGACCAAACTTGCTTATATGTATAGGAAAAATCCCAATTTATTCACCTATGGTCTGACCTTATTTACACTCAATATGACTACCAATGATCTTATTTAAAAATTCTCTCGTCATTTGATGTGACACATGATTGATTTAAAAAAAAAAAGTCAAATCTGGCCACTTCTCCGGTGCAACCCGGAACATATCCGGATTCAGCTAATCTGGTTCAGGGTACTAGATATCATTGTTATTGAATTTGTTTTCGAATTCTGATGTAATTTATTGTGTCGCATGATGGGTTTTGAACTTACTCATAAGCTGGTTATTTTCCCTGAGACACTAAGAACTTGTTCCGGCCGTATCTCCGGAATTGTATGACCAATTTTGAAGCTCTTCCGTAGCGATCTATGTAATCATAACCCCGAGTAAAGTAAAATATCAAATTGATAACAAGTTCTATGACCCGGTCATCACTTTTTGATAATGTCCTGCAAAATACCTCAGCGGCGAAACCTGACCAAACATGTTCAAGGAGTTACTGCGCATCGTTTTTGATCTATTTGGATGTATATAAGAAGCTCAAGTGACGTTCTAGGTCATCCAAAGCATTCTGTAGTTTAGAACATTTAACAACCACGACCTGCACAATGTCCTCAGCGTCGAAACTTGCTCAAACATGTTCAAAGAGGTTTTGTACATCGCTCATGATCAGTTTGATGTATATATGATGCTCAAGGTTCACCAAATTGTCCTTGATCTCAGATCAAATAATGTACCAGGTCAGTCATAACCGGTGCAAGGTCCTTACTGCCGTGAGATGACAAAGTGACGTAAACGCCACCATGGTCAATTTTCACTTTTCTTCATATTCATAATCTATACTCTAAGATAGACCAGAAAACACTCTCTTCGTGATAAAAATGTGTTTTGGAAGCCTGGAGACAAAGTGACGTAACCATACATTTTTGGAGAAAGAGTAATATGTTTTCACGGTTTCTACGGATAAGTGACGTCCAGCGTATAAGAATGTTGAAAATTCAAAAGAAGTTTTAAACAGCGAGGTTCATATTTTCCACTTAATTTTAACATTTTTTAACAGAATGAAAAGTTTTTTGGCAAATTTTTATAATTATTGCAAGTTTATGCACCCAGGTCCATGACTATAATGCACATCATTTTCGTTGTATTTTATTTTTTTTTTATTTTTTTATTATTATAGTCACTTTAACACTCTTGGGTCATTCGTGACTTGTCCGGGGGTGAGATTTGAACTCGTGACTTTGGCGTGAGAGGTATGGATGTTAACCACTACGCCGAGGTCGTTGTAATTAATGGTGTATGAGATTTTCTAGGTTCTCCAAGTTGCTTTGGAGTTCAGATTATTTGATCTACTGGCTCAACCATGAACTGCACGATGTCCTCAGCGACAAAACCTACAAAGACATGTTCATAAAGTTTCAAATTCTCATCCAGGTTCACTGATTTAAAGCCCTTTGTATTAAAACATCTTCAAACAGGGTTAAACATATCATGCACATTATTAACGTTTGATTTCGATATGTTTAAGAAGTTATAGTTTCACCAAATTGTCCTCAAAACTTGTTAATTAGGCTACCATCTCGCATTTTTGTTTGATTACATTCATAGATCAGGGGGCCTACATAAGCTCGGTCGGTAGAGCCTGCGACTATAAAGCAAACCATGCTGGAGGTGGCTGGGTTCGAATCCCGGTTGGTCTAGGATTTCAGAATGGAAAATTTCTCGACTTCCCTGGGCATAGTATATTATTGTACTTGCCAAACAATATACACATGTAAAAATCGAACAGGCTTGGAAAGCTTTCAATTAACAACTGTTGAAGTGCATCTAGAGCACTAAGTTGATAGCAGGCGTTAAGTTACAGTTGGGACGTAATAGCCAGAGACGATCATAGATAGCACTAACTAGCAGAGGAATTCCGAATTGTTCTGTCCATCGTCCAACAGTCCTTGACCCCCTGATCAACTTTGCCGAAGAAATCATCCGTCTAAATAGTCAGGATCTTGAGATACAGCAGCACAAATATATTCACTTTCAATAATCAGTAATAGAGATCACGAAAATCATCAAATTATCTCGGCTGGACGCAATGATCAATATAAAAAATAACTACACTTTGTCTCCTAAATTAAAAATGATAAGTAAAATCAACGATTTCCGAAGGCGGACTTATTTTTTGCGATCTTCCGAAGAACATTTAATCTATCACCTAAATAATTTTTGTAATTTTTTCACTTTAATGGTGAGGAAATTTGTGTGGAATTTTTGACAGATTCATTGTTGAACAATGAATGTGACAAGATCGGATGATATATATGTATCCCGTTTTATTTTGATTGATGCTTTATTTTTAGTGCGGTTAGCAAGCGCCTAAAGCAAATGGCACCAGTATTGATGCCAAATGGCATTTATTGTGATTCCAAATGATTCTCACTGCTTTCATCCTATAACCTTTTTTCATCAAATCAACCTTGAAGTGCCTCGAAAATATGCCCTTCAAAACCTTCTTCGGGGTGGGCCTACTAGACATATTCTAGTCTTAATGTGGTTTTGGTGGTTGTAATAAAGGTAAAGCTGTCTTGATCAGGGTCTTATGAATGTTGTTTTATAGTAGCCTTGTAGTACTTCATAAAACGTGAATTGAAACTTGGGTTTCCATCCGTCCGTTCTTGTGATTGGCAGGGATGCTCTGGAAGAATACGCGCCACTCAAAAAAGGTAGTGTTATGCGCTATTAGTCTCCTGCACTCGATGTTTTTAGAGCACGAGCCCAGAGAGCTCGCATAAATTTGAGAGGGAAGGGAAGGGAGGGTTTATCAAAATCTTACAAAATCTTTAAATGGGGTGGCTTGAAAAATTAGAAAAAATCTCGTACGTAATTAATGCATGCAGTCCCTTACTAATTGAAATTTCTATGACGAAGGTCCCATGCCAGATTTGATACGTCAGCAATGATCTACTATCCAATCATCACTGGCATATAAATTCTGCTAAGGGACATTCTACGCATTCTTTGAGATCAAATTTGTGTTAATTTAGATAACCTTAAGCTGGGAGCCGAGACCGATGTAGTGGTTAGCATCGATGCCCTTCATACTAAATATCACGAGTTCAAATATCATCCCGGAAAAGTCTCGAATGACCTAAAATGTGTCAAAAAGACTATTATAAAAAATTAAAGGGTTGTGTCCTAGACTCGACCGCAGTATGACGTAGAACCACACAAAATTGATGTTTGGCATGCATATTTGACTATTAAACTTATTATTATTAATGGGGCGGGGCAGAATGTATCTTTTGTGCAGAATATGTAAAAAAAGATGGACTTTGGATGTTAATCTAATTGCATATCCGGAGTGATTTGAGATTTGGGCGTAATTGCATTTGTAAACAAACACGTCAATCATCGATTTCTCGCGAATAAAAGCAGAACGATGTGTAACCGAACCTAATAGGATTTCCCGCCTTTTTTTTTATGAATGGGGCGTTTCTTTTGTGCAGAATATGTGCAGAATATGTAAAAAAGGATGGACTTTAGATGTTAATATAATTGCATATATAGAGGTACCTGATATGTTTTACAGTCAGTTGTTGGTAATCCATCGATTGTATGTCTCCTGTTAAGCAATTGTTTTTTGAAAATGTTGGCTCTCCGTGTAAAAAATTAATTGTTTATACATAATTGTGGTTTGCTTAAAATTTATTTCCCGGAAAAAAAGATCTTCAAAGTCCATGTCTTTTTCGGGTTATGTTAGGGGGAGGGGGAGGGGGAGAGGTTGTTAAGGGGGAGGTAGTTTTACATGCACGTTTTTTTCAAGTATCATTCCTCAATGTGGAGGACACGCCGTGATCCACCTTTAGCCGCTGACTTGGTCATGATTGCTGCAGGACCTAATGCCACGCCGTCCGAAGCGGCAATGAGCAGAGGCAGGAGAGCAGCGCTGATTCAGGTTCAAGCAGAAGGATGTGCAACCAAGTGGTATTCGTTTATGATGACTGGGTTTGGGAAAAAGGCTTATTTCATGAAAACAGTGATAAAATTATCATTTGGAAATTTTCAATAGTTTAATTACAGAAAAATTGGAAAAAATATTTATTTCAGAAGGTTTGTAATGTAATTTCCTTTCGATTGGCGTATTTGGATTTTAATTTCATCTATAAATGACAAAGTTACAAGCGTTCAAAACCTAACACTCCTTCACCACACATATTTTTTGATTTGCAGCCCAGTATAGTCGACAAAGGCGTAGTTCTACGTCAAAAATTGTCACCTCAATCAGCAAACTTACATGTTTAAGCCAGGAAAAATGTTGAAAAATTGGTTGCTTGGATTCTCAAGGATTCCAGTACCGTAAAACGAGGTATCTTTGATAGTATAATATAAAGATTAAATTTACTCGCTGCGCTTTTTCTAATTCGAAATATTGCTTCCATATTGTAGCTTAAGGTATTTCCGTTGATATCGTATATAATTTTCATATAGTATGTTTTACACATTTTACAAACATAAAAAAAACAACTTTCGTATTTTTCGCCTGTTTGAAAAAGCACTCATAAGTAATGGTTATGAAATGTATCACAAATTCAATGTTGTATTCTTATTGCCTATGATGTTTCCTGATTATATACTCATTCAAAGTTTCATATTTAAAGAACTAAAATGTTTGAGTTACAGCAATTTTTTTCCACCATCAAGTATTATCAAAGTAACCCCAAATCAAAATACTGATGTTCGGTCACAAAACTAAAAGAATAGTGTGAATGCTTTCATTTCCGTTTATCAAATTACCCTTGAATTAACTCTTGGATCCTCAGTACTTGTTTTAAAAATATAAAATTTCAAAAATATTCATTGCTGCAAAAAATATCTAGAATATACTTTAAAAAAATTATCAATGTTACCCCGTTTTACGGTATTTTAATTCCGATTGTGAATTTTACTGGGAATCTTTTTAAAATTTTCAATTTTGAATCTTCGTAAATTAATAAATTTGGAATCTGGAAAAACTTTGAGAAAATCTTGGAAATGCATTTGACATCTGATTTGCAACATGAAAAGCATTTCGCTTGGTGAAAAGTAAACGTTTTTAAAATACTAATTAATGTTTAAGCCCATGAATTAAAAAAAACTATTTAATATTTTTTTTTTTTCAATTGGGTTTTTTAATTTTTTTTCTGAAAGAGCTTCGTTTTCTGAGTAGAGCGATATTTTTTTTCAAACCCACACACTTTCATCTCGATTTTTAAATCAAGATTTAAAGCAAAATAATAACTTCACTGTTTGACACTAAACTGATAAACTGACAGCTCGCTCCCATACAAAGTAACACCGAGGGGCGCAAATAAGGTGATTTTTGCAAATGTAATCGTACTTACTTAAAAAACTTCCAGTCTACCAAAATGGATGAAATTTTGGGTTTTGGGTTCCATTTTTAATGCAGATTACGAATATGCATTTACCTCAATACACTTAAAGAACCCAATTCAGTCTAATACTATTATGAACCACAAATCGCACAAATAAAAATTAATGATATCTTTTTCACGTTTTATAAATTATCAGCAGCAAATCAGAGGCTTGAAATGTTGTTTTTGGTTCTAAAATATGAATATTTCCCATGAATTTTAAATTTAAATTTAATTTTTTGAAATCCTGGACTTAAAAGTTATTATACTTCAAGAAATTTTCAAGAATCTGGAGTCAAGTTCCTTGTCCAGTTTTAAAGCATCATGGAATTTTATTATAATTTCTAAGGACCTCATTCTAAAGGAGTTCTGGGAAAACATCGTTGAGAAGTGCTATCTGCTTTCTGTGGAATTGCAGTTGCAGGGCAATTCTGAGGATATTTTAATGAATTTTGTGGGAGAAAATAAATCCGGAGCATGAGTCCTTGGAATTTTTTGTTGAATACTTAGGGGATGAGGGGGATGCTACAAAGAGGATTACAAATAAATCTAAGAATAACTCCAGTAGATCTTTAATGAAATTCGGAAAAGAATTCCAGGAGAGTTTTTTAAACGAATTATGAGGAAAAATGTAAGAAATTTGCGAGGAGAAATGCAACTAACTCTAAGGAGACTTTCAATATGAGTAGAATTCCAAGGGAAGGAGTGAGATTCAAAAGGAAATTTGTTATGAATCAAATGAATATTCTGAGAGTCTTTTCAAAGGGCTGAGGAGAATTTCAATGCAATTTCGAGGAAAATTAAAAAAAAACAATCTGAGGATAGTTCCAGCGAAATTTTGAGGAATACAGTGCTTTCTCGATTTTGTGTACCCCCGATTTTGTCAGCTTTTTTCCCGATTTCGCTAGCCTGCAGATTTCACTAAATTTTTGAGTTTTTTAACATGAATTCTCAAACTCTACGCTATGAATAATTATTATTGCGAAGTGTAACGCTGAAATGTGAATTTTAGGGGAAGCTGGGGTAAAATTAACAATTAACGATTTTTAGTGCTTTTTCATTCAAATATCAATCAATTCAACGCACAGGTCTTTCATCCAATGTAATGCACCTTTTACACTTTAATTAATTTACATTAATTTAATATACTCCTACTAGGAATTATAAGTTTTGAAATGCTGTTTGCTGGAAAAATCATTTTTATCACGGAAAACCTGTTTCTTTTTTTTGCAATTGTAATAAAATCATTGCTTCATTGTCAGCAACATTTATTCTTAGAAAATAAAAAAGAGCATTACATATTTCATTGAATTTTACATAAAACTTTTGATTGACAATTGACAATTTTCAAGAGATTTCGTCATCGCAAATTCTCGAATTTAACGGAGATAAATAACATCGTCAATTGAAAGGGACAATGCTTCAACCTAATCAGCCCTATCAGCTTTTGTTTTGAATTGTCGGAGAGGCAGTTTAGATTCCGGAAAGGGAGATCAATGGTGGATGCAATTCGGACAATGGTCGAGAGTATCGAGAAGGCATCCAAATAGAAGCGAAGAGGAGATCGATATTGCACCGTGAGAACGATTGACGTCAAGAATGCGTTCAACAGCGCAGCTGAAAAGCCATTGCCAAAGCGCTGCATAGAATGAGGGTCTCTGACTACCTGCAGGATTTTGAGGAGTTACTTTCAGACCCTGGTTCTGGTCTACGAGACAGGTATGGGGCAGAGATCGATTAGGATCACAACGGGAGTTCCACAAGGCTCCATCCTTGGTCCAACGTTCGCCTTTGCCTCGAAACGCGTGATGATCGATGACCGGCTAAACTTCAACAGCTACGTCGAATATGTCTATGAGAATGCTTGAAAGGCCATCAACACAATAGCTAGAATCATGCTGAACAACTCTATTCCTAGCAATATCAAGAGACGTCTTCTGGCTAGATACTGATGTATGGAGGTTCAGCCTGGTTTGCAGCACTGGAACGAAGCAGAACCAAAGGAAACTGAACAGTACGTTCTGGCTTATGGCCATGCAAGTCTCATCGGAAGCAGTATGCGCTATCGCCGTAATGATCCCTATTGGCATCACCCGACGGAGGACAGCGAGTGCTACAGTCGGAGAGAAACCGGTAGAGTACGGAAAGTGGTGAAAGTGGAGTCTTTGGTAAAGTGGCAATAGGAGTGGAACACGGTGGATAGCGGTAGATGGACACATCGGTTGTTACCGATTCTTTCGACCTAGGTGAACAGAAAACACGGAGAAGTCAACCACCACCGGACGCACTTCCTGTCTGGCCACGGCTGCCTCAGGAAATACCTGCATCGGTTCGGACACGCAGCGTCACCCCTCTGTCCGGAGCATGGCAATGGGGATGAAACGCCGGACCATGTCGTCTTCGACTGTCCAAGGTGCGAGACAGTGCGAAGGGAGATGCCTGTCCCTAACGTGGAGAATGTCGTCGATGAAATGTGTCCAAAGGAAGGCACTTGGAATTGAGAGAGGAGCAGCGATCTAGCAACGCCAGCTAGCACTGAGAGTATGAGAAGTGTCCGCCCCCTCGAAGTAATCGCTTCAGCGAGATCCCGGGAGGATCCAGGCAGAGGAGAGAGTAAGGAATGGGCTTTAGTGGAGCTACACTACCCAAGCAACAATTTTTGTTTTATTGAAGTTCTATAGCAGTTGATACAACCAAATTATAAAACCTTCACTGACGACCACATTACTTTAACAACCTCCTGAGAACCGCTATACAGCCATGTCATGACCAATTGGCCCAGTTTTAATGCATTCATTATAACTTGATATGCGAACTACCTTAGGAGCAAAGGTTCTATGTTAGTTTTATCACACTCTACACGTGGTTGTCAAAAATGCAAACATAAAACCTCCTCCAGGTCAGAAAGTTTTAACAACCTTTTGATGACTACCATAAAACTATATTACAACCGCATAAATCGCTCCTGAAGAAGTTGATAAAACATGATACGCAAAACATTTTGACAACCTTGAAGGTTTTAAGTTGGGGTTTTTGGATGATAGTTAATATTGAGAAATATTTTATTGTGGTTTTATTCTTTCGATGTTTGATGTGGAATCATGATCCTTGTCAGTTGGTAATAATACTTGATATTATTGTATATTGAAAATAAAACGACTTTATTACAATTTTAAACCAATCTGTATATGCTTCACAGCATGCCGTGCAATATTTGTGGTGATTATTATACCAAATAGGAGCATAAATTCAGTGCGCCATATGAATACTAAAAAAATGGATCTGCATTTGCACCATGCATTAAAGAGTCATTAAAAGATTATCTATTTAGTACAAAACTGTTACTACTGTTGAGAAATAACCAGTCATTTATTATTTAATTATACATAGATGTGTGAAAGTGTTTTATCGCCTATCAATTAAAGCGTAATTATTCATACTGTGTTAAATTTGTTCATACGGCGACATTTTTTTTCGTTATAACTTGCTACTCCTTAAAAATACCTCAATATAACATATTCTCCTAGATTGGAATTCTATAGCATAACATAAACCTAATGGTTGTATCTTAGCATTTCGTAGTCCGAATTGAGAACGTTAAGTTATATCTAAGCTCTATAATAGCTTGCTGGTTTTATTCGGTACAGCGAATCAAAACAAAACAAAAACCATGGCAACCTGTCAAAAAGTCAACATTCCAAGCGATCCTCCTATTTTCTCTTGTAATCAAGATGTAAGAAATGCTTATTGGATCTTTTAAAAGCTTTTACAATACAAGGTGTGAAGCCGTGATGCAAATACTGACCATCTCCAACTGGATTTAGTGAAACTGTCTGCGTTGTTTTAAGAAGGGTTCGTGGATCTGTCGGAAGTGTATCGGAAAGCCGCTTATTCAATATTTTTAAAAGCTCATTCACCACACTGTGCCTTATGTTGAATGAGGGAGCCCATAACTGTAGATACTCCAGGAGTTTCATAATGGCGATTGTCTCATTTTCATCGTGTTTAAAAACACTGAAGGGGTTTTCATTTCATGTATCTCAATAGATTTGTTTTTTATATTGGTAACAATTTTCAGAGTATTTTTTATTATTGTTGTAGTATATTTCTTATCTGTAAATCTTAGGCCTCTGATAAAGATGATGGTTGTAATGAGGTTTTGATGAGAAGGGACTGACAAAATCGGGAAAGCACTGTATTTCAATGGAATGTATATTCTGGTGACATTTTTCAGAGGATTCAGAAAAGCGTTCTAATTGAACTGAAGCAAGTTGGATTGATTCCATTAAAAGTGATGAAATTTTTGGCAGTGATTAAAATGTTTTCAGAGATGACTGCGATTTAGTTTTAACTCAAAGAATGTCAGTTGGTGGAGTTCTTATCGCATTCCCATTCGAAAGTCATTGTGTCATCGAAATCTAAAGAATTTGAGCATGTGTGGGTGAAAACAAATACAGCTGTTGAAACTCATATCTTTGCCACAGTGTACTTTCCACCAGATTATGTAAGATTGTAAGACCGAAGACGCAACCGAGCAACTTGTAAACAATGTTGTTTACAACAATGGGCTTTTGTATACAATATTTGCTACATTGCATGAAATGTCTCAGAACTTTACATTATATATAATGTAAACTTATATGATATGTGACGCTCCATTTATGTGCATCATACTGAACAGAAATTTACACTACTTTTTCGAAATGTGTATGAATACGTTTTAGAATGAAGTCCATGTTTTTATACAAGGTGTTGTTAAAGTTTGTTGGAACTAAATGTTAAAAAATGTAATCTTATAACTTACAGTAGAAAACTAATAAAACCAGATATTCGTATTACATTAGGTAATCAAATTGCTCAAAGTTGTGATAAAATAAGAGATTTAGGAGTTATTTTTGATTCTAAATTAACATTTGTGGATCATTATAACACAAAAATTCGTAGAGCAGGCAATATGCTTAATTTTATAAAGCGTTTTGGTTTCCACTTTAAAGACCCTTACACAATTAAATCACTTTATATTCCGGATGAATGGTGGCGTCTTAGTGGAATACCTGTATAATGAGAGAGAGGATTAGTAATTTCCATTTAACTCCACTACCTTATTTGCTTATCCTTGACAGATACGCGATACGTCTACAATGTGCAGACTTCTTCAGTGTCTTGTACTAAAGGGTGTCCACGATGAAATTGCCACACACAAAATTGATTCGCAAAATTCGAGTTTTCATCCGATTGCCATCAAATTTTCAGGGATTGAGAAATAACTATTAAACTTCATTTTACCATTTTACTCGTATTTTATTTACAGTCCATATGCAAATGCCCGCACCTTGGCCTTAACCCCGGCCATAAGATTCTGCACAACCTGTGAATCAACCGTTTTTTGCATGTAAACCCATACTTTCTTCAGTTCCTCGACTGTATTAACTACCTTAGGTCGTTTAAGAAGGTGCTGCTTCATAATCGCCCAGTACTTCTCCATGGGGCGGAGCTCCGGAGTGTTGGGAGGGTTGAACATTTTCGGCACGAAATTGACCTTATTGTCCGCATACCACTTCAGCACGTCCTTGGAGTAGTGGCATGAGGCCAAATCCGGCCAGAAGATTGTTGGGACGTTGTGGGCCTTCAGGAGAGGAAGTAGCCGCTTCTGGAGGCACTCTTTTATGTACACCTGTCCGTTCATCGTGTCCTGGGTCACGAAAGGTGCACTCCGCTTCCCGCACGTGCAGATGGCTTGCCAAACCAGGAATTTCTTCGCAAATTTGGACATCTTCTGAGTGCGGACATGCTCCGGAACGCTGAACTTATCCTTGGTCGTGAAAAACAGGTTGCCGGGGATCTGTTTGAAGTCGGCCTTCACATATGTTTCGTCGTCCATGATGCAGCATTCAACTTTCGTCAGCATGTTGAGGTACAACTTCCTGGCACGGGTTTTGGCGGACTTGTTCTGCTTCTCGTCGCGATTAGGGGCCTTTTGTACCTTGAACGTTCGAAGTCCAGCCTTAGTTTTGGCCTTCTGGACAAAACTTCGGCTTAGGTGCAGCTTCTTAGCCACATCCCTAACGGAGGCGTTCGGATTTCGGTTGAAGGCCCCAACTACGCGGTTGTGATTTTTGGTGTTGTACGGAATACTTTTTCCTTCACTTCTGGGCTTCCGATCGGTGGTCAACCGTTCCTCGAACCGCTTAATCACTCGCGACACCGTGGAATTCGCGATTCCCAACGTTTTAGCGATGGAACGATGCGAGAGATCCTTGTTCTCGTGATAAATGCGCAAGATTTTATCACGCACGAGCTGTTCTTTTGACTCCATTTCCGCGAGTTTTGATCACAGGACTTTAAAACTTGCAGGATGTAAATAATGCACTATGAACTAAATCCACCCAAATTTTCATTAAATTCTACCCAACGGTTAAAAAGTTAGAGCAATTTCATAGTGTGGCAATTTCATCGTGGACACCCTTCAATACTCGACTCGACAGTCGAGTATTAGTACAAGACACTGAAGAAGTCTGCACATTGTAGACGAAATACGCGTATCTGTCAAGGATAAGCAAATAAGGTAGTGGAATTAAATGGAAATTACTAATGCTTCTCTCTCTCATTACACTTGATATTGCTTATGTGAGGCCAATATTAGAATATTGAAGTGTTGTTTGGTCACCTTATATGAAAAGGCATGAAGAACGAATAGAGTCAATCCAAAGGCAATTTTTATGCACTTCGTAAATTGGAATGGACAAAATTTCCTCTCCCATCTTATGAAGCTCGTTGCTTGTTAATCAACATTCACTCATTGAAAGAGCGTCGGGATTATGTTATGGTCTCTAACGTGAACAATATTGCTTCGCAACGCAGTAACTACGCAGTAAAGGAGCATTTTCCGTCGTTTCAATATTGCATTTCTATAGTTGCTTCTCCAAAAACTGCCCGTCGAAGCAGTTAGTAATATTATAACCAAAAGTATCATTGGTCACGAAAAAATATTGATAAACGCATGAATGTGAGTCGAGTATTAGTATAAAACAGTGAATATGAGTTAGTTAAGGTACATGCACCATTAATGACACATCCTATATATGCAATGACACCAGCCCAAGTAAAATTCCTAGATTTATCGATACTTTAAAGTGTTCAACAAGTCTTTATCACTGTATACAGAACCTTCATAAAACGAAAATTGTTAATTGGGAGTTTTTTGCTCTACCCATTTAAATCACATAGGCCTTAGTACTGATACATGCCAAAACAGGAGTACATTTTAAGTAGAGCCATTCCCTACTTGACTTAAACAATTAAGCCAAGAAAAATTAGAAGCCATAATCTCAAAACAAACAAATCGTATGCATTTTCACACCCCCCAAAGTCGCTGACCTACCTCAAGTTGAACTCAGCTGACAGCCAAAAAGCGTAACCAACCAGCGAGCGATGACTAATCACCACACCAAACCCATAAAACCCGGCTATCGCACGGTTGTTGCTAGCTGTCCTCAATAGCAGACAGAAACACATTTCGCCTTTGGGGCAAATTCTTCTGGGCACTAGTGCTCGCTCATCGCTATTGCAACAACGGTCGGCAAAGGTGAACGAACGGGAACTTGTCTTGCATTCCAAACAAAAACCAAATCCGTGAACCTTCGATTTTCGGTGCATCTCAATTCCAGTTCATTGACCGAGGAAATTGCAATCTTCTCGTCAGGGTCATGCTCGACATTTCCTTTCTTCCACAGACGAAGACTTTTCCCATTATCCCAAAAAAATGGGAAAAGTCACCGACCTACCCCAAATCCTGCATGGTCATCATTGTTCTCAATGACACAATCCACAATCCTTATGTGTTTCATGCTGGGATTTTCCTTGGACCGGTTCAACCTGGACTGACCTCGCTCGCTCGCTCGCGCGGTTTAGTTCCTAGCATGCGCGCTGCACAAAGGCGGATTTTTTCCGCTTTCCCACTGCAGTGGCAGGGCATGTGCTTCTTCCATGTGCTATCTACTACGACGACCACGATGCTATGTAAAACGTGTACACTATATCTCGTAACGTCACCGCTGCTGCCGCCGTTTGCCAGGCAGCCAGCACGACCAGTCAATGGGTTGCCGTTTCTTTGTTCCTTATTGTCCGGGTGCACACGTTAGTCATGTCGGGTCGGGTGTGACGGTATCTACATACTACTTCGCTACTACTAGACAGCGAGGGGTTCAACTGGGTAAGGCTGAAGAATAACTTTCGAATGTACTCTTGAGGAAATTAATTTTGATTGATAAATAGAACTGCAGTATTAGTATTTGCTTAATTTATAAAATTACACAATTTTGTACAACAAAAAATGCCAAGACCCCTCGGGAAAACTTGGCGGGAGGTGGTAGTAAAATTGTTTTCTTTCGACCGACGAAACCGAACCAACGATTGTCTAACGGACCCATCCGTGGTGGCGTTCTGTGCGCAACTGTTGGTGGCCTTGACAGTGGAAAATATCTGTGTCGTGTGCGGTTACAAAGCGAGGTCAAACTACGACGACGACGTGAATGTGGTGTGAAAATTTAATTCGGCGCCAACTGGGGCGAATTGCACGCGGGGATGCATAGATACTGTGCGGGCGTTGAACTTTCCGTAGCATCGCACATTGTTTGTATTGAGATGTTATTTGTGAAATTAGTGAACAATGAAATCATAATTTGTATTTGACAATCAGATCACACCTCCTTCTAGAATGAACAAACTATATAATACTTAATACTTAATACGATAGCGGCAGTATTGAGTCACCGGTTGACGTTAACTCCTTCATAAGCGAGCCAAAGTGCAATGACCGAAACCAGACTGCGGTTGGTTGGGGTAGGTCTGACGAGACACGAGCTAACGATCTGTCTCTATCGAATGCAAATTTACACCTTCTACCATTTGCCGACGCCGGTGGTGTTTTGGTTTGCTGAAGCGGTGTTTACAGTAGATATTTGAACTGCATTTTAGATTTAATGATGCCGATATTGATCCGTGCTGAGCAAATAAGATATTGAAGCATGTTGGATTCATTTATTCAGAGAGACCACAAAAGCAGGAGATAACCGGGAATTTGAAAATTAATCATGAAAACCTTGAACTTGCTGGAAACTGGGATAAACATACGCTTATTATCGTAATTGTAATTTTAAGAACTTCAAAAAATGTTGCAAAAATCAAGTTCAATGAGCATAAAAATTGATCAGTTGATTATTTTTGCCACATCACGTTTTTATTTCTACGAATAATTACTCGAATATGACGAATTTCGCATTATAAACTACGTAGACAGTTTTTGAGAGATTAATCGTTCCCGTTCTTAAGACAATTTAAAATAAGGATCGTTGACACTCGCCCTACCTAGTGATGCAAAATATCATGACTCTCACGTGAGACTCGTCTACGCATCAACCGACTATCGGTGACAGAATGCTTTGTCACGCAGTGAGAGGTGCACCCATGTCAAACAACAATCACCAGTAATGGTCGGTGCTCACAAGAAAAACGTTACACTCGCTGCTGATGATGAAAAGCACAACGAAAACAGTGAAGACTTCTGCAGTACTATCATGAGAAAAAGCGAAACGACAGAAATAAAAAAAAAAATGAAAACGATGCCTACGCATTCTAAGTTCGTCTCGACAGACACGACTGTGTGAGTTACAAACAAAGCAGGCAACATTAAACGGAAGCTGTTGGGCTAACTCACCAACACACTCACATAAGCAAGCAAAGCAGCAACTGGTTCAAAACGAGCACAGATGATTGTCGTGATTGTCGGGAATGACCAGATTGATGATGGATCACCACCGAAGACGACATTCACCAGTTGCTTTTGACTTCTTTCGCCAACTTGATGGATGGTCATGGAGAGTTCATCGACAAGCACATTGATAGGAATGTGCCAAGCGTGCCGTTTGAAGATCGTGATTGTGATAGGTTACAAATCTGGCCATACCACACGCCCAGCAGCGGCGGTCGTGTAGTGGTAAGCATGATTGCCTCTCACTACAAATGGCTTCAGTTCAATCCCAGTCGGCGCCGTCGAGATTTTATGATGCATAAAATGTCTGATCACGCCTTCCTTCGGAAGGAAAGTAAAGCCATTTCCGCAATTTTACATTTGTTAGATGTGTTGACACTTGGCAATCGACGAAACATATTTTGATTTATTTCACCTAAGCACCCTATGAACAACATTGATATATGAGGCATATATTGTAGCACCACATAACTCGAGTGATACATAATGTTTACGATTCTTGAATTCAGAAGAGCCGTGCGTTTATTTATTTCCAGGAGTTTGGATGGCGGCACTGCGGCAGTTTGGCGGCAGTGTGTAACGTATTTTAAACAGAGCGTAAAATCATTGGCTGCTTAGGCTGAGTGTGAAAGCACTGCACTATTCAATCCATTGCTCTGTGCAGACCGTTTGTACCAAACGGTAAAGGACAAGGCAATGAAAGAGCCAACAAAAACATTCAGTCACTCACGAACAGACGACTCACACCACTTGCCTTCGCTCACACAGCATGTAATTGAGTCATTTTTCCATAGAAAATGTACGCTCAGTCATTCAAAACAAGTATTGGGTACTATTACGAGAGAATAAACGTGCTGACTGAGCTACTGACTGAGTGCTCTGCTGTCAGTGAGTTGTTTACTTCCCAATCATTCTATCACTCATGAGGCAGTGAATGATGAGGCGCCGGCGCCGGTGGTGTAGTGGTAAGCGTGACTGCTTTCTAACACCCCAATGGGTCTGGATTCAATCCCCAGCCGAGGTCGTGGGATTTTTCTGAGGCATAAAAATCTCTGGTCACGTCTTCCTTCGGAAGGGAAGTTAAAGCCGTTTGTCCCGGCCCATGTGTGTTGAGTTGGTGCGATATCCTACGCAGGTGTGGAAGCTGCCTTCCTGCTGCACATTCGGTTGCCGTCAATGGATGGCAATCGATGTCCGTCGATGATTGGCACTAGATTGCGGTACAGAGATCGACGTTAAATAAAGGAAAAGAGAGAGAGAGAGAGAGAATGATGAGGCAGATGGCAGTTCATATTCATATGAAAATGACTCAATGAACCGGACTGCTTTGCTCACTGATTTTAAATATGGCGACTTGCGTCAAAGTTTGCATATGGCTCCAAAGGGAAGCGGAACATTTCACCAAAGGACATTTCGCCGAAGAACGTTCCGCCGAAGGTCATTTCACCGAGGAGCAAGCCATTTTCTACGGTTCGGTCTCGAAGCTAAGTAAATTTTGAAATCAGTCTTGAAAAAAGATTAAGAAGGTTCGATTTTTTCAACTTGGCAAGCTATTCACATGTAATGCTTCCCTCTTTTAAACATGAGCAGTTCTTTTGAGATTTAATGATTTAAGATATTTTAAAATAATAGATATTTTCGATTTAAAGAAATGCTTCCTTCTTTCAAACATGAGTAGTTCTTTCGAGTTGTACTGATTTCATCATCATCAACATTTTAGAAATGTTTCCTTCTTCATATCATGTTTCCCAAGTAACAATTCTGCAATCATTTGGCATCCACTCTGATTTATGGTGGTTTTATAATGGCAATGAATAATCCATTAAGTTTAAATACAGGATTTTACAGTGTAAAACGTTCCCGGTTAGTAGTTCACCTTTTTGCTGTTTTAAAAACATTTTACAGTCTGGCGAGAAGTAAAAAATTGTCTTGTTTTAAAATTAGATTCAAAGTAGTTCTCAATCCCTCAATCATAAACTTCATTAGCAATTTTAACGACCGAAAGGAAGTCGAGTTCAGTAAAATTTAGTTCTTTAGAAGAACCAGCGGAACGGGTACCACCAACGATTGAGCATCTGGTGGAGAAGAGTGAAGTGAGCGTGGTTCTCAAATGCATAAAACATTGTCAAAACAGTCTGAAAACAGACCAGCCTTCTCCAGACCTTGCGAATAGATGAAGATCGGAATAACTTGCGTCAGTACCGACAGCAAACCACTGAAACTGTCAGTTAGCGGAAACTAATTGGTTTCCGATCCATAGCTGCGATTTTATTCAGTGAAAGGGTCATCACTTGGAAAAAAGTCATTCAACCGTACACTCCTGCATCGTTTTATGATGCACTTCCAGAACCATCCGGAAGATGGGGATCTTTTCGGGAATGATCGAGGTTACAGCTGTGCGAAATGCGAAATGTTGTGAACACTTTCTGAGTAACTGCTTCCAAGCCATCGGGAGAGAATCGTCTGGAAGAACGCTGAATCGCACAACGCAACTATCGAAAGAAAAACAAACTTTGACGTTTAACATTCCGCCATAAATGCTGCCATAAATCTGTACGGGTTAGGATCAAACAAAATGGCTTTAGATAAATACAATTCAGTCTACAAGTTTTCTTTTTTTTTTTTTTTTTTTTTTTAACTCTTTATTTGTTCCAAATTCAAAATAAATTACATTTCATTTTTAACCTAGGTGCTCCAGTTACTACAGTAACTTACCAGCCTTAATTGTTATGATATATATCTAAGTGTTTTTACATTGTTCCTGCCTTGGCAATTCAGTATTTTAAACAGGTTTTTTAAACCTGCATGTCAGTATAACAATTGATAGCTTAAAACTAAATAACTAAAGCTAAATCTTATCTAAGTATAAAGGGAATTAATCGTTTGGACATTTGTGCTAAAGTCTCAACATTCGAAATTCTATGTACTTCGGTAGTACTGTACCAGGGAGGCAACTTCAAAATCATCTTCAGAATTTTGTTCTGAATCCTTTGAAGTGCTTTTTTCCTGGTAGTGCAACAACTAGACCATATTGGCACAGCGTAAAGCATGGCCGGTCTAAAAACTTGTTTAAATATTAGAAGTTTATTCGTCAGGCAAAGTTTGGATTTCCTGTTAATAAGAGGATACAAACATTTTATATATTTGTTACATTTGGCTTGAATGCCCTCAATGTGATCTTTAAAAGTTAATTTATGGTCAAGTATTAATCCAAGATATTTCACTTGGTTTGACCAGGAAATTGGAACTCCGTTCATAGTGACTATGTGGCTACTACTAGGTTTCAAAAAGGAAGCCCTGGGCTTATGTGGAAATATTATAAGTTGAGTTTTGGAAGCGTTGGGAGAAATCTTCCATTTTTGTAAATAAGAAGAGAAAATATCTAAACTTTTCTGAAGTCTGCTGCAAATAACACGAAGACTTCTTCCTTTAGCGGAAATGCCTGTGTCATCAGCGAACAAAGATTTGTGGCAACCCTGAGGCAAATCAGGGAGGTCCGAAGTGAAAATGTTATACAATATAGGCCCAAGAATGCTACCCTGAGGAACTCCTGCTCTAACAGGTAGTCGATTAGATTTGGAATTTTGATAATTTACCTGCAGAGTTCTGTCAGTTAAATAATTTTGAACTAATTTCATAATGTAAAGTGGAAAATTAAACTTTTTCAATTTAGCAATCAAACCTTCATGCCAAACACTGTCGAATGCTTTTTCTATGTCTAGAAGAGCAACTCCAGTTGAGTGGCCTTCAGATTTGTTTGAACGAATTAAATTGGTAACTCTCAAGAGTTGATGAGTAGTTGAATGCCCATGGCGAAATCCAAACTGCTCATCTGCAAAAATTGAGTTCGTATTGATGTGAAGCATCATTCTATTCAAAATTATTTTTTCAAAAAGTTTACTTATTGAAGAAAGCAAACTTATTGGACGGTAGCTAGAAGCTTCAGCTGGATTTTTATCCGGCTTCAAAATTGGAACAACTTTTGCATTTTTCCATTTATCAGGAAAGTATGCCAAATGGAAACATTTGTTAAATAATTTTACCAGGAAAGACAAGGTACTCTCTGGGAGTTTTTTGATGAGGATATAGAAAATTCCATCATCACCTGGAGCTTTCATATTTTGAAACTTTTTAGTTATAGACCTTACTTCGTCCAAATCAGTCCCCCAGGAATCATCAAAAATATTTTCCCGAGAGAAAATATTCCGAAAATCCCGAGCAACCTGATTCTCAATAGGACTAGTAAGACCCAAACTGAAATTATGGGAACTCTCGAATTGCTTAGCAAGTTTCTGAGCTTTTTCCAAATTTGTGATCAAAATTTTACCACCTTCTTTAAGCGCTGGAATTGGCTTTTGAGGTTTTTTCAAAATTTTTGTGAGTTTCCAAAAGGGTTTGGAACTCGGGTCTAATTTAGAAACATTATTTTCAAAAGTTTTGTTCCTCAGGGCAGAGAATCGCTTTTTAATTTGTTTTTGCAAATCCCGCCAGATAACTTTCATGGCAGGATCGCGTGTTCTTTGATATTGTCTCCTACGGACATTTTTAAGACGGATCAAGAGCTGAAGATCGTCGCCTATTATAATTGAATCGAATTTAACCTCGCATTTTGGTACTGAGGCAGCTCTTGCTTCAACTATAGAAGTAGTCAGAGATTCAAGAGCATAATTAATTTCATCTTTGGTTTGCAAAGGAATGTTTGGATCGAAGTTATATTCCATAAATGTTCGATACTGCTCCCAATCAGCTCTATGGTAATTGAAAGTAGAGCTGTTGGGATTTCAAATTATTTCTTGGGATGTTTCAAAAGTTACTGGAAGGTGATCAGAACCGAAGTCAGCATGGGTAACCAATTGGCTACAAAGTTGACATGAATCAGTTAAGACCAAATCAATAGTTGAGGGATTTCTTGTAGAGGAAAAGTATGTTGGACTGTTTGGATATTGAATAGTGTAATAACCTGCAGAACAATCATCAAACAGAATATTACCATTGTAATTGCTTTGAGCATTATTCCATGAGCGGTGTTTTGCATTAAAATCACCAATAATGAAGAATTTAGACCTATGACGGGTAAGTTTCTGGAGGTCATCCTTGAGAAAATTCTTTTGCTGGCCTACGCATTGGAATGGCAAATAGGCAGCTATAAACGTAAGTTGTCCAAATTTTGTTTCAACAGAAACTCCCAAAGTTTCAAAAACTTTGGTTTCAAATGAAGAAAGAATTTTATGTTTGATTCGTCTATGAATAATGATGGCAACGCCACCACAGGGTCCATCAAGACGATCATTTCTATAAATCAAGTAATTTGCGTCCTTCTTAACCTTATGGTCAGGTTTAAGGAACGTTTCAGTTATAACGGCAATATGCACGTTATGAACTCTCAAAAAATTAAATAGCTCGTCTTCATTATCTTTAAGAGATCGAGCATTCCAATTTAAAATGTTTAATGCTTTAAAATCCATTACTGAATTTTAAAGTCATGACAATATTATTAGCAAATTTTACTCCAGTTTGAATAGCATCAAACATGGAGTTAGATTTAAGCATATCAGAAATCATGTCAATTAATGATTTCTGTAAAAATTCCATTTTAGGGGCAGTAATGCTTCCTAAGTCAAAATTGTCAAAATTTCCGTTAGAACGTTGGTTAGTATTTTGATTTCTACCCGCTGCAATAGCAGCATAGGTAGCTCCATTGACTCGCTGAACATTGTTAGCAGCGAGGGGAGTGGGTACAGATGAAACATTTGAAGCAGGGGTGATATTTGTACCTACGGGTACGAATGTAGAATTTGTTCCTCGCTGACCGTTGTTAACAGCAGAGGAATTTGTACCTGGTCGGAAACGTGGAGCGTTTCCTACCTGTCGGTTAGAACGAGATTGTAGGATCGCTTTGCGAGTCTTACATTCCCAAAAATTGGATTTGTGGTTTTCACCACAATTTGAACATTTAAATTTCTTAGGATCTTCCTTCACAGGACAGTCGTCCTTTGCGTGAGAGGAATCACCACAATTCATGCATTTAGCTGGCATGTAGCAATTTTTAGTTCCGTGACCCCATCCCTGGCACTTACGGCACTGGGTGAGGTTTTGGAAATTTCCTCCAGTCTTCCTGAAGTGTTCCCACTTCACTCGGACATGGAGCATAAGGCTAACTTTTTCTAAGGCCTTAAGGTTGTTTAGTTCACTAGACTTGAAGTGAACTAAATAAAAATCATTAGAAATCCCGTTGCGCGAATCGCCAGGACGGGATTTCATTTTCATTTTGATTACTTGGAGTGGCACAACTCCAAGTAATTTTGCCAGTTCATCTTTGATCTGATCCAGGGATTCACCACTGGGCAGTCCTTTCATGACAACCTTGAACACACGTTCAGTTTTGGTGTCGTAAGTAAAAAATTTGTGCTTCTTCTCAGTAAGATACTTGAGAAGACATTTAAATCCGTCCAAGGTTTCAGCCAATACACGGCATTCACCCCGACGTCCAATTTGTAGTGAAAACTTAACTTTCACAAAATTCAAAAGTTCCGAAGTCCGCAAAGGCAAACCAACATAATGAACAGGTAGGGGAAATTCTCCTCTACCCGATTGTGGTTTAGGTTTGCGAATGAAGGTTTTGGTTCGCGAGAAAATGGCCTTACAAGGTTTGTTTACAAAATGGAGTTAAGGCCTTTTCATTTGTTGATCTTGTTTGATAGGTCGAAACTGAAAGTTTCCCCATTGGGGCCCAACCTGATCCGGTTTCGACGAATCTGATTCATCCATTGGACCTGAGAATGGTGCCACAACATTTCCTTTTGATACATTTTTGACGTGGGACTACGTCTGTGATTTCTATATGGGGGTACACTTTGTGAAAACCGAAAATGGAACATGTAACAAAATTATGAAAGATTTTTAACGTTAATAACTCAGCTGCCCCTGAACCAATTTCAATAATTTTAACACCAATCGATCAGACATATTCCTACGCATCTGTTTAAGTTATCATTTTTTAAAATGTCACTGTTGAAAATAACACGAATGTACAACTGTGGCTATGATATTTAAAATTATCACCGATTGCCTGCGAAAAGCGATTTCCCTAACACAGATTTCAAAGTTGAATTCCATCCGGTCTCACCAAACGGTATTTATTTGATCACCGTGTGGTGAGTGGTGGTGTTCTCTAGTTCACAACGAAAGGCTGCATGCAAGCAGTGAGCTGCAGCCCACATGACCATCCATAGAAGGAGGAAGAAGCCGCACAGCTATTGATCGGAATCAGTAGCTCTTCGTGAGTCGCTGTGAGCCATCTATGTCAAGCGCGTCATACTAAAGAATATAGACAGAGAGAACCCCAAATTCAAATTCCTATTCCTATACAAAACACAAGCTCCTGCTGCAGTTAACAACCAAGATTTATTATATAAGACCACTTAGTCCTACGTCACCATTTCGTACAACCCCATAGGACTGTCCCTTGTAGTTTTTAAATATGATAGGTTTGTTTCAGCGGCGCCGGTGGTGTAGTGGTAAGCGTGATTGCCTCTCACCCCAAAGGGCCTGGGTTCAATCTTAGGATGGGTTAGGAGGGGTTGCGAGAGCTTGTCTTTATCGATGTCATCACAGGCGCAGCAATAAAGCAAGGCCATGCTGGAAGCGGCTGGATGTGATTCCCAGCCTGGTCTAGGGATTTTTCGGATTGAAAAATGTCTCGACTTTCCTGGCAATAGATTGTGGTTGTACTTGTTGCTCAATAATATTAATGCAAAAATGGTACAGTTCTAAGCTCTCAATTGATAACTGTGGAAGTGCTCAAAGAACACTAAGTTAAGACCCGGTGTGAAGTCTCAGTGGGAACGTAATAAAACCAAAGGAGATGAAGATGTTTGATCCGGGTTCGGTAATACTGTTGACTTCTACCAGGGACGTCACTTTATTTGAATAGCTTCTGTCGTTGGACTTGAATGATCGTTGTTCGCTGTGGTTCGCTGTGCTATTAGGAGCTTGGTGACCTAGTTGCTACCGTTTTTGAATTCTGCCAATTTTTGACTGAATAAGCTAATCTGCAGTCAAAATTGTTTGTTGGGTCCTTCACATTGAAGAGTTACAAGGATTGCATCGATTTCTTATTGTTATTTATGCAATTCTTATTATAATTTTGAGCTCGTTATGGCGGAACAGAAATATTGTTCTGATCTATGTAATCCAGTCCTAGTTACGTATGGCTACAAATTTTCAGATTAAATTAGGTATTTTCAGAGATTTGTGGCGCCTTCGTAATCAAAATTATTAAGAGCTTCTAAAGGAACACAGCTACTTAATCAAAATGATTTTAAACTCGTAAAGATGCAACAAAAATATGTTAAAGCTTTGATTTGAGCCCCCCTTTGGACCCACAGCCGTCAAGTTCAGCTGCCGTAGCAGGCTAAAACTGATGCGGACTATCTCCAGGCAGCACCGATCCAACAACCACAATATTCGGTTTAAAGTTGCACGTGCAATCATCGACAGTTGCCTGCTCTACGGCCTCACCTGTTCAGCCGCCGAGAAACTAATTAAAACGCCCACTCCGACCTTCAACAACTATGTCCGCATTGTATAAGGCCTTCGAAGCGGGACTACTTCCTTTCCGGTTTCGCACGCATGAAGCTATAGTCAACAAGGCCGAAAAAACCACGGATGCTGATAGGATTTTTCTCCTCCCAGTGAACAAGAGTCACTGATCGGAGATAGAAGTTGGCAACTTCCACGAATCAAAATCGACAACCGGATAATGGACAACTTTGTAGGAGATAGCTCCGTGGCATTGTGAAGGTCAGTTGTAGAACTAACTGCTGGAATATACCCCAACTACACTCACCGGTACACTGATGGGTCACGGTCTCAAGCAGGTGTAGGCATTGGTGGTTTCGGTCCTGGTGAAGCGTTCAGCAGCAACCTAGCATTGCAATATTCGGTTTGCTTCGCCGAAGTCGTAGGCATCCAAATTACAGAAACTACTCTGTTCTCTCGTCTAGTACTGGTACTCATGGATTCTCACAGTGCCATCCAGGCTCTCCATTCTGAGACCCCAGTTCACACATGGATACAAAGTGTAATCCAGTTCGCGCCTACCAGCACTGTATACGCCTGGATTTCTGGCAATTGCGGAATGTCTGGCAACGAGGAAGCGGACAGCCTAGCAATGGGCGGGACCCTCGGCTCCCGCCATTACTCCTAGAATTTAATTTTGGTTTCTTTGTCTGAGATTTCACTGATGATGAAATATTCAGAATCTAAAAAAAAGCTAGTTACAAAATTCATGGAATTACCTAGCTCTGAGCATTTTCTTCAGATTGAGATGCTTAAATTTATGACATCTGGACGCTATTTGATTTCATTGCAAAAAGCATGAACAAAGGGTCATTGCTTGTTCAAATTCAGTAAGCTTTTAAGGCTCCCCCAATCGAGATCATATTCGTTGCTATGGAATAAATATAATCAAACTTATTGTTTCACCATTTAAATAAAAGTAAGGCTCAATGATATATTATTGTACACAGAAAAAATGAACCCAAAAACAAGGCTTTTTTTTGGGCAACAGACCCTCCCCCCCTAGGCCCCCTCCAAACAAATTTTCTAACTACACCAATGAAGCCAAATAGCAAATAAGGTGTTTGTGTATATTTTAAACTCTATTTTCGAAACACTTCGTTGAGGGTCCGTCTTCTGAGGCCCTATTTTCTCTTTTAAACTAGATGAACTAGCCAATGAGTTAAAAATCTTACTAATAAAGCTAAAAGAAAAAGTTGAATGGAATGGATAGACTAGCAAGCAGCAGATAAATGTAATCAAACAAACACGTAATATGTGAGTGTGACGCTGAGAAATTTCTAATAGAAGTGTGCATATACGAAGAATGCTGCATATATTGACGAGAATATGTACACATACATTTAGTTTTGCCAAAGGTCCTCAATAGCTCTTAGAATCACTCATGGTAGATCAATGACCAGGCTTCCGCACTCTGATTTTAAATTAATTAATTTGAATAAGTACCACCATTACTCAATATTGATTCTATGTGACACGAGCACGATACAGCCAGGAGTCTTCATTTACGGCGGATTGAAGATCAAGTGCTTTCTATGTAAGATGAAAAAGAATACATGGAAAGTACACTGCAAAGAGACAGCGAGACAGGTAAGCTAACAACAACAATAAACACGAACGTCGTTCCTAATGACCTAGAGTTGAAGTTGAAATACGTGAATTATAGAAAAAAAAAAAAAACATTGAATTTGTGAGAGATGATAATTATTTTTTCGAAAATTTTAATGTGTATTTCAAATCAAGTTTTGCGACTAAAAGATTACCAATTTCTAAAACCATCTTTTCAACGGTAATTGTAGTAGTTATCAAGATTGAACAGATTTATTCTCCGTCAGAAGAAAACAAATCAATTCATACCGTTTGCACTGTAACATGGATAATCATTCCTCACTCGGTGCAGCTTCTCGCAACGGAACAAAGAACGTAACACACGTATTCCTCCACTAAGGCTCCCATCACGCCACCATCGCTCTTCCCCGCAGCCGATGAACGTTTCACGCGTCACAAACTGCATTCGAAGGAACTGGCTCGATGCTTCTTCCTTTTTGTGTGTAGACAGACGGTGGTGGTGGCCCCACGTCTTTTTATGTGCTTGTAGGTATGTGCAATGCGGAGAGCGGTGCAACTGGTGCATGTACAATTGTAAACTCACATACACACATACAAGCAAAAGTCAAGAGCGAATGCTGCCCCATCGACGTTGCATGAAGGTTCACTGACGGTACCTACTGTCTGCCGGGGGTCTCCACCATCATAAGGAAACGTGTTCTTCTAACGCGTTAGTGTGCTACCCGGTTAGAATGTGTACGCGGGTAGATACTGATTCGAGTAAAAAGACACGATTCCACAGATGAAAAAAAAAAAACATCGCATCATATCGTTCCGGAGCTCTGGAAGAAGTTATGGTTTGACTATGCAACTGCAACTGAGGAGACCTTGACAGTGTGCTGGAGTGAACGTCGTCGTCGTCGTCGTCGTCGGTTTCTCCGGGTTGCCCTCCCGAGGAAGTATGTACTCGTAGAGAGCTGTGTTTTGCACCCGTTGAATGTCACGGCTTTTATGTAACCGTAGTCGATGATGGTGTTGCTACTGATCTGTGAAGTCTCCCATCGACGTATGGAAAAAGTGTAATGCAATTTTAACATTGCTTTTAGTGGCAAAGTTTTACGCTGAACGTGAACGACATAACGGAAATTGCATGGGTAAATTGTAAATTGAAGGATGTGAGATTCCAGTACAAATTCTGTTGTTTGTGGATAAGGAATTGGACATTTAGTTCACACTTATATTTTGAAGTCCCGTAAAACGAGGTATCTTTGATAATGCGGGTAACTTTGATAGTAGAATACAATGATTAAATTTACTCTCTGCACCTTTTTCGAATTGGAAACATTGGTTCCATATTGTAGATCAGGGCATTTCCGTTAATATGGTATATTGTTTTTATATTGTATGTGTTACATATTTTACAAACATATTAAAATTCAATTTTATTGTTTATCGCCTGTTTGAAAACGCACTCAAACCATCACTTATGAAATGTATTCCTAATACAGCCATCACAAATTAAATGTTGTATTCTTATTACTGATGATGTTTTCTGATTATATATTCATTCAAAGTTGCATATTTCAAGAACTAAATTATTTGAGTTTCATGCATTTTCTTCTACATTCAACGAACATTATCAAAGTAACCCAAAATCAAAATACTAATGTTCGGTCACAAGACTAAAAAAATTAGTGCAAATGATTTAATTTCCGTCAAGCATATTATTAACGAATTGACTCAAGGATCATCAGTACACGTTTTAAAAAAATTAAATTTTTAAAAATATAATTGCTGTCAAAAATATTTAGAATATACTTCAAAAAACTATCAATTTTACCCCGTTTTACGGTCCTTAAAATGATGCCAAAAATCGAAACGGCAAAGGAATATAATGGTTTAGCTAACATTGGATGTTCGCAGCCAGCCAAGTTTGCATTTATTTATAAGCTTTTTTTTTTAATAATAATCAAAAATAATGTGCAAAAACATTTTTTTGTTTCAAATGTCTTATCACTATTTTTGTTTTTTTTTCTCAAAATAAAAAAAGTAGAAGGGTCTGTGCCTAGGGGCACGAACGGAAGCTTGACGTAGGACCACTAGTGGACGGAACAAATATGAACATTTAGTTCTTTTAATTGATCAATCATCAAATATCTTAACTCTTTCCGTTTTTTATTTGTAAGCGTATCAAATTTGTAGTATCTATTTCAAAGAGAAAGTTGATGAAGAGAATCCAAGGGACTGTCAACTTGAGTATTTTCGATTCATCTACCAGAATTTAAAAGGTGTATTTTGTTTTTTTTTGTTTTTTATGAATGTTTAAGTTTTGTGCATTTTGGTATTAAAGTGTATTCAATTCACCCCTCACAGGGCTTTCTGGGGATTGAATATACACCCAAAGCGAATTATTTCCACTTCTCTCAAATTCTATATGGATTTTTACACTTCCTACCGGCGTGTTCTGCAAAATGGTCGGACGATGATTAATCTCACCAATACATTCGGGCCTACAATTCTACACCTTCTATAGAGACCAGGTTGAGCCTTGATAGCCAACTGCTTGCGGAACTGATGACCTTGACAAATGTCCAAATAATACTCTTTAACAAATTTTTGGTGGCCCTGAAAAGGACCGTTTTGTAGTGATGGTTGAGTAATGCTGAGCTGGGTGTTCAACACGGATGAGGCTGTCGAGCTGTATGTCGTTTGGATCGAGGGTGACACGCTTGGCATACATGACCGACCCGCAGCGACTCACGAAGAGCTACTGATTTCGATCTATAGCATAGCGGTGCAGCTTCTTCCTCCTTTGATGGTTGCTTATGTGAGCTCTGCAGCTCGCTGCTTGCAGGCAGCCTTTCGTTGATACTGGAGAACAATTTTCAACGCCACACGCCGAAAGCACTGCTACTGCTGCTACTAATTTCGACGACCGAACACCACCACACAGTGGTGTGGCCGTTGGGAGCGTGTGGTTCTGAGTATGGCGATGAGTGTGCAATTCCATCCTCCCTATTCGCACGCGCCCGAGGATCGGAGGCGAATGCCACTTCGACTTGTTTCGTCTACTTATTACTCTCTGACGACTGTGCTGTTAATTCGACGCTTTTGAACAATGCTGGACATTCACCAGTTTTTTCAATAGTTTCTTGTTGAAAATTAACATTCGGAAACATTATTATCGATGCGTAGCCATATTTCTGATCGATTGGTGATAAAATTATTGAAATTGGACCAGGGGCAGCTGAGTTATTAACGTTCAAAATCTTTCTTTATTTGTTACATGTTCCATTTTCGGTTTTCACAAAGTGTACCCCCATATAGAAATCAAAGACGTAGTCCTACGTCAAAAAAAAAAATACCGTGTATATTTTTCCTAGACACAATTTATTTTTCCGTACATCTTTGTCTCAGCCATTATTTTGGTTAGAAGTTTACGTCCTACGATTTGTTGAAAATTGTCAAATACACAATTTTGGTAAAATTGAATGGTCAAAATGGCCGAATTTTAGCACAAATTTGAATGATTACTAGACTGATGCAAAATTTGATTTTTTCGCTCCACAGTGCTTAAATGTTTTCAAATCGGGTCCTGATTAGCCTCCCTAAGTTACAACTCAGTTGGTTGGAAACAGGATTCGCACAAGCCATTTGAAGTTTACATGTAAATTACTATTTTTTTTCCTTTATTTACAAGGCTTTCAGTCATTGGCTGGTTCGCCTTGGGAACTCCAGAAGCGAGTTCCAAAAGGTTTGTAAGAGCTGCTACAGTGTTTGTATAACCATTAATACCATTAACATAAAACACAAATCAGTATAAACATAAAGGACACTGGCGTGGTACATCTGCGTTAATTCAGTTGGATTTCCAATTGGATTGCGGTTTGTTGTCATCAGGGTTCAGGGTTGAAACGTATCGTGGTGTATGCCGGTCATTGAAGGTTGCGTGGGTCGAGTAATTTAAATCATGTTGAAAAGTCCGGTTTCCTTCAGGAAGATGAATAGCGTAGCAGTCCGAACGGGATCATTGGAGAGGACCTCCCGGATGCTGCCGGAAATGTCGTAGCTTCTCCTGGTTCCATCGTATTTCGGGCATATGCAGATGAAGTGCTCGACGGTCTGTGGGATGTGGCAGTGGTCACATATCCTCCGGAAGGGTCCGTCCCCCTTATAGTTGTAAGAGAGGTTTGTGTGGCCGGACCGGAGTCGCGATAAAACAACCTGCTCACGGTGGAGGGGTGGATCCTCCCATCTGCTGATGTCCCCTTTTATCTTCCGTATAAACAGTATACTTCCGGCGAGCCAGTCCCGGCTCCAGGATTGGTCTACGGTCTTGGTGACCCACTTCTTCAGATCCTGCCCGGGGACCTTCCGGGTATATTTGGACATACGACGGCCTGATCCGGCGAGATGATCAGCTTTCTCATTCCCTTTTACACCGCAATGTCCAGGCAACCAAATGAATACCGTGTTGGGTGGCGCGTACTCTTGGATGGCCTGTATCCAGGGGTGCCTGCTGGTTGCGGATTCAAGTGCAGTGACTACACTAGCAGAGTAAAGGGTGATACGGTCAAAATTTGGTCCATATCAGCTTGACGTATTTCTTTCAATTTTGCATTTAAAAAACCTGAACACCCCTCATTTTGAAGGTGTGTGTGTGTAGAATGTTGCTCCTATTTTGATTTTGGAATTCACTCTTCAGTTGTCAAAATGCCGTCCAAGCAAGGAGAGCAGCGTATCAAAATTTTGCTCGCGCATCGCGAAAATCCGAGCTACTCGCACGCAAAGTTGGCAAAATCGCTAAAAGTTGCCAAATCAACCGTTACAAATGTAATTAAAGTGTTTGGGGAACGTTTGTCGACAGCCAGGAAGTCTGGCTCGGGGGGAAATCGAAAACCGGAAGCCGCTGAGACGACAAAGAGAGTTGCCGGTAGTTTCAAGCGAAACCCTAACCTCTCTCTCCGAGATGCCGCAAATAAGCTGGGTGTATCGTCTACAACCGTGCATCGAGCCAAAAAACGAGCCGGACTATCGACTTACAAGAAGGTAGTGACTCCAAATCGCGATGATAAACAAAATACGACGGCCAAAGCGCGATCCCGGAGGCTGTACACGAAGATGCTGACGAAGTTTGACTGCGTGGTAATGGACGACGAAACCTACGTCAAAGCCGACTACAAGCAGCTTCCGGGACAGGAGTTTTATACGGCAAAAGGAAGGGGAAAGGTAGCAGATGTTTTCAAGCACATGAAACTGTCAAAGTTCGCAAAGAAATATCTGGTTTGGCAAGCCATCTGTACCTGTGGCTTGAAAAGCAGCATTTTCATAGCTTCCGGGACTGTCAACCAAGAAATTTACGTGAAAGAGTGTTTGAATAAACGTCTGCTGCCTTTCCTGAAGAAACACGGTTGTTCCGTACTGTTTTGGCCGGATTTGGCATCTTGCCATTACGGTAAAAAGGCCATGGAGTGGTACGCCGCCAACAACGTGCAGGTGGTTCCCAAGGACAAGAACCCTCCCAACACGCCAGAGCTCCACCCAATTGAGAAATACTGGGCTATTGTCAAGCGGAACCTAAAGAAGACCAAAAAAACTGATAAGGGCGAGCAGCAGTTCAAGGCAAACTGGCTTTCTGCGGCGAAGAAGGTGGACAAGGTGGCTGTACAAAATCTGATGGCAGGGGTCAAGCGTAAGGCCCGGCAATTCGGATTTGGAAAAGTGGAAGCCTAACTGAATATTTTTCCTGAATTTTATACTAATTGAACTTGAAAAAGAAATTTAATTTGATTTTTTAAATAAACGATTTCACCGATTTACACGCGTTTTCCCTTGACCAAATTTTGACCGTATCACCCTTTATGTGAAAAGTGCGATTGGCCGTGTATCCGGGGTAGTAACTGCGATAAAAGCTGCGGCTGCCTCGGCGGAAAAAATAGAGCACTCATCCGGGAGCCTGTGACACTCCTTTAGGTGGTCACCGGAGATGCCGATGCCCACCCTTTTCTGGGCTACGGAACCGTCCGAGTAACGGATGGCGTATCCAGCGTACTTCCTTCTCTGCAAATCCAATACCGCCTGATTTACCGCAAAGGGATTGGAACCAGCCTTGAAGTGCCGTTTGCTGGTGTGGTCGGTCTTAATTGGCGGTTTGTTCCAGCCTCTGGCACCAAACCAAAGTGTCTTGCACACTGGGGGGAGAGCTCGGTTGGACATTTCCCTGAGGAACTTGTTGGCCTCCTTTAGGAGGGAACCTTCCTCGTCTGTACCTGACGTTATCTCATTCAGCCCAATGGCGCGTTTGCATATAGTCCCGGTAATCAGGCGGTCGAAGGGGAGTACTCCTCCCTCAATGCAGGCGGCGATCCCGGGGGTAACAGGAAGGAGTCCGGAAGAAATCCGAAGTGCTTGCTGGTAGACTGGTGTAAGCCTTTCCACCAGGCGCGGTTTGGCAAGGTACGTAGCCTCGATGCCGTAGGTCAGCCGCTAGTCTACTTTAGCCTTCGCAACATTGAAGCGTGAGGTCCGGTTGGCGTTAGGATGTCGACCTGCTAGTGTCCTCAGGATGTTTAGGCGCTGTTTGCAGGCACTCTTTACCTCGTTCAGGTGCGTGTTTAATGTAAGAGAGCGGTCGAAATGCACACCAAGTATCCGAAGGGTTTTTCTGAACGGAATTACCTCGTCCTGGATGCTGATCGATCTTCGTGCTGAGGATCCGGTGATTCAACGGACAAATATGAGTGTACCCGCTTTTTGCTGCGGACATCTGGAATCCCGCGTTTTTTTCGAGATGTAGGCCGTGGCTTGAATAATTTTTCTTCGAAGAGCTTTGACAGTTTCCTTAATTAATTATATGATTTGAGTAGTAGCTATACTGAAGATCCGAGAGATGTCGCCCCTTCAGTGGTAGGAAAATCATTTTTGCAGTATGGAGAATATCAGAAAATCCACGATTTGGGACTAAACATGCTTTCACAGAAGGAAACAAATAAACGAGTGTTTACCTTATCACCATAGTAATGTACTCGTGCAATTTTTGTGCACCTAAAACTGCCCATAAAGACGATAATGAATAAAAACTGAAAATTTCCATGCATTTCCAAATGGTTTCCTACCATCCCCATACATTCGAAGTGACTGGCCCTCTGGATGTGGATGATCTCAAAAACAACAAAACATGATTAATTGCCACAAGGACGATGTCGTCTGCATACACGAAAATGAAGATTCCGACCGGCAACCTCGTAAATACCCCATTCATCCTAACGAGAAAGAGGGTGACCGCTATCATCGACGCTTGCGGTACGCCACACGGCGAATGAGAACGACTCAAATTTGAGTTTAGTTCACATAATCGCCAAAAGTGCAGGAACTCAGCGATAAGTAAAATTTGTCTCATGTTTTCCGAGGATTCTCGAGGGAAAAATTCCCGAATTTGCGAAAAGTGAAGATTGGATTCACTCAGTCTATTAATACTACTCCGAGACTAAATAAAATTTTCGCCAATTTCCTCATTTTCCGGCAGATTTTTTAAATTTTCCACAGGAAACCATGAGACAAATTTACTCATCGCTGAGTTCCTGCACTTTTGGCGATTATGAGTGAACTAAACTCAAATTTGAGTCGTTCTCATTCGCCGTGCAGTCTCCGGTGTAAATTACTATGGGAAATCTCAACTTTTTGTTCATTGCCTTCTAGTATTTTTCCATATTGAGCTGCGAAACAGTTCTATAGCCATTCTTCTAGAAAATTTTCTCAGCTACAACTTTGCTGAAGATCGTTTCTATGTAAAACGAGACAGGAAAAGGCTATTAATTATTTAAGAGATTGGTAAACTTATGACATGATCAAGCAGCTGCTCTGTAGACAACACTGTATTTTGCAGTGTGACATAGTAACCATGATTTTTGTGTCCTATTCAACGCCCCAGAAACACCAATGTTGCCTGCTGAGCAGTTGATTGAGCATGATCATAAGAGATCTGCGCATTGAACCATTTATAACTTTCGATCCTTGCATTTAATCAGCAAAGTTGTAGCTGCGAAAATTTCCTACAAGAACAGTTGAAAACTTTTGAAGCAGACCGATATGGTGAATTATTAGATAGACATGAACAAAAATCTTGGTTTTACCATAGTAATTCCCATACAAACTTCAAATGGTTTGTGCCATCTCAGTTTCTCACCAAATGGGTTCAAATTTTGAGTGGTTAGTCAGGATCCGATTAGGAATCGTATCAGTATTGTACCCATAGCAAACAATTCTGCAAAGTGTCATGCAAATCGGAGAAGGTCGAGTCTGATCGATTCGACATATGACGTGGAATTGCTCTATATTGGAAAAGGGAGCTTCTTCCAGTATTACTCAGGATAACGTTCGGGAAGCCACTGGAGTACTTTCAGGGAAATTGATAAGCATGTTTAAGTGAAGTTCAGGAAGCTTTTGAGCAAGTCAAGGGACGATTTAAGGTGAGTTTCAAAATCTTTCTGGAAACGTGCAGGTAAATTGCGGGAACATCCTGTAGATGTTTAGGGATGCTGTAAAGGCAAACTCTAGATTCTTAGATTGGGCTGGTTCTGGAAAATCACTCGGCAAGTTCAGAGAACTTACTGGTCAATTTGATGGTCCTTCGAAGGCTACTTTAGGAAACTCTCAGATTGAGTTTATGGTTCTACATATTGGGGGAAATTCTATAAATTTAGTGTGTTTAAGGAGACTCATGGGTAAATTCCGGGGTGGGAAGTTTTTAATAAATTCAACCTTCTTTAGGTGTTGGGGTCAATATGACACAAAATGAACTTTCAAAACGGAATAACTTTTTACGGTGAGTATCTAGAGATCTGATTTTTTTTTTACTTTTCCTAATTTCTGACGTTTCTGAATTTAAATTTTGGACGTTTCTGAAGGGGTATAGAAAAAACAAACTTACAAATGAGGTGTTAACGTGTCATACCCAAGTAACAATTAGGGTTCTATGGGGGTTCTGTAGACTAGGAATAAGACTTGTAGCATGTTTTAAAACCGTGATAAAACTTACAATGTTACTTGGGTATTGAACTTGATTCCAAATTGCTTTTGGATAAAGTTTTCGCAATCAAATCTACATGTTTTTATAGTCAAATAGATTTTATGTCAAGTCTGTATTTTGAGTTTCTGGCATATAGAACCGATTTTGACGCCAAATGAAGTCAGTTTTGGGCACAAAGCTGTTGGTATGTTGGTCTCTCATCAATTATCATAAATCTTGTAGAAAATGAATCCTAGATGCATCAACATAAATAGTGAAATCAATACCTTACTGAGGACAATTGATAGACCTAATCCGGATGTTCCGGATACCGGTTCTAGTGGCCATAATAAACTTTCTCATAAGAATGGATTAGGTCACTTAGTTAGTTACCAGAATATTGGCAAAATATTCTAAAAAACGTTTCATACGCATCAATTTGATGTGTTTTGATGTGTCGTTTGACCAACCGGTGAACACTCGTGTTTGTTTCAGTTACCGTGGGGACGTAATTTGTGATTAGCCCCGGTCCCTTTCAAATTGTATCATTATTTATGACGGTCCTTATATTTGAAATGACGTTTCACATTCATCTAGGGATGGCCGACTTTCATTCGAATAATCGATTAATCGATTAACGAACCGAAAAGTAAAAGATTTGTAATCGGTCATATCATGCCGATATAAGCATTAACATCTCCAGAGGGTCATCACCGATCGTTTCATACATGTGCTGCACTCTCATTGGTGGAAAAATGGCAGCACAGCGAACAAAAAAAATCGATTAGTTGTTAATCGAGTAATTAAAAAATGGGACATCTCTGATTTTGGTGTGAGTTTTGATAAAAATGAGCGCAAAATTTCATCTTTACCGAGGGGGCAGCAAAACCACAAAATTACCTTGAATACGGGGGGTATTCATTGGATGAAAGGGACCGTGAAAGAGGACACTAAAATAGAAAGTTTTTCTTCCGACAGTTTCATCTTAGTATTCATCTTTGGTATGACCATTCTTACGAGAAAGTTGAATGTGTCCACCGGAACCGGTATCTGGAATATCCGAGTTAGGTCTCAAGAAGCAAGTAACCACCAAAAAGGTATTGATTTCACTATGTGGATGCATCTAGGGTCCATTTCCTAAAAGATTTATATGATATTTGATGAGTGGTCAACATACCAGCACTGTGGTCAAACTTCACTTCGTTCGGCATTGATTCGTTGTGGTCAATCGCGTCAAAATTGGTTCAATATTCCAGAAACTCATAATTCAGACTCTGACATTTGTTTTTCTTTGGCTTGTTTTCCGTCGATCTTGTTTTCCGTGCTGAGCACCAATGCTGAGGCAGCTCCCATACCTGGACCCTACCTATCAACCCATCAATTCATGAACCGGGGACCAACGGCTTTAATTCCCTTCCATTTCCATTCCATTTCCATTCCATTTCCATTCCATTTCCATTCCATTTCCATTCCATTTCCATTCCATTTCCATTCCATTTCCATTCCATTTCCATTCCATTTCCATTCCATTTCCATTCCATTTCCATTCCATTTCCATTCCATTTCCATTCCCATTCCATTTCCATTCCATTTCCATTCCATTTCCATTCCATTTCCATTCCATTTCCATTCCATTTCCATTCCATTTCCATTCCATTTCCATTCCATTTCCATTCCATTTCCATTCCATTTCCATTCCATTTCCATTCCATTTCCATTCCATTTCCATTCCATTTCCATTCCATTTCCATTCCATTTCCATTCCATTTCCATTCCATTTCCATTCCATTTCATTTTTTCTAATGTGTGTCAGGAATTGTCTATTTCCCAATAATCTTTCGAGATCCATAGCAAATAGGGTTAATATCCCTAATGTTGGCTTAAGTGTCAGTATTATTTGGCCCATACATACATTTCGAAGGAAACAATTTTTTGCTAATTTTTCACTAGTAACCATAAATATCTATTTAATATTTTTCGGGGCCTCATAGCCTAGTCAGTAAAGGCACAGTATTACCAAGCCGGAGGCGGCGGGTTCGATTCCCGGTTCGGTCGAGGGAATCTTTCGGGTTGGAAATTTTCTCGACTTCCCTGGGCATAGAGTATTATTGTGCTTGCCACACAATATACAAATTCATGCATTGGTATTGGCATCGAAAGCTCTCAATTAATAACTGTGGAAGTGCATTTAGAACACTAAGTTGAGAGCACGCAATAAGCTTATATGCATTAAGCAATATGCTTGAAATGCGAATAAGAAGAAGAAGATAAATATCCATTTGTGCTATCCAGATAACGCATTGTTCTAAGAAAAATCTAAATACATGAGATTTTTATCGATGGGCCCACTCTTTAGATCCTGGGTCTGGCGGAGACGTAATGATTTTCAAACCAATATGACCTCTCAAAATCGAACCATTTTTTTTGGCTGTTGCAAGACGGAAAAAGATGAAAAGTATTGAATTCTGAGTGAAAAGCCAATAGATATTTTTTCACGAATCACTGAGCAATTTCACATCAAATGACGAATTGGAAAAACTCGACTCTCTCCGAGTTGAATTAAAGATTGCATAATTGTTTGTTATGGGACATGATTCACATTTTTGATAGAATTCGGCTATTTTGGATCTTTTAAAAAATTCAAAAATTCAAATAACGGGTTTTCAGTACTTAAAAAACCAAGTAAAAATACTGATTCCTGTAAAAAATGCATTTGAAGATCTAGCTGAAGCTCTACTTTGAACTAACCTATGATGTTACTAATTACACTAAAAAAATGTAGCACGGAAACGACACTTCTGATTGAAATGACGTCTGAGATAAAGCTGTAGAGAAAAATAATGCTTTGCTGGGAAAAATATAAAAAAAAAATGTTTGAAGTAATTTCAAGCAAAAATTAAAAATAAATAATGTTAAAAACCTAAACATTTGAAAATGACCGATTTAAAAAATAGCTCATGAAAAATGCAAACTTTTGGAATGCTTAAAACTATAGATAATTAAAAATTCACAAAAATCGTAAATTTTTTGGATCTTATTGAGATTTTTGGAAAAAAATATGAATCAATGCCCATAACAATTAATTGCGCAAAGTTTCATACAACTGATTTCAATTCATGTATTACTATTTTGCTTGAAACTACTCCACTTTAAAAAAGTTTCCATGATCATGTTTCGTTTCACCAGCGCATATGCTATGCATGTACACAATCTTCACGTAGCTCCACATTCCAATTGCAATCGAAAAACGAAAACATCAAACTCAGTAACTACATTGACTGCCAGACAGTCACGCATTGATCTGTTCTGTTTGTCAATTTGAAATCCATTTCTTCGCCAGACCCACTTTAGATCAATAGGCCAACATAAGAGCCATTTCCCCTATTTAGATTCAGAATTTTCCATTCGTTCCATTTCTAATTCACAAAAATGCTTAATTCTTACTTCTAAAATTGAATATGAATCAGAATCCTGTGAGGCTTCCAATCTTTATTAAATTGTAACTATGTCTATTAAATTGACATTACATACCTGTTATGTGATAAAATTCGAGTACAGTGAAGATTATTCTGCTAAGATGCTAGATGAGTCTATGTACGACGAATCCTCTATATTCCTGCGCGCCTTGCATTACTTTAGCTACTTTCGAATTAACTATTAAACGCGATACATATTTCACTAAACACAAAAACACTCACTTAACACTATTTTGTTTTTCATTGAGAAACATTGTTACTATGCTTTCGTTATAACAATGCCATCACTTCACTTATCAACTTCCCATTGAAGCGCTCGTACCATGCACATGCATTAGATGTTATTATATAAAAACAGCACCTTCCCGATTCGGTATAAATAGGTACATTGAGCAGGACAATTCAAAACACGACAGAATGAATGTATCACACCAAGCAAACACCAAACGGAACAAACCAACACAAATTGCACTAAAATGTAAACCTTAGCCGTGACCGCACGTACACTGCTGCAACTGAACTCGTCGCCAGTATCGTGTAGACAAGGCAAGCAAGGAACGAAGATAAACACAACCATCTAAAAGTACAACCGTACTAATTATAGAGGTCCTCATCCTACTTCGCTGGTAATCCTAAAGCTTCATCTTCCACTTGAAAATTTCACCATTTTCACTAATCACATTTAATTTGTGCGTTTTCGAGAGCATTGCAGTCCTTTTCGATGACTGAAATCTACACTAATCGAGTCATTTTACTACTATCAACGGGCGACGGAAAAAGGGTGTGTTGACGGAACACGTCCTCAAAGCAGACACAAAGTACGCCTCGAAGAGAGCGAAGCTTGAACTGGACTGTTGATGGTACATAGGTATAGATACATGAGTTCGTGAGTTGTACGAAGGAAAATAAAATAAAACGGACGGAAAGTTGCTCTCACTACTGCTAGTGCACACGGTTTGAAAACATTGCGAGCATAGTATGCGTGATGCTCGCTCGAAAACCATGGCAACGTAAGTATTATGAGAATGAAGTGGGTTCAGTAGGCAATGAAAGCGCAAGTTTTCGTGCAATGTGTGTTTCTGGTGTTATTCGACTGATAGGTAATGAGTTTTCGATTAAAGGTGGCATATTTTTGCAAAAATAACATGTAAGCAATTTTGAGTTCTGTCAGTATTCAATAGGAATCACATTTCAAATAGTAAAGTTTTTAGAGTTGGATCAGATTGAAGCATTCAGGTTCACATTCACCAACACTGCTACAAGCTTATTGTTGGGCATACCTCAATGGCTACTCTTTCTGGTACGTCCATAAATACCGTCATTTTTGAATGTATAGCTTTTTCAAATTAATGCATATAATGATTTAATTCAAGCATGAATTTTAAATGGTATAGTAATAAAAATAAATTAAATGCGTTACGTAGTTTTTGTTAGCTAATAGTTAATCAACTCAAACATAGGTGTCGATATTCAGCACTCAGCATTAAGCATACATATTGGTGGATATCTTTGCTAAGAGTGTTTTACTTTGCACGTCAAAGTGCGGTTACGTGACTAACCGTTTTAGTGATACATATTAGGTACCAACTTATGCCAAAAGTGTAGAGCTACTATTTTTATATTTGCTGGTCGTATGTCCATTGATGTGACTTGACCTGATGCACAATGCTACATTAGTGGTCCAGAATGCAAATTTAGGAGGAACGATACATTTGACATGGAAGTTGCTAGCCAACAGGCCTTTGTCTTGGTACAAGCATAGAGGTAACTCTAAGACTAGTAGGTCCCGAAGAAACGTGCTCAACTTTTTGGCTCAGCTCTGGTACTATCTTCGGTCCCAAGCTTATCGATGCACCCCTCGAAACATAGAAAAATCCACGAACCCCTCATTTTATCTGTCAAACTTTCATAGCGAATCAAAACAAACATAGTGTAGGACTACACGGAACCTAAAAATTACCCAAAATAAAGTTCTTTTCACTCATCTCCCATGTTTCGTTCAGTAAGCTAATTTTCAGTAAACCACTTATAGTAGTTTGCATTTGACTACGGCGAAAGTAATTATTTACTCGTGAGTATTTTCTACCCAAAATTAAGTTCAATTAACTCAAACTTGAGAATATTTTATATACTCACTAGTAGCTTATTGAACGATAGTCATGAGAAAGTCGAATCTCTCGTTCCGTTTTTGACAACAACAATAAGTGAGAGTGCACTCAAAAAATATTGAAATCTAAATAGTATAAAAGCTACGCTAAATCGCAACTCTCCGTACCGACGCAAAGGTCGGTATTACGGGAGAGAATGCAAACTTAGTATAAAAATGGTTTATGCGTTCCGTAGTAAAAAATTGAAATATACTTACAATGCATAGATACGGTTTATTCGAGAGAATGTATTTTTCGCTTCTTTATTGTATTTATGGTAAATATTATTGTTTTCAAATCAAAATTAAAATTGTCTCAGGGAGGTTTTTAATTATTTTTTAATTACCTTTTCGATGTTCATTAGAATGAACTCGTGCTTACGCAGTCTAGCTGCCCAGCTGATCACATGCGCTGTATAAATCCGCCGGGACGAAGCTCTTCACCAGCACGAAGCTCCGAAGAGAATCCAGATGATCTTTTTGCTATCATTTTAGTAAACACTGATCGAATTCCACTCCGTTATTCAGACTTAGTATAATTTTGACGAAAATTTTAATCGAACCGATGGATAAATTTTGAAAATCCATAAAATGCATAAATTTTCATCTATATTCGTTTTATAATATTTTTGCGTGTGGGATGCAAAACTCAAAATTACCCAAAATTAAGTAAAAAGAATATATATAAAAGGTACTTTTTTCTCTGTGTAGAATTTTGACTAGATTGAGGTACGTTAATCGATTTGCTTGGGACCAATAGGCAAGTCAAGTAGTGTGCCAATTTAAAATCGTTAGGTTCCACCGGTTGGTACAAGTGAATACTAGGGCTTAATCAACTTCGATCAACTTTGCTAGAGAAGATTTTTTTTTGACGATTTAGAGCAAATTTATTTAATTGAATTAGTACAATAGTATCCGTAGAACAAATATTATGCAGCATACAAAGCTCAATTCACAGACAAACAGACATAACACATTGAATATTTCTCACTGTAAAATATCGTCGCTAAAACATTACCGCCATCTGTTGAGTACAGTGTGATGGGTAGTACGCTGAACAGATGGCGGTAGTGTATAAACGTCAAACGCAAGGGAATTGACTATGCGCGTCACAGGTGGCGATACTACCAACTACGATACTATTAAATTGACCGTTAAATGCTTGTTAGATGAACAACTTGCCACTGTTATGTCTGTTTGTAAGTGATCTATCTTTTACATGTATTAGTTTTTGAAAACACTTAAACACTTAATATTTACTAATGTTGGCCTGTGGATCTAAGATTAGGCCCATCGCTAATTATTTTCCGGGGACACCCGGGGGCAAGACAACTCAGATACATTTAAAAATATCATCAAATATTTCTGCACAGGTAATTATATTTTTCCTAAAAATATATTTAATTACCATTCATTTGATATTTTGTTTTTTAAAATCGGTCCAGTGGTTATGATATAAATTTTTTTTTGAAAAATTGATTTTTTGAACCACCCTTACATGGAAATGCTCACCAATGCACAGTGCACAGTGGTTTAAATCGGCATTTTCGTGCGTTTAATTAATAGCTCCTTTATCATGAAATTAAGAGATATGGTGTCTTCAGAGAAGTGTTTCAATATGTTACTGCACTTCTTTTGATGTTTTCAGTTAAAAGATTAATCCCCCTAAAAGTGAGATCGAAAATTTATTTTTTCAACTATTTACGATACAGGGTTGGTGTCTTGGACAAAGTTGTAGAATTTTTTTTTACAAACAACTTTCCCCAAGACGCTTAATTAATATCTATTTTACTTTTCAAGATATAGGGTTACGGTATGTAATGTGGGTCTAGTCCTTTCATTCGGCCTATCACGCAAATAAATAATTAATTAAGGAATATTACACAAAAAATAAGGAAAATATTGATCACTGATGATTGATAAATGTGTACCACACACAAATCAATTTATATCACAACATTTCAATACATTTTCAGCTCTCGTAAGTAATAAAACTGGTTGAGAATATCACTCTGTTCGGAGTTTTTAGCCGCCATGACTTCTAAGGTTAAGATGGGAAGGTTGCACTGACGATCATCAAATGGCCTGATTATGGCATTTATTGAATGGAATTACCTGATAATACACACTAGACGTAAAACTCACAGTTACTGTTTGAATATTTTATGTTTATTTTAATTGTTTAACAACGTTTTCACAAGTAAATCATGGACCCAACTTTAGGGACACATTTCTTTTCTATGTTCCTAACTTTGGCCCATGAAATTCATTTGACAGCATATAGCAATAAGAGTAACGTCAACAATGTGGTTTGCATTTGGATGATAAGGAACGAACAGGAAGGGAGATTTTTTCTGCCAAATCTGTATAATGAACATCACAATGTTTTGATTTAGATATTCTGCGGTCGAAAGACGATAAGCGAAATTTTTAATTTTTAATTTTTAACTTGAGTGATTTAATGTAGTTTTCGTATAATTTTCTCTAAGAAATGTTTTGAGGAATGAAGAGTATTAAGTTAACAGTGATAGTGATAAAAAAAAATACATAAGAAAACGTTACCAAGAGCGTTTTTTTTGAGAATCAAACAGGATAGGACGAAGTTGCATCCATAAATAGACCCAATTTGGGGACAATAGACCGATATTACATACATTTCCCTGGTGAGTTTTTGTCTTAAAAAAAGTAAGTTTTTCAACTTTTTGCGGTTCCTGATAGCAAACGACATGATAAGCATATCTAAGCATACCATTTAGCAGTAGAATATCGTTTGCAGGTAAATTAATTGATGAGTTATGATTAAAAACGTAATCTATGGCTGCATATTAGACCGAGGTTAGGGACGTATACCCTATGACGCTTATTGCCGACGGTCCCTCAAAAATGGTTTTCTCATCATAACTTTTTGGTCTACATTTTTACGGCTTTGCCATGTTCTAGTGAACACCGCATTGCAGTATCTTCTGTAGAAAGAAAGTTATTGAAGGTTTTGTAGATTTTTAGACCATAATTTTTGAACTTGTAACTTAGCAGGGGGCAAAATGGGGCAAAGTACCCATAATGCATCTGAAACTTTAAGAAATTTACTTCAAAATGATAGCAAACGTCTGTGAATGTAAGCGATTGTTGGTAAACTATGATTTAAACAAAATAGTGATAGACGTGCATAAAGGTGCATGCTATTACATCAGAATTGCTGCACGTAGTGTTAGATATATCTTGTATACATGCTACTGTTGAAATCAAGTAAGCCATGACCAGTGATGGAAAAGTTCATCAAAGTTCCCTATGACTCGCGAACTTTTCCCTTGGTGAACTTCGTGAAATATCGCGAACTTTTCCAACACTGGCCATGACCCAAGACTTTAATAATTTTTCTGAGTCCCTTAGCAACCATCGACAAGTGAAGTAAAATAACATTGTTAAATCTTAATTATTTGTTTAACATTGAGTGGTTTGAAAGCTCTATTGTGTACACGAATCACGGTAGCAGTGCCCAGTTTTCAACTGTATAAATGGCCTCCATCGGTATGTAAAATATCTCAATTTGAAATTTGACTGCCTATGTTTTGGAATTTATGCCAAGAACTATTTTTTTTTAAATCATTCTTATATTCCAGTTGAAATCGATAAACATCATCTATTTTCAATATGGAGAGCAGCAGGAAGGAGTTCGGCGATAAAAAAAATCGCAACGTCTTCAAAGAGGTCCTGAAAGATTCAGACATTATGCCGGAAGTTGCTGTGTAGGTTGAAAAGTATACCAAGACCATTTGTGATATTTTTAAAGGCTTTTGATAAAACATAATCGCACAGCTAAATAACAGGGTACTGCTCCACCATTTTAAGAATTTCAAAATACCGTTCAAACTTCCAGCAAACATCCTCAATATGCTTCCTTCGTCATCATCGAGCGTCCCGGCTGGGCGTAAGCCAATGCTATTCAAAAAGTGTAGAGACTCGACTAAAAGAAAGAAAGCAGCATCCATTCGTGAGAACCATCAAGCAGAAGAGCTTGTATTTGCAACGCAGATGAAGCTACGCGAGTCAGGTCAGAAACATGCTGCTGATATGCTCAAAGAGGCTGCGCAGACTACCTCGTCACTGGCAAGCAAAATTGCTAAATCGTGGAAAAGATCATCGAACAATCCATTGTTCGAGTATAACGATGCTGAAGCTTTGGCATTATTTGTTGATGCAAAGCTGTCCAAATCGCAGTACGTTAGAATTCAGCCCGGGGCCAAACAACGAAATGCGAATATATATCCGCCGTACCACCACATTCTAGAAGCGAAAAAAACTGTTATCCGGATGAAAAATATATAGGGGAAATGTAGGTAATGTCGGCCTACATGTCCCTAATTTGGGCCCATCGCTAAAAGTCTGCTATTTATCAATTTTATCTAGATGAACGCGTCATTTGGACGGTACTAATGGATATTTTTGATCGCTATTGAAAATTTAGTCAATTGCTGAATTTATGTATGGGCCCAAATTAGGGACACTTAGGCCGACATTACCTGCATTTCCCCTACAAGGTATGAAAAAATCAAGAAATATATCTGTAACTTGCAAGCACCTGCAATTTGCAAGAAAACATGCAAATTGGTTTGAAAGCAATACGCAGATGTTCAAAAGTTAGTTAAATTTATATAGCTTAAAATAAAGTTTTTTTTCTGTGTTATAGTCAGCGACACATGTGTGGAAGTAAAACTACAGCAGCTTCTTGACCACACGTCGGAGCGAATCATCGATGCAAACGAAGAAACTTTGGATAACTTCACAGATGAGAATCTTCTAAACATCAATTTGACGATCAAGTGGGGGAATGGACGGAAGTACCGGAAATGCTGAGTATAATAAAAAATTCGAGGATGATGACGGTTCAAAAAGCGATGCAAGCATGTTCATTACATCACTAGTTCCCATAGTTGCCGAAACGAATGGGAAGACATACTTTCGAAATCCTCGGGCATCATCAACTCGGCTGTGCCGGCCGATAAGGATACAGATAATGGCCGACCCGCTGAGAAAGAATTTATTGGAGAGCAAATTGAGAAACTGTTGCCAACGGAGTTTACGAAATATGGATGGGACATACGGGCTCGGTACAGTATTTTGTAACTATGGTGGACGGGAAGATTTGTTCTGCACTCACTGGGACAAAATCGTCCCAAAGATGTTTTGTCTACCTAGCAAAGCCTACAGAAATGAATATAGACAAAGTTCGACAGCGTAAAGAGAATGAGACTGCATTTCAGTATGGACTATGTGCTCTGCACGCATGGATTAGATTTTTCGAGTATTTTATGCATATCGACTTGAAACGAAGAAATGGTAGTCCCGCTGAGAGGATAAACAGAAAATGCTTGAACAGAAAAAGAAAATCCAACATCGTTTGAAGGTAGAATTGGGTATGAATGTGGATCAACCACGATCTGGTGGATCTGGAACATCGAATAATGGAAATTTAGCTCGAATTTTTTTTGCGAACGCTAAAGAAGTAGCAGACATTACTAAACTAAATTTCACAGCAATCCAGCGCTGTGGTTCAATTCTCCAATCAATAGGATCAGGTTGCGAAATCGATTCAATATCATTTGACAACTATTGTGTTGAGACAGCTTGTTTGTGAAATTATATCCCTGGTACTATCTACCACCAAGTGTCCATAAAGTTCTTATACATGGGTCTTCCATAATTGACTATTTTATGGTACCAATCGGACAAGTCTCAGAAGAAGCGCAAGAGGCAAGAGGCAAGAAATAAATATTGGAAAAGGTAGGTAAATACAAGCTTCATGATGTAATTATTTTATTGAAATATTTTTACCCATCCAACAGATACCGAGAATTCAACACCCGAAAGCATTCAAGAAGCTACGAATCGTGATATTCTGAAAATTCTACTAGTGTCTTCTGATCCATTGATCACAAGTATTCGAGGATGGCCGAAGAAAATCGAAAAATCACTATCGGAGGACGAGAAAAGCCTTTTGAAAAGTTTTTCTTACGATAGTGAGAATGACAATGAGAACGACAACGAAACCAAAAGCGATGACGACAGCAATTCATGAAATAGGCATGTTGGAAAACATTTATTATCACTTAAATTAAATTAAATTAAATTGAACCCAATTAGCTTGCCGTATTTTTTTACTATAACGAAGAAACAGTTTTAACACGAAACATACCTTCCAAAAGCTTACATTCACAGATATTTGCTATCATTTTGAAGCAAATTTCTTAAAGTTTCAGATGCATCATGGGTACTTTGCCCCATTTTGCCCCCTGCTAAGTTACAAGTTCAAAAATTACAATTCACTTCTTCAATGAACCCCTTATCAACGCTCGGATAGGCTCGATAGACTGGACGATGCTTTTGACTGTTTGTGACGTTGACGATGCTGTTTTCCGGTTTTATGGTGCCATTTTCGATATCATCCACGAATATACTCCTATTCGACGACATTGCCTCCGTGTTCACTACAATCAACCATGGTGGACCACGGAACTTAGGAACCTCCGAAACAGGTGACGGAAAGCAAGGAAACGTCTTTTCAAACAACGGACTGAGGAAAACAGGCGATTACTTCACGACATGGAGGAGCACTACACCAGCCGGTTGAACACAGTTTTCCATGAATATGTATTGCGCATTGAGTCGGAGGCAAAACGGGATCCATCGTCTTTTTGGACCTACGTGAAGAAACTTAGGCGGAATGGCGGTATACCACTCGATGTGTCCTATAAAGAAGCTCGTGCTGACTCCGCGGAAGAAGCTTCTGATCTCTTCGCAAAATTCTTCAAGGATGTTTTTTCGACTACCCCTCCCGCTCATTCTCCGGATGATTGTCGTGACTGGATGAGCAGCATAGCTCATTACAACTTGCATTTGCCGCAGTTGGATGTATCTGTTGAAGAGGTGATGAAAGTTATTTCATATGTAGATCCTTCTAAAGGCCCTGGTCCAGACTGTTTGCCGCCATCGCTCATTAAGAAATTTTCTGCATCTCTCGCTTCACCTGTGTCGATTATCTTCAATCGTTCGCTAGTTAGTGGTGTTTTCCCCACAATGTGGAAGGTTGCGGCCATCACACCTATTCACAAAGCTGGAAACATCCACAACGTTGAAAATTATCGCAGAATTTCGATTCAAAGCTGCCTCCCAAAAGCTCTGGAGAAGATCGTGTATGAGATCGTATATCAAGCGGTTAGGCCAATAATTACCGAACACCAGCACGGCTTCGTGAGGAAACGCTCTACAACAACCAACTTAATGGTGTTTGTCATCTCGCTGATCAACTCCATTGAAAAACGACGACAAGTTGATGCGATCTACGTGGACTTCAGTAAGGCGTTCGATAGGGTTCACATGTGCTTGCAGTAGACAAAATGAGGTGTATGGGATTACCTAATTGGGCCACGAAGTGGCTTCAGTCTTACTTAACTGACCGCTCAGCCTATGTGAGCATTAACGGTGTTAATTCGCCTAGTTTCGAAATACCCTCTGGTGTTCCCCAAGGTAGCCATTTGGGGCCTTTAATTTTCATCCTGTTCGTGAACGATCTGTGTAGTCGACTGTGTTCTTCGAAACTTATGTTCGACGATGACTTAAAGATCTTTCGTTCAATTAAGTCAAGACTTGACTGTTGCGCACTCCAGAAGGATATTGATTCCCTTTTGCGCTGGTGTACATTGAACGGTATGCAGGTTAATGTCACAAAATGCTGCGCAATATTTTTTAGCCGTTCACGAGAGCCCTTACGACATGACATCAGTTAAGGATTTGGGTGTTATCATCGACTCTAAAATCAGATTCAATGAGCACATCTCCATGAAAACTGCTAAAGCATTCGCCACATAAGGTTTCTTGAAACGAAACACAAACGCATTCCAGGACATCTACGCGCTGAAATCACTATACTGTGCTCTCGTCTGCAGTCTTCTAGAGTATGTTGTTTTTGTGTGGGCACCCTTTCACGCTTTTCAAGCTAACAGAATCGAAGCCATTCAGCGAAACTTCGTAAGATACGCTTTACGTGATCTGCCCTGGAACGATTCGGTAAATTTGCCGCCTTACGAAGAACGGTGCAGGCTGATGGACCTGGCCACGTTGGCAGCAAGGAGGAAACTACTTCAGCGACTCTTCGTGTTTGGATTGCTTAACGGTGACGTGGATTGCAACTCTCTTGTGAGCCAAGTCTACATCAATGCTCCTCAAAGAGTTCTACGTAGTTACACGCTTCTGTGGCAACCTACCCATCGGACCAACTATGGATCCAACGAACCGTAGACCTTGTGCTGTCGTGTGTTTAATGAAACGTTTGATGTATATGATTTTAACATTAGTAAGTCTACTTACAGACATAGAATTCGACACCTAGCCTAGAAAATATCTGTACAACATTATGTTGAAGATTTAATTAAATAAAAAAAAAATGTCCAAAGATCACATCTTCTTAGATATTTTGACGTAGGACTATGTCTTTGATTTCTATATGGGGGTACACTTTATGAAAACCGAAAAAGGAACATGTAACAAATTAAGAAAGATTTTGAACGTTAATAACTCAGCTGCCCCTGATTCAATTTAAATAATTTTATCACCAATCGATCAGAAATATGGCTACGCTTCGATAACAATGCTTTTGAATGTTGATTTTCAACAAGAAACTATTGAAAAATTGATGAATGACCAGCATTGTCCAATAGCGTCGAATTAACTAACAAATCCACCAATTACCTACATGCATATGCTGCTTCCCCAGCACAGTCGTCAGAGAGTAGTAAGTAGACGAAACAAGTCGAAGTGGCATTCGCCTTCGATCCTCGGGCGCGTGCGAATAGGGAGGATGGAATTGCGAAATATTTTGCACACTCGCCGTGTACGCAAAAAGAAAAGAGCCAGTGTCGCTACTTGATAGCAAACTACTCATTATGGGAGGAGTCTTTGTAGCTTTTATACCACTTGGTTGCACATCATTCTGCTTTAACCTGAAAAGATATAAAAGAGCGCTGCTGTATGGCATTAGCTCATCATTTCGAAGATTTAGTCCGGTTGTTTGACCATCATTCGCTGCCAGACTGTTGAGCAGTTCAGTCGATTTGAATTCTCTCTAGTTTCGTTCGTTCGTTCGCAAGTCGAATTAGCTCCGCGTTGTATAGTGACGCTCTCGCTGACCCAGCCATGGGTAAGAAATCGCGCGGTAACGCGAGTGCCGGCTTACCGGGAAAACAGACTCTCCCAGGAGACGGCGCGACCACCGAGCCAGCTCAGAAGAAGCAGAAGAAAACCCCATTGCCCGTCCCGACAGGTGTTGCGGACCCGCAGCCGGGGCCTCCCGGAACTAAACGACCCAGACCTGAAGACATCAGCGCCACCGCATCGGCAGCAAAAAAGCTGCTGAGCAACAATCCGTTCTCCGCCCTGCAGAACGGAGCCCAGCCGCAGTCGGACCCTGAGACGGTGCCTAAAAAAGTTAAGTTGCCACCCTTCTATGTGAAGGGCTTCCCTCCCGGGCTATGGGAGCAGCTGGATTTCTACATTAAGCAGGGCCTTCGCTGCATCATTCAACGGTGCACGGAAGGCTACAAACTGATGGTCTCGGCCGAAAATCACTACAACGCAGTCCAGGCCCTCTTGGACAGGATGAAGCTGGAGTACTTCTCCCACGACGTCGAGGCCACCAAGCCGCTGAAAGTGGTGCTGCGCGGGCTCCACGACATGGACACCACCACCTTAATGGACGAGATTAAGGCGAACGGCCTCAAGCCGGTTGAAATCCACAAGATGACCCGCAGCAAGGCCATCAAGTATCGTGACCAGCTCTACTTGGTCCATCTGCAGAAGAACTCCACAACCGTGAAGGATCTCCATACGACACGCACACTGTTCCACATCGTAGTGAAGTGGGAGCGGTATAAGCCAACCCACCGTGGCGTCACCCAGTGCTCGAACTGCCTATTGTTCGGGCACGGCACCAGGAACTGCCGCATGGCCAGCCGCTGCATCAAATGCGGCAAAAACCACAAGATCGACGACTGCGACAGCATCGAGGAAGCCGCTCCCACATGCGCCAACTGCGGTGCCGCCCACAAGGCCACGAGTAAGGCCTGTCCGAAGCGGGCCGAATACGCCGAGATCCGGAAGAAGGCCTCGTCCAACAACCAGCCCGGTCGCAAGAAGGTCCCGGAAAACAACGCGCAGAACTTTCCTCCGTTATCACCGGTCCAACCACGGCCAATTCCAGTGTTGGCGCCGCTCCCGCTCAACCAACAGTTGGCTGCTGCCCAGTCGGCTGCTGCCCAGTCGGCTGCCGCTGCAGTACCCAGTCAAGCCTCCGGCCCATCGACGGATCCCCCTGCTCCGGGATTGGCCGGTACAACCGGTGAAGCTCCAGACGATTCTCCGCTGTCAACGGATGAGATCGTCACACTGTTGGCCCAGGCCATCATCATCAAGCGCACCTGCGCAACAAGAACTCAACAGCTCCAAGCTATCATCTCCTTCGTCGCTAATTATGGACCGTGAACCCATAAAGATCGCCAACTGGAACGCTCGCTCCGTAGGGGCGAAAAACATTGAGCTTGCAGACTTCCTCCGCAAGCACGACATCGACGTGGGCCTTCTCACCGAGACCCACCTCAAGACCGGTGACAGCTTCTGGCTGCCCGACCACAGCATTGTCCGGCTTGATCGCACCAGCTCCAGGGGGGGCGGTGTCGCGGTCATCATCAAGAAAGGCATCAAGTACTGCACCCTACCCCACTACCGCACTTCCATCATCGAGGCCGTCGGCGTAGAGGTGGAAACATCGACCGGAAACATCCGGTTCATCGCCGCCTACTGTCCCCGGCAATGTACCGTTAGCAATGGTACAGCACAGCAGTTCAAGAACGACCTTGCCATCATAACCCGCACCAATGCCCGCTTCGTAATCGGAGGGGACCTGAACGCCCGGCACGAGGCCTGGCGGAACTACCAGCAGAACCAGAACGGCCGCCTGCTATTCGACCATTCCCAGCATGGTCTCTATTCCGTCTGGTTTCCGGACGAACCAACCTTCACATCACCGACGGGCAACCCATCGACGCTGGACCTGTTCTTGGCAAACACCAGATTAGCCAAGCCGGTTGCCGTCAACGACCTGAGTTCGGACCACCAACCGGTGCTGACCGAGCTGGGCTACAACGTGGCCCCTGCACCGTGCCAGCGGAAGGACTACCATCGAGTCAACTGGGTCCAGTTTCGACGCGTGGTCGACCGCCACATCGACGACAACCCACCGCTCGACACAGTGGAGGACATCGACCGGGCCCTGGAGGGTCTCCATCAAGCCATATCCGTGGCTGACGAAGAGTGCGTTCGACGAGTTCCTGTGAGGGGTAAGTTTCAAGCAATTGATTCCCACACCAAACTCTTGATTCGGCTCAGAAATGTTCGTAGACGCCAGTTTCAGCGGACTGGGGATCTGCAGCGTAAATACGAAATGGTCGATCTGAATCGGCAGATCGCTTCCAGAATGGTCTCAATCCGAAACGAGAGTTTCGGGCGGCTCGTTCAGAACCTGGACGACCGTTCCAGACCATTCTGGAAGGTTGCCAAGGTGCTGAAGTCTCACCCCAAGCCCATTCCACCACTTAGAGTCAATGACGAACGGCTTATCACCAACGAAGAGAAGGCCAATGCGATTGGGGAGCACATTGCCCAGTCGCATTTGCTTGGCTCTAAAATCCCAAGTCCACTCGAGAACCAGGTTGCGCAGTGCGTCCTGACGTTAGATGCCTCCCCTTGTGCCGTCCCTCCAGAAGAACGGATTACAGAGGAACAAATTTGCTCAGCGCTGAAATACAGTAAGAACATGAAGGCTCCCGGGTTTGACGGAATATTCAACCTAGCGTTGAAAAATCTCAGCCCGAGGGTGCACTCGCTGCTAGCTGCCACCTTCAACAGATGCTTGGAGCTGCACTACTTTCCAAGCATCTGGAAGGTGGCAAAAAATCATCCCGATCCGCAAACCTGGGAAAGACCCTTCACTACCGTCAAGCTACAGACCGATTAGCCTGCTCTCAGCGCTGAGCAAGCTGTTCGAAAAATTGATCCTCAGCCGACTAAACAAGTTTGTGGAGGAACATGACATTCTTCTTCCGGAACAGTTCGGGTTCCGTAAGGGGCATTCCACCAATCATCAGCTAGTGCGGGTGATGAATAACATCCGGAGTAACAAAGCTGTATCCAAGTCCACAGCCATGGCCTTGTTAGACGTCGAAAAGGCGTTTGACAATGTCTGGCACGACGGACTTATATACAAGCTTTGTAACTCCAACTTTCCACCATACCTTGTGAAAATCACCCGTAACTATCTCCAGCAAAGGTCGTTCAGGGTGTCGTTGAATAGTTCCCTTTCGGGACAATTTCCGATCCCAGCAGGTGTTCCGCAAGGGAGTCTGCTGGGACCACTGCTTTACAGCATCTACACGTCGGACATCCCTCCTCTAGGAGACGGTTGCGTGTTCTTTCTGTTTGCAGATGACACCGCGATAGCCGTCAAAGGTAGGATGCCTCGTGAAATTACGAACAAGCTCCAACGATGCCTTGACACCTTTACTGATTATGCCACCACGTGGAAAATCAAAATCAACGCCTCAAAAACCCAAGCGATCATGTTCCTTCACAGACAATCATTAAAACTTAAACCGTCTCCCTCCTGTACCGTAATAATGGATGGTACAAGGGTCGAGTGGTCCACTGATGTTACTTATCTCGGGATGTTGTTCGATGAGAAGCTCCTGTTCCGCTCGCACATAGAGAAAACCCTAGTTAAGTGCTCCGCCTTGGTTAGGTGTTTGTATCCGCTCATTTGCCGCAGATCCCGCCTCTCAAGGCAAAACAAACTGGCTGTTTACAAACAGATCATAGCCCCCGCGATCTTCTATGCCGCCCCGGTGTGGGAATCGTGCGCTCAGACCCACAGGAACAAAATTCAGGTTGCACAGAATAGAGTGTTGAGGATGATCCTAGATCGTCCATTCGACACAAGAATAGCAGACCTCCATCAAGAGGCAGAAATTCCCAAAGTAGATTCCAAAATTGATGATATGACAACTAAATTTATTCAAAAATGCAATCTTTCTGAACATGCTTTAATAAGCAATTTGTACATAGTAGGTTAAGTGTATATAGTAGAGTAGGTTAGTTTTAAGCTGTAAATAGTAGTATTAAGTAGTTTCTCTTCAAATTCTAAAAACAAAACAAACCAATCCCACCAAGGTGGTCGACCGTGTACTAAGTCTAGGACTAATTCTGTAAAACAAATTTTGAATTTTGCCCATACCTAAAGATGAAGAAAGCAATTAAATCACTTAGTAAAAAATTTATATGGTAATCGTCCAAGTTAAACAAAAATAAAGATCATTTAAACATTTTGCAAAAATGGCATTAGCTCATTTTCGCTTCGGACGGCGTGGTGAACAGCAGCAGCAGTAGGAAAGTGGTGGCAAGTCCACTCCTTCACACCTAACAAGCAACAATTGACTGGTCGTGGCAAAGGAGGAAAAGGTCTGGTAAAGGAGGCGCCAAGCGTCATCGCAAAGTTCTTCGCGATAACCGTCATCGGTCGTCAGGCTCGCCGTGGTGGTGTCAAACGTATCTCCGGTCTGATCTACGAGGTGTGCTGAAGGTGTTCCTGGAAAATGAGGTCCGTGATGCTGTCACCTACACTAAACCCGCCAAGCGTAAGTGGCCATCGATGTCCTCTTCAGTAAAACGGCCCTTTTCAGGGCCATCAAGCTTCAGTAAAGAGTTGGAATAGAATTCATCTGTGCTTGTTTGTCCATATTCAGAACCACAAGCCCCCAACGACCACACAATGCTCTCCAGAGTTGTAATCTTGTAACCAAACATGGAAGCAGGGGTGCAAGTGATTTTGATTGATTCTCTTAATCAACGTTCCATTAAAAAAAATACTACAAATTTGGTACGCCTACAATTCAAAAACGGAAAGAGTTGAGATAATAGATAATTGATCAATTAAAAGAACTAAATGCTCTTCAGATTTATTCCGTCCACTAGCGGTCCTACGTCAAGCTTCCGTTCATGCCCTTAGGCACAGACCCTTCTACTTTTTTTTTATTAAAGATATTTTCAGCTTCGGGCAACTTCTTAGATCATCAACATGAAGTCCTCATGCACACTAGCGCTGCATAGTGCGAGAGTAATGAACTAACCTGCCCAGTGATGGCATGATCATTAGCAAATTGATATTTTTCCACTCTCATACGCTCTCAATATCACGCGTGATATTGGAGCAGAATAACTTGCTTGATATTGATTTTACAAGCTCCTTTGATATTGCGAGACTATTCACAACGTATAAAGTTGAAGCCTCGGTTGAAGCCTCGATTGAAGCGATTGAAGCTGAGAGCTGAATCGACGCAAAAATGATTCCGTTGCACCTCGTTTTCTTAGAAAGATTAGGTATAATAATGCTATCTCTTTTTTATCTTCACCAGTGGCAGAAACGAAGCGACTGCTGCTAGCCATTATGGAAGTTTCTGTTGCCTTCGGCTGTAAAGCAAAAATAATGAAACTCAATCTTACCATAGTTTGGAGAGATTTGCAGGTGTTGGGTTTGTATGCTTGATATTCTGAGCTGCGACATCACAGCTTGCAATATCAACCGCAGTTGTGTGCTTATTGATTTTTGTCTACGTAAATCAAGCGTGATCTTGGCCTTTGGTGAGATTTAATTTTTTGATATTTTTCCAACACTGAACCTGCCCACAATTTGGAAGACCTTGGTCAGCTGAACAACTTCCCCGAAGACGGAATCTTCCTATATAATAGTCAAGATCTCAAGATATATTTTATACTTGCATATTAGTGCCGCATTGGTAGTAAATTCTGAACTACTGTTCTCTAGCCAATCGACCTTGATCAACTGTACAACTTTGCTGAAGACAGTAGCTAGGGTGGCCAACCTTACGACGCATGATTTTTACTAGCATGAAACATCATCCTGAATCTGAAAAGGAAATTTCCTGAAAATCAATTTAATTAGGGAAAGTACTCTAAAGATCAGTATTTACATAATTTATCGCGGAAATAATGCATACTCTTTGGTTAAATGTTAGTTCAATCCCTGCGTGGCCGTCCTACCCCGTCGTCTACAAACGCCTGCTACAACTGCCAGAGGCGATTCAATTTGCTATTTATTGGGAGGAGACCCCCACGAGACAGAGGGAAAGAAGCATCGAGAAAAAAAAACATGACATGCGGATAGCAGCAAATCGGAATATGATTGTCGTTTCATGGCGGTTGGCGTAAAAAAACGAGAATTTTTAATAACTCTTTGAAGGACACTCCTCTGCACGCTGTTATTGGTATCTAGTTATTGCGATCAATTTCAGTCGTGGTGGATTTGTTTTAAGGGCATGTGATATTGTTTGTGACATAGTAGGTGATTTTTTGCTTTTTTTAAATGTATTGTCTTTTTTTACAATCGAAGAATCACTCTCTGGATGGCAAATTCTTTCCCGTTGGATGGAAGGAACATTTGAGAGAGATTCGTTTCTGTGAGTTACTTACTAAACAACAGTCTAATAAATAGGACATTTCATAAGAAAGGAATTTCTAAGGTTTGGACAAAAACTGTTACAAGGGGGAACTTGAGGGGAGGGGGGGGGGGGGGTGCTTAGTGACTCAGTGATCAACGATTTACCAGCCATAATGGGCATGAGTTCCGTCGTAGCTGACATGGGCAACCTCAACAGCTGGGGAGTAGGTCAGGGTCTTGGTGGAGTGAGCTGAAACAACTGGGGCAGCATGAGCGTAGGTCTGGACAGCTGGGGCAGCATGGGCGTAGGTCTGGTAAGCTGGGGCAGCCTGGGCGTAGGTTTGGTAAGCTGGGGCAGCATAGCTGACCTGCTTGGCGACGGCAACTGGGGCAGCATGTGCATAAGTGGCCACAGCTGGGGCGGAGTGGGCGTAGGTGGTGTGCACAGCTGGGGCAGCTTGGGCATAGGTCTGGTAAGCTGGGGCAGCATAGCTGACCTGCTTAGAGACGGTAACTGGGGCAGCATGGGCGTAGGTCTGGTAAGCTGGGGCAGCATAGCTGACCTGCTTAGAGACGGTAACTGGGGCAGCATGGGCGTAGGTCTGGTAAGCTGGGGCAGCATAGCTGACCTGCTTAGAGACGGTAACTGGGGCAGCATGAGCGTAGGTCTGGTAAGCTGGGGCAGCCTGGGCGTAGGTCTGGTAAGCTGGGGCAGCGTGGGCGTAGGTCTGGTAAGCTGGGGCAGCGTAGCTCACCTGCTTAGCGACAACTGGGGCGTGGGAGTAGGTGGCGACAGCTGGGGCAGCATAGGTGGTAGCATAAGCCAGCTTGGGGGCTTCGTTGGTGATGCGGGTGTCGGACTTGCGGACGCTGGAGAAAGCAGTGTCGACGGCCTTGGAGTGATGGGAGATGGTGCCATCATGGCTGCGGATGGTGCTCTCGTGGGTAGATCCAACAGCTGGGGAAGAGTAAGTGAAGGTCTTGGCAACTGGAGCAGCATAGGTGGCAACTGGAGCAGCATGAGCATAGGTCGTGTGGACAGCCGGGGCAGCATAGGTCAAAGCCTTTGCTGGGGCAGCCTGGGACAGGGTGCTGTAGCTCACAGCCGAAGCTGGAGAGTAGTGAGCTGGTGCAGCATACGACACTGGAGCTTCCAGATATCCAGCGCTGGCAACGGCCAACGAAGCCAGGAAAACGACGAACTACAAAAAAATCACACAAAATGTTCAAAATTAGTATCACTCAATTTCCACAACATTATCACTTAATAAGTCCAATAAAATCCACCACAAACACTTTTTTCGCACCTTGAATGCCATTATGCTGATACTGGAAATGGGGTATGTATGTTTACACTGAAGTCACTGTGATCAATGATACTGTTTGGTTGGCGTCGTCCAATATTTATATCAAAAGCTTTTTGCAAACCAAAGCCATCAACTCTGCGACGCTCGGAGCCCGAAAACAATTCAACCTCGGTTGGAATTTTTTTTTGCCTCTGCTCTCAATTGGGTAGGACAACGGCGAAAAGAACACTTCATCCCCATACCTACATACATCCACCTTTACTCACGTTCGAGTAGGTGCGACAATTCGCGAAGACAGCCTCCAAAAGGAGGAAGCACGACGAAACCGATGGGAGTAAAAAACCTATTTTAGCGAAAAGCGATCAACCTAGTGCCAATACGAGAGCAATCGAGAGCGAGAGGGACTTGTAGAAGCCCGGTGGCCGCAAGAGACAAACCCCCCGTCTTCGTCATAGTCGGGGTAAGGCACTTTCGCTTTCGTTTTAGCGAACCGGCATTTTTTGGCATGATCAGCAAAGCAGGATCAGGGGGGTGAGCGGGGGCTCAAAACTTTAACCCGTCCGAACAATAGCGATTATCGCACATAGTAGTTGAAGGATGGCAGTGTGAGCGGAACGGGTTGATGCTCTGAACTTGTCTGTTTGTTTGATCAAAGAGTCGTCGTTATAACGTCAGAACCTGATTAAATTCCGTTGAAACATGAAACCATGACATGGAAGAGTGGCAAAGTTGATTTTGCGACCGATCGTTGTTTGGGTCGCGAATTACGATGTAGGTAGAGTAGGGGTGAACCGTTGTCATTTGATTGATTTCATTCCGAAAGGAGGTTTGGGGGCTTAGAAATGGCACGGATCGCTGGTTGGGTGTCATAATTGATCCAATTGTGCTAGTGGTAGGATGGCGTTTGGATTGTTGCAGTAACAGACAAACAGAAAAATGTGTTTAATGCGATTCAGTGTGTTGGGAATTATTTCGGTGTTTGGTGATTTTGAAGACACGGAACGGAGCGTACTCTCTAGTGACAGAGCATTATCATCCATAGAATGGAGTGATTTTTTTTCGTTTCGCAAGTTTGGTTCGATGTCGCACATTTCGGATACAGTTAAATGTTTTGATTTGTTAAGAAACTTGTCAGAGAGTTTTGAAGTTTCTTATACAATTCTGTTGGAAGGTGTTGCCCCGGAGATGAACCAGCGTCTGGCTGAAAATCTCCTTAATAAAGACAACCAACCAACCAACCAAGGTGTTGCCACTGACGAGTGAATTCAAAATCAACTGTGCGTCAACTTAACCGTGGAAGTGCTCTAAGAACAGCGCGTTAGATCTGCTCAAACAAAAAGCTAATATGCTGTTGAAGAACGACCAACCTAAGTGTCGTGTCACCCATGTCTATCTTTTCCATTCAAAATTGGTCAGTGCTTCTAGCTGGAATGCAACCAAGTAACCAATAAGTCAGATATTTCGCCTTTTTGCAATGCAAGGCTGATATACAGATAATATATGGCATTCTAACTTTATATTAGCGCGCTTATTAAACATTTTGTGTTGCTTGAGCAGCTCCGGAAAATGTTCCTATTGAGCATTTCCAGGTCAAATATAAAAAAATATAAAGACTCTACCATCTCCGATTTGCATGGAACTTTGCATGTTTCTTATGGTCTGTTGTATTTTTCGTCATTTTTCAGTTACGATTTCTTGAAATTATCATGTTAAGAAATTTCTAGTCTAGGATCAGAAATTGAAATAAGACAGTAATGTAACGATATGTATCAATGGAGACGCAGGGTAATCTAGCGTATTGGAGTAATGAGCGAAATTTTTAAACATGATAATTTCAAAAAATCGTAACTCAAAAACGATGAAAAATTCTTAGCTAATTTATTGATATGTTGTGATGAAAAGCCTAAATTTTCAAAGAAAAATATAACAGCGTGTTACGCCCATTGCACACTGGGCCAAGAGCAAAATTAATTACTTCGAAACGAAGCATTTTCGCGTATTGGTGTCTTGGGCAAAGTTTCTCATCATAATAAGGACCATCTATTGACATAAACAAATAGTTCAAAACTCTTCCGCAAAGATGGCGCCACAATTTAACTTCTTTCTCTGACGTTTTGGAGACTTGATGTCTTCAGCAAAGTTGTTTATCTTGACAAAATAAACAACTATTTTCAAGACGTACAATTTCCTCCGCCTACTGGGTTCTGAGTTATATTATATACCAAAAAATTTGAAAATATGTTTTTTTCTTTCTGTTTCGTTTTTTGTTGTTGCTTGCATCAATTAAATAACCTTTGTAAAGAAAAATACTGGTTTAAGTTTCAAATTTTAAAGATATTCTTGAAAAAAACGACAAAAACAACAATTTTTGAACTTTAATAGGGTAAATGTCGGCTTCAGCACCCATTGACTGTTTTCGGCAACCAAAATTTAAACGTTAATTTCACTATGTTTTCCCATCAACACACTTCCCTGAATGTATCCAAACGATTCTTTAGTCTTTCAGCTTCAATCTGATTATATGTGTACGTCTGAGCAGTCCTGTTATGGCAGATTTTTCTTCAAATGAAGCATACGTATTCTAAAATGGGGTTGATTTCAAGTTGCCGATAATAGAACAGCTGGTTAACACGCGGTTCTAATGGGAAGGTTGCCGAAGAAAACGAGGCTGCCGACAATAGTCACACTCACCTGAGAAGTTTGGAGCGTTGTAAAAACGCTTTCAAACAGTTTTGAAGAATTCTGTCGATTAAAATGGATAGAGAAGCAAGCAGCAGATGAATGTAAAACAACAGACACGTCATATATGTGCGTGACGCTGAGAAAATGCTAATAGAAGGGTGGACACTGCTTAGATTGACGAGAATACGTAAATTCCCCTATGTCCGAAAGCGCAAAAAATTGCAATTTGACATTTTCAGCAAAAATTAAGCAATACTCGATAAACAAAACATCAAAATTTGAGAGAGGTATATTTTGGTGTTCTTTAGATTTCTTCATTTTAGTGGAACATGTTTTTTCAATAACATTAATGAAATGGCGTTTTGAATTCTGACGACTTAGGCAAAGTTGTTTATCTTGATAAAATAAACAACTCTTCTTAAGACGTCAAAACTCCACAGCCTACTGTTTTTGAGTTATATGGAATTACAGAAAAATGTGAAAATAATGGGGTTTATTTTAAATATATTGATTAAATGCATATATCACGAAAACAGTAGGCTGTGGAGTTTTGACGTCTTTAGAAGAGTTGTTAATTTTATCAAGATTAACAACTTTGCTCCAGTCGTCAAGTCTTCAAAACGCCATGTCAATGCCTTAAAAAGATATTTTTTTCTGAAAATTATTTTTAAAAACCTTTCATTTGATATTTTCATCATTCAAATCGGTTTAGTGGTTCAAAAGCTATAATTTAAAAAAAATGTCATTTTTGGAAAAACACATAGAAAAAAAATCGATTTTTTGACCACTCTTACATAGAAATGGTCACCCTAATGAGAAAATTAAAAAAAAAATTACGGGTCTAATGTTTTTCGATAAGGAACAAAACTACCAATTGTTACGAAATTCTGAGAACCACTCTATCGTTTTGCTATGGAATGGCTGTATAATTATAATAAAAAAAGTTTTTTTTAAGAAAAATTCAAACGGCTGATGCGGGAATCATACCCTCATTTAGTGGCACACACACAGTTAACCTAAAATACGGTAACTTCATTAACTGCATGACCACTATGTCAACTTGAACGTGATTAATCCACAATGTCAAAGAATAGTTTTGCTATGTAGCTCAATTGGAAGCGTTAATGATTCTGAATGCTAGAATTTAATTTTTTTTCCTATGTTCCAGATCATGAACATATTTTCCTATGAGATCTTCACATGATATCTTTGACCATTTATCAAGAGTTCCCTTTGAATCATCCTAGAATCTCATCATACTGCTTTTCTGAGCTCCCCTACAATAATATTGGTAATCTCCGAACTTTTTCAATAACATTCTAGGCGTTTGATGCAGACCACTCTTAGTGCGTATTCTCTCTAGAAATCTCTTAGAAATTGCTCTACAAAACCATAATGCACTCAAACTAGTAATAATTCCCGAGATTTCGCCTATTTTTATTTCGAAGTTTCTCTAGAAAATTCTCTTGGAATTTTCTTCATAATTTCCTTGGTACACCCTTCAGAATTACCTTAAGCCTTTTCTCAGACTTACTTACTTACTTATTTAACGGGTGTCCAATAAAAAATGAGAATGAGTTCAGTGCCGTTCAGCGCTCTTGTGAGAGCATCGCGACTTAGTTGCGTCGTACGGCTGACCAGGGCCCCTTCTCCAATATTCATTGACGTTTTTTTGAAGAATAAATATTATGTTTTAAATTTTTTTCTGGCCTAAAAACTGAAGATCTAATATTTAGCAATACCAGCGCCGGCCGTGTCCGAATGCAGGTCCAATAGGGAATGGGAAGGAATGTGTTGACGTGATACTCGCTGTGAAGGAAACCGAGAAATCCTCTGCGCTTCCACGAGAAATCACTGGGATGTTGGATGTGGGGAAAGGTTTGCAGCAGCAGGGATCGTTTTTGGTAAACTAATGCTGATTGTAGTGATTTATAATAGGTACATAAACACAAAAACGCACGCATACACACGCACACACACCCACTCGTGAGTATAAACAGATTATAAAATGATATTTAATTGAACTTTAACTTTATTTTAACTTAACTTTAACATAACCTCAACTTAACTTTAACTTAACTTTTACTTAACTTTAACATAAATTCAACTTAACTTTAACTTAACTTTAACTTAACTTTGACTTAACTTTGACTTAACTTTAACATAAATTCAACTTAACTTAACTTAACTTTAAGTTAACTTTAACTTAACTTTAACTTAACTTTAACTAAACTTTAACTTAACTTTAACTTAACTTTAACTTAACTTTAACTTAACTTTAACTTAACTTTAACTTAACTTTAACTTAACTTTAACTTAACTTTAACTTAACTTTAACTTAACTTTAACTTAACTTTAACTTAACTTTAACTTAACTTTAACTTAACTTTAACTTAACTTTAACTTAACTTTAACTTAACTTTAACTTAACTTTAACTTAACTTTAACTTAACTTTATCTTAACATTAACTTAAATTTAACTTAACTTAAATTAACTTAACTTAACTTTAAGTTAACTTTAACTTAACTTTAACCTAATTCTCTTTTCAGAAAGCGAGTAATGGCGCTATAACCATATGCCATATAGGGCTAGGACAAGAGTTAGTGCTCAGGTCCCAACCGCTAGAAGAAAATGGTAGCGAGCAAGGGCGCTATAACCTAGGCGAATACAGCATTCCCTCCGTATAGGTTACGTCCGCACACCGCTCTCTGTTGTCCTTCGACTGAGGTCGGCTGGATCGATTGAGGGATGGCAGTGGGTTGGCGGTGCCGTCCACGCTTGTACGGAGGGAGGACTGTACGCTCGAACACAAGGGGTAAATACCTGTGTTCCATCCCAGGAGATCGGACAACCAAGGAGTGTACATTAACTTTCTTAGCTCTGTCACTCCCAACGATTTATAAAGCCTTTTTTCAAATCCTGCATACGGAGCGGTTGGTACGGTATGTCCCCGCTCTTTGATTACCTGTGGATTAAATGTTAACCACTGTCTATACTTATTAAGTAGACATGGTAAACATTCACTTCCACAAAAATTAACTAAACGCTACACAGTAGGCCTGGCCGCTTTATTGTTTGTTTCACATCCTTGATGTGCAGCAGGCATTAATAATGACAAGAAAAATGATAGATGTATCATTTTCCAGGATTCTTTCAAGTACTGGCTGTGTATGTGTGTAGACTAGACTTTAACTTAACTTTAACCTAACTTTAACTTAACTTTAACTTAACTTTAACTTAACTTTAACTTAACTTTAACTTAACTTTAACTTAACTTTAACTTAACTTTAACTTAACTTTAACTTAACTTTAACTTAACTTTAACTTAACTTTAACTTAACTTTAACTTAACTTTAACTTAACTTTAACTTAACTTTAACTTAACTTTAACTTAACTTTAACTTAACTTTAACTTAACTTTAACTTAACTTTAACTTAACTTTAACTTAACTTTAACTTAACTTTAACGTAACTTTAACTTAACTTTAACTTAACTTTAACTTAACTTTAACTTAACTTTATTTTAACTTTAACTTAACTTTAACTTAACTTTAACTTAACTTTAACTTATCTTTAACTTAACATTAACTTAACTTTAACTTAACTTTAACTTAACTTTAACTTAACTTTAATTTAATTTTAACTTAGCTTTAACTTAACTTTAACTTAACTTTAACTTTACTATAACTTAACTTTAACTTAACTTTAACTTAGCTTTAACTTATCTTTAACTTAACTTTAACTTAACTTTAACTAAACTTTAACTTAACTTTAACTTTATAAAGGAAGTGTAAAAGAGAAAGAGATATCGCAAAAAATTCTCTCTATAATACCTGTAGCTCACAAATCGTCCTTGAAGTTGGCAGAATTTTCCTGAAGTTTATAGCGCTTCCCTGAAGTTCGAAGCACATCTTTAAAGTTCGAAGAATTTTCCTGAACTGAGATCAATGAACTTTTCTGAAGGTTGTTAAACTTCTCTGATTCTTTTGAGAAACGTCACCAGCTAAGTACGGCACACAAACATTTCAGATACCTACTAACTCCTTCATTGAACTCTGATAAAAATATTTCAACAAACGTCGGTACTAAATTGACGTGATTTTTTTTTAACAGAATCGCTTTTCGAATCTTAACAAGCGCACTCTCTATTTTCTTCGAGAGATTCAAAAAACACTCGAAACAGGCAGAAAATCAATGCCTATTATGATTACGTGGCTGTCTTGGACTGTCCTGCTCGTTTATTTCTCTTTTACTCTTATGAGGGAAGAGACATCAAACAAGAAGTTGTTCTAGCAACAAATATTAATTGATTTTGCGCAAAGTCGACGTAATCAGAACGCATCTTGCTTGAGAGTCAAAGAGAACTCTTTAATGCCATTTGGATTAATTCAATCATCTTTTGAACCTTATTTAACAGCATTTGTTCAATTCGCAATAGTTTTGTATCGTCAATAGTCCAATATACGCCTTCGTTATCGGCGTTGTAAACTTCAAAACACCTTTTCTCAAAAAAACCCAAGATGAAATATTTTCAAACCATCACAGAGATTGCTAGGATCAATACTAACATCCTGTGAAGAAAAAACTGAGGTACATGAATGTTGCAAACAAAAAGTGCCTTCAGGCATAGCGTGCGTCGATTGGTAACTGTTGATGAAACCTGGATCCACTATTACACCCCAGAGAACAGAATGAGTGCCCAGCCATGAACTGAAGCCAGCACGAGTGCTCCGAAGCAATCGAGGAAGGATGGGTCGGAAAGGTTATGGTGTTGGTTTTCTGGGATTGTCATGGCATACTCTTCGTGGACTACCTCGAAAAAGGAAAAACAATCAACAACGAATAATACTGTGTATTATTGGAGCGATTGAAGGCCGAAATCATGAAGCTCATCCAGGTATATGGAACTGCCCTGACATATATAGTTAGTATGTTTTACCCCCCAAAGTTCATAGAACTTATCCTGCGCCTTCGAATTCGGACAAGTCACGCATGACCCAAGAGTGTTAAAGTGACTATAATGCAAAAAAAAGACCTGTGAAATGATTTATTATTCGTCAAACTAATCGTCCCCAAGGAGTTCGAGTAAATTTACAACCTGAAAAGATCCTCAACAGCAGACTGGGGTAGTGAACCGAGACTGCACGGGACAGTTTTTATCGAGGTTCACTTAAACGATTGATTTTTCATGAATTCGATGTTTCGATTATTCGACAGATGAATGTTCAAGATCCAGCGTGACAAAGACATTTAATCTAAACTGTGTTTTAAGGTTTCGTGAACCGGTGTGGTTAACCACGGGTTTTTTGAGACATGGTTCATGTGAATAGTTTTAATTTCTTCGCCAAGTTAGTTCTTGAAGATTTACCACTTGAATAAACATCGATTTCACGAATAAAATTTTAATTTCAGTGAACCGAGACGAAATGTGGTGGTGGTGCTTTACAATCGGCTTGCGGAAGAGCAAAACATTTTTGCAAAATCGTGTTAGCCATCAGAAATCCAGGTTTATAACTGCATTAATAGGGCATTTTTCGTACTACTAACTTGCACACCTGACTCCGTGCTTCTCATATAAAATGCAAATTGTGAACTCAATAATCGAACAAAGCTCTCTGGAAACGGTACTCGTCCGAGTGGTCACCAAGAGCCCATATAATCTCCTCCATCGTCCGCTTATCCAACGTTGCGTCGCACCAAAAAAGGTTATCACCCTATAGCCGAAAACACATGACTGCACAGAACCAGTTTTCAACATTTATCTCACAGTGTGTCGCAATTTTTGACTGCCCACAAGGTAGCAAGCAATCATCCATTTTTTTCTCGTGCGAACACGACACGCACATGCGCAGATTTAAGTCGATCGTTTGCTTAATTGAAGCAGTAGACACAATGAAGGATAGCTTGAGAATCCGCTGTAGTTTGAGATTTTTCCATTATAGGTGATCTAATGTTCAGGCGGACGTTTAGGACAAAATTTTGATCCAATTCGATGTTTATGATGTTCAGATTTTTCAATCTTCGTAAAACACCAGTAACATAATTTTTTAGGCGTCCAATTAATCAGTTTATAGTTGCTCAGTACTCAATGAACCCTTTGCCCCATTTCTGTAACAAAATCAATGTGGGTTATTTATTGGATTTGACAGCCACAGCATGCCCTTGCTTATGTTGGCCCGTTCATCTAAACATTGAATCTTCTTGCCTTAAGTTTTTCTTAGCTGCTATTAATTGAAATTTGGGATGAGTCCAATATTAGGCACACTTAGGCTATTATTAAGGACATCAATCCCACTTTAGTCACAAAAATCATCTGTTTTCGATAGCCATAAAATGCTAAAATCAGAATCACTATGACCACATACGTCTCAATATCAACACAATTGGATCAGTTTCTGTGCCGGTGTTGGTTGCGTAAGATGTTATTTGTTTGATTTTTGCCGATTCCAGATTGTATGACACGGTTTCTGGGGTCCTTTGGCTTCTGGGCGGTAGCCACCGCATTCGGCTTAAGAGAAGTTAAAGTTCGATTCAGCTGTAAATTGAATGCAGTAAAACGTGACAGGGAAATACATACAACATGTGATTCGGACCCGGTTTGAACGAAGGAATGGAAGCAACAGACCATTGCCGGCGAAGGTCAGCAAAGGTTTCGATTTCAGGCGGGGGCAAACCATTTCGCCACGGTTAACCGAAACGATCGCAAAAGTGTTTACGTACGTACGCTTAGAAGATCGATCAATGAATGAATGGTCAAATGGTGCCGGTCGTGGAGTACATGCCAATAATGCAATCTATGCATGCTCTGCTTAGCCTCACCAAACGGGCGACAGATTGGGTGGTTTCTTTCTGATATGATGAAACGATTTGTATTATGCGCGAGTTCGTGGTTTGTTTGTGCCCGAGTAAACCGTGGCGTCGACAGGTCTCTGGCGATGAATGGTGTGTCGGTCAAGCGTTGCTACAGTCATTGTGTATGCCTCGGAGGGAAAAACCATCGCTTTAATTAATTTGTCCCAGCAATTACCGTGAAGTTAAGCTACGAGGATTTGGGTATTTTTCGGTATCTTATGTGCAAATGGAGTTTGCTGCTGTTACCGGCGACATCGCCCAATCACTCTATCTATCTGCTATTGCCTCTTCCTTTGCTCTACGATAAATTTCGATCATACCCATCAAACATTTTTGTTGATTAAAAGCTGAATTAGCCATATGAAACTTAATTCGCTTTAGAAAGCTCTATTTCAGCTTTCATTGTTTGTTGGGTATTGTTATCGTTCATAAATCTATGAACCTAGTAAAAGCTCTTTTTATCGTTTCAATTAAGTGAAATGTAGTCGATTGACTTGTTTCCGAAGGAGGGGGCTTGATGAGTTCCCCTAATTTTACCTGTGATTACACTTATCATTCCTGATCTTGACCACAAGTGACTGTCGTTTCTATGATATGCTTTTGCTCTTTTTGCTCTCTCTATTGTTCTCTTCAGCCTACGTCTCTAACATCCCTTTCCATCGCATCTTGTTCGAGTACTTGAATAGTTTGGTTTTCTAGTTTTTGATGATGTTACGTAAAAATGACGTTAACTCTTGGAGAAAGGCGTTCAAAGAATTGTGACAGTACGAGTAATAGATATGAAAAAAAAAAACCGTGACAAAGCACAGTGGGCAAAAATTGAACTTTGACTGCATTGAATATCTCGCTTGACAAACGGTTTCGGGCAGTATATTATGCATGTTCTTAAAGGAAAAACACTCTGCTGAATCGATTGGTGGTTATCTAATTGTGCGGAGACTTTTGCCTGCAGAGATTGAGGCCAATCAATCGACATAGTTTTACGTGTTTCTTAAGGTATATTACAGGAAATTGATAGTACTAAGCATACATGGTGTAACGACACCATATACGCCCTCAGAGAACGGCCCAGCGGAGATTCCGGAACGACCACTGGAGTGGCCACATTATAAAAATGGTCCTAGAACGTTGTGATTTTTTTTTCTTTATTTTTCAGAATCACGAGATCAAAGCATATTTAATCTGGAACTGATATTTTGGGGTAAAGTGGCCATATCATTGTTTTTCGGATAATGCGGGTTGACCAATAAAGGGACCACATTCGTTGGTGGGTACAAAATTACACGTGTACAATAGGGTGTTTCATTTTGAAAAAAGTGATGAATTTTTGATAGGCCGCCCTCCAGTTCGATTCATAGCCCCAAAATATGAACCTGTGCAAAAAATGGTAAAGATTGATGAAGGTTTAGAGGTCGCGCCAATGATTTGGATTTTGTATGGAGATTTTGGTGAATTAGTATGGGAAATTATTGATTTTCGTTTACATTGCTCTAACTTTGGTTGTAGTTGTCCAAACGTTGAAAAAAAAAAATATGTGGTTGTCATGACAATGATCAACAAGCCTGTTGTTGTTGCGATGAAATTGGCGTTGTTGCCTTGTACATATTCATCTGTCAATTTACCCTATTTTGCCATTTTTTCACATTTTTATAATTCTTGATACGCTGCAAAACTGAGCGTAGCAACTGTAGGCTTTTTGTTTATTGCCATAGCAATAACATACTAAATTTTTTCGACATTTGGACAAGTAGAAGCAAAGTTATAGCGATATAAGCGATTTTTTAAATTCTTCCATAGTAATTCCCATACAAATTTCAAATCATTGGCGCGACCTCTAAACCTTCATCAATCTTTACCAATTTTTGCACAGGTTCATATTTTGGGGCTATGAATCGAACTGGAGGGTGGCCCATCAGAAATTCATCACTTTTTTCAGAATGAAGCACCCTAGTGTACAAACAAGTTGTGCACGTCATACTTGAATCGCCCCTCACTGTGTCTCTGAAAGAAACCCTTAATATATATTAACTATATATATTTACTTTATATATTAACATTATTTTTAAATTTATATTTTAACTTTATATATTAACATTATTTTTAACTTTATATATTAACTGTATATATATTAACTTTATTATATGAGATCTCTTTGGAGATGTACTTGATGTATTTGAAATAATTTCTGAGTAACCTGCTATCTAAAACAATAACTGGAAGATGTCATTTGAATTGTAGGAAAGTTGAAGATCTTCAGAATGACATCTGATCAAACTTAAGTCTTGAACAAATATCTGACGACAAATATCTCGAGACTATCTCGAGACTGATCATCTCGAGGTCTTTGGAATAGTTTCTGAGTAACCTGCTATTTGAAAGAATATCTGAGAGATGTTACTTAACATTTTGAGCAGATTTAGATCTTCAGAATGATACCTGATCAAGCTGAAGTCTTGGACAAACATCCTGAGAAATTTTTGGAAATCTCTAATCACTATTATAAATTCCGAGCAACCTGGTATTTGAGAGAATATCTGAGAGCTGTTATTTGACTGATGAGCAGTTGAAGATCTTCAGAATGATACCTGATTAAACTGAAGTCTAAAACAAATATCTTGGGGATTTTTTTGAGGTTTGGTCACCTGGAGGTCTTTTAAATAATTTCTAAGCAGCCTGTTATTTGAAAGAATATCTAAGAGATGTGATTTGAAATGTTGGGCAGATCTTCAGAATGATGCCTGATTAAGCTGAAGTCTTGAACATATAGTTTGAGGACTTTTTAGACATCTTGATCACCTGGAGATCTTTGGAATACCGTATGCGTGATAATGTTTGCACCATTAAGCAATGTCAAAATTTAAAAAAATCTCAAAAATTTCGTTTTTGAGTTTTTTGGTTTTATTTATTCAAAGGGATTTTTCTCAGAGTCTTAAACTATGTTAATCATCGATCGAGTTTCCACTTGCTGCAATTACGGCCTCCACACGCTTCCGGAATGCACGGCAGGTTCTAATAATGTAGTCTGGATTCATTTCTCTCCAGGTACGGGTCAATGTTTGTCTGAGGCTTGCTGTACTCGGGTGGCATTTAGAACATGCCTTGGCCTCCATTACGCGCCATATTGAGTAATCCAGCGGATTAAGATCGGGGCTGGATGGCGGCCACATATTCTTCGCCCAGATCGGAAGATGTTCCTGCCACCACTTCTGAGTGCGGTTCGAGGTGTGGCACGGAGCCTCATCTTGTTGAAATACAACATTTGGCTTCGGACCGTACTGTTCTTTGATCCACGGAATAACATACTTACTTAAAATCCCGATGTAGACCGCCGTGTTGACCTTGTCGCCTTCTGGAATGAACACCGGGTCCATTTTTTTGCCATCGGAAGTCATCAATCCAAACACCATAACGCTAGCAGGCTGCTTGGTCAGATACACGTTCTTGTGCTCGTCGGCCACGTCTTTTACCGGAAGAGAACTAATATACCGGTCGGTTCTGGAATTTGATACGGGATCGATGGTAAACATGCTCACCTGAAAGCATTTTTATTTAATTTCTGGGCAACCTGGTATCTTGAAAAATACCTAAGATATATGGTTTAAAATGTTATGCAGTTGAAGATCTTCAGAATGATTTGAAGTCTTGAACACATATCCAGAGAACTTTTTGGAGACCTGGCTTTAACATAATTTCTGAGCATTCTAGAATTTGAAAGATTATCTGGGAGATACCTATGATTTGAATGTTTATGCAGTTGAAGGTCTTCAGAATGATTGCTGATCTAGCTGATAACTATCTTGACGACATTTTGGAGATCTTTGATCACCTGGAGGGCTTTTGGATAATTTCTGGGCAATCTGGTATATACGAGAGATGTGACTTGAATTGTTGTACAATTGAAGATCTTGACAATGATCAAGCTGAAGCCTTAAAAAAATATCCTGAGGATTTTTGGAGATGTATGATCACCTGGCTTTGGAATAATTTCAGAGCACCCTGGTGTTTAAGAGAATACCTGCAAAATGTGATTTGAATTGTTCGGCAGTTGAAGATCTTCAGAATAATACCCTATTCAACTTGACGGGCTCCCTAATTTGAGTATCACTATTTTCAAAGCTTCTGAGACTTCGAGAGTTCTGGTTCACAATACTTGACCGGTAGGAAAGCATTCGTTCAGGTGAACTCTAGACGTTCGAGGACATTCGACATTCTATCTGGAGTTCCTCAGGGGAGTGTGTTAGGTCTATTGATCTTTGTCCTTTTTCGTAAATGACTTGTGCTTACAAATATCATCTGGGAAGCTGCTCTTTGTCGACGACCTCAAAATCTTCCGAGTCGTCAAATCTCTATTAGATTGTATTGGTTTGCAGGCAGACATCGATGTCCTTTCACGATGGTGCAAAGAAAACAGATTGTGTGTGAACATTAATAAGTGCAAAGTGATAGCCGGTGCTATCTGCCGGTCAATTACCTCTACAATATCGACACTACTTCACTGGACCGTATACAGCCCATCCGTGATTTAGGAGTTATCATGGATCCCAAGCTCCGATTCAGCGAATACATCTACACTATTACTTATTACGCAATTCATCACAATTCACCGACGTATATGCGCATAAAGCTTTGTTCTATGCTTTGGTACGTAGTATCCTAGAATACGTTGCTCCCATTTAGGCCCCATAGCATACTTCTCAGATGATTCGCTTTGCTCTTCGGCATCTACCATGGAATGATATCCTGTTAATCTCCCCAGTTATCCGGAACGATGTCGACTAATTGATTTGGAATTACTCTCGACAAGACGGCAGAAATTGAAACGGCTGATTGTATTTGACATCCTCAAAAATAACGTGGATTGATCGAACCTTCTCCTGCAAATACCTCTGAACGATCCTCATCGTCAGCTTCAGCACTCTGCACTGCTGTTCCACGACATAGAACGTTCTATAACTATAACAATCCACTCAGTTCTGGCCTTAGAGCCTTCAACAACGTATGTGATGATTTCGATTTTAATGTGTCCAAAACTTATTAGATTAAAAACGTAGCTTAAGTTAAATCAGTCTGTACGATGCTTTCGAAGACGATGAACAAATAAACAAAAACTCGACTCAATATTTCTGTTTTTTTTCTGAAGTACTTTAAAATTATTAAAAACCACGTTTGATGGTGTATTCATACATAGTATTGCATTAAAATTCACTGAATAATTTTGGTTGTTTTTGTTCCAGTACTCCTTCCTGCTTGTTGGTTCAGTGATGGTTAGGGCACGTCGAGACGGCTAATACATAGGTGCCACAGTCGGAAGAAGTGTTAGTTTGTTTACTTAAATGAACCATGCCCATTTTGTTATGGCATGTTTGCTATAAGAAATGCGCCTCGTGTTTATTAGCGAATTTCACATCAAAGATTGATTAATTGAGTAGGAAATCAGTTTGGCACGGCATTTGTGACCAGCATGCACCTTCCGGTAGTATGAAACAGGTAAAAAACTGTTCAAATCCGCAGATAAAAATTTTTGTTTTGAATTTCTGTATAGCAAAATAGTGAACTTTTCGTGAACATTAACGGCAAAGAGCTCACCAACACTGGGAGACTGTGAGTTCCTGCCCACCTGTCATTTCTCATCTCGAGGGCACGTTCTGTCAGGTTGGTCGAGGCAGATTTCATGTGTGAGTAAGTGATGAACATTGTTATGTTCGATTCACTTTAAAATGTGTGTTTCATATTTCATCACATCAGTGTTCACTCGGCTGTCGACAAAAGTAGGCCACTCTCGATGTGTGCCACGCGATCGTCTGTTTTCTCGGCAGCAACCATTGTGTGGTCCTCCTTATTGTTCTTCATCAGCAGTTCTTTCGGTCGATGCGTCGTCGACTTTGGAAAGCAACCGTTTAGTGATAAGTGTGTGAGTGCAGACCACGTTTTACGTCCATTGCTGCAATGGAAGCGCTCTGACCCCTGTTGGCATAACTGCCATACAATTAAACCACTGGAAGTGGCTCCAGTACTATTGGAGTAGGCTTTTTGGATAGCGGAAGAAAATTGCGGAATTTTTTTATTGTGTTGTACCTTTTGACTATAATTTTAAAATGTATTGTATAGTGACCAATAATCCTCGGCTCTGTAAAGTTAATTCGGTTGAACCTTATCAAATAAATTAATAAACAAGAATATTTCATCACATGTAGTTTCAAAGAGCCTGAACGAAATGTGGCGCTTGCAAAGTTCACTTGAAGATACGATATGACGGAACATTGATATTAATTGTATAATGAAAGTAAATTCTTTCAGAAATTAGTTAGGATAACATTTTGAAAAATGTGTTAATTGTTAGTGAACAAATGTAATGTTGCATTGAAATACTTTAAACCATGTTAAATTTAAATGTTCCCTCACTTCACATCCGTTGAACCATTCTGAAAGGCCATCCCGTTAAGGTGGAGTCAACAAAGTAAAAGTGAAAGAAGAGCTGCAAAATGGAGCACATACGATACGACAATGGAGTGATGCTCGTTAAGGAAATACCCGGAGACACTGTCCATTTTCTGCATTGGTGTTACGGTTTTATAAGACGCAACTAGAAACTCAAGATCATCATACAAAAAAATGGACGTCGAAATATCGTAGAACACATCAGAAATAACAAGGGAGACTTTCGGGAGACTTATAGCGACTAGCAGTCATGCAGAGAAGGGCCACGAGTTCACAAATAGGCACGAAAATTGGACATAAGGGTGAAGAAACAGCGAAAGTTGCTGAGATCGTTTTAATCATAGGGGTAGGGGTAGGTCACTCCGCACACCAATCTTGGGTTAAAATTTTTCTCAGTGTGCCGTAAATGTACCGCTGGTTTGCCGTTTGTGCCATTATCTATGCCTAGTGTGATTTTTCAAAAAATAGTGCGGTATATTTGTCAACGCAGTATTTCTGACAGCTTGAGGTTTGCAATCGCAACGGCCCCAAAAATGTCGAATATCGTGCTCGATAAGGATTTCTTTTACCGACGAATAAAACGCCTCTACGCCAGCTGGAAGGAACCAGAGTTTTCCCACGATGATTCGCTGCAGAAGGTGGATTGCATTCTGACGGTGGTCGGCGTAGACGAGGAAAACATCTACAGCAAATCAAACTCGTTGAAGACCTGGCTGCTGGGATACGAGCTGATCAATACGATTACGGTGCTGTGCGAAAAGTCAATCTTTTTCCTGCCCAGCAAGAAGAAGGTCGATTTCCTGAAGCAGATCGAGAAGGACGGTGAGGAGGGCATTCCGCCGGTGAAGCTGTTGGTTCGGGAATAGAACGACAAAGACAAGGCCAATTTTGAAAAGCTGCTGGAGGTGATTAAGGGATCCAAGGACGGCAAAACGTTGGGCGTCTTCTCCAAGGAAAACTTTCCGGGTGGCGAGCCTTCATCAACGACAAGAGTTTCGACACGGTGCACATCAGCGAACCAATCGCGTACATCATGCCCTCCAAGGAGGACTCCAAGGTTATCACCATCAAACGGTAGATGCATTCAACAAGTACCTCAAGGATCACGTCATAGAGATTATGGATGTTGATAAGAAAGTAAAATATGCCAGACTGTCGGAGGGTGTCGAGCAGGTTCTGACGGACAAAAGGTACGTCTCCGGTGTCGATACCAACTAGTTGGACATGTGCTACCCGGCGATTATCCAGCCGGGTGGTAATTACAGCTTCAAGTTCAGTGCATTCAGCGACAAGAACTATCTGCACTTTGGATCTATCATCTGTGCTCTGGGTGTGCGTTACAAGTCCAACTACTCCAATTTAGTCAAAACGTTGCTGGTCAATCCGACGGAAACGATTCAGAAGCACTATACTTTACTGCTCAATCTGGAAGAGGAACTGCTGAAGGTGATGATTCCGCGCAAGATGCTCTCGGAGGTTTTCGACGTCGGAATGGTTTATGCCAAGAAGAAGAATCTCAAACTAAGACGTTTGGTTTTACCATTGGGTTGGAGTTCCGGGAGAATTCGATCGTAGTACCTGAACAAGTGAAATTCAGTTTAAAAAATGTAAGTTAATTAGGTCGAGTTGCAGCAATAAACATTCCGCGTGATTGTGCCGTGAAAATTACTTCGGAATTGTTCAAATGAGTTTGGTTTGGTAGCCAACCAATTGACCGACTAGTTTTCACGGCACAATCACGCGGTATTTTTATGGCTTCCACTCTACCTAATTAACTTTTATTTTTATTACAACACTCGAAAGCCATGCCATTCATTTCATTTCGTATAAGGTTTCACGTATCCGAAAATAAAACTACTCAAATTTAAACCGAAATCTCACTTCAAATTTACATACATCGTATCGGTTGTAAGGCCACAGTTGTTACCCTTCACCGCCATCAAAGCCTTACCATCGTTGGCCCAGTAGTTGGACCAGGAGTTCTTGATAAGCCAGGAATCTTCTTCTTTGAGTTTTCTGTATCCAACCGCCATTATTGCATGATTCAATCCATTCAAATTGCTCTTGCATTCCGGTTCGTAGTACACTCCATATGCGTAGTAGCTGAAAAACTTGTGATAGATAGATGCGTCGATAGCAATTGACAGCCCTTGGAAGCCTACATTTCAAATTTAAATGTGAACCGAGAAGTGAATTGCTGGTCTGAGTTCCTCTAGAATATTCAATTACAGTATGTTTCTGAAAAACACAGTCAAACAGCACGTAATGCTGTGAACAACTTCAAAAACAGCATTCCAGCAGTGCTCCCATTTAATTTAATGAACAATCCAATGCCAACGAGATTGTGCCGAAGGAATGCCGATGGATGTGCCCAAGCTGTGCCGAATATACTTTTGGTACACTGTGCTGAGTGACTTACCCCTTGGCTCATATATTTTTTTTTCCCTTGTCGGGTATTTTCATCACTGCGACCATTTTTCTGATCTATTGTGATATATTCCCCATTTTTTTTTCTTTAGCTATATCAAGATGCCGTATCACTATTATTAGGAGTGATCGCCATCGTTTGACTAATAGCATTATCCCAGCACGGCATTATACTTCGAATAAAGTGCACTGCCGTACTGGGAGTTGTTCTCCAAATGTCAAAGGGTTCTATCAGCCCCTTGTCGAAGAACTTACGCCTTTTATTGAAAATTGCCGGACAGTGGCATAGCAAATGTTCCGAGTCTTCCTTTTCTATGCCACAGAAGCGACATACATCATCTTGAAGTTTTCCAATCAGCTTCAAGTGATAACGGCTCGGACAATGACCTGTTATAAGACCTGCATATATACTAAGATCTTTCTTAGAAAGTTCCAGGATTTTGTGGGTCACAGAAATGTTTGGATTAATAAATCGCTTCGACTGCCTAGCAAAGGAAGTGTTCTTCCAGTTTTCCTCCACTTTTGAAGATTCCCACGCTTTTAGCTCCATTCTAAGAGATGCACCCGATAAGCCACAAAAGGGCTCTGGCCCGATGAACTTATGAGAAGATCCGAGTCTTGCTAGTGCATCAGCTCTTTCATTTCCCTCAATCCCGCAATGACCAGGAACCCAATATAAGTTGACTTGATTATGACAAGACAATTTTTGAAGTGATTGAACACACTCCTAGACAAGTTTTGATGTACATGTCGCCGACTTTAAAGCATTTAGAGCAGCTTGACTGTCGGACATGACGCATATATTTGAACTCTTATAGTTTCTACGCAAACATATAACGGAACACTCTAAAATTGCTTGGATTTCAGCTTGGAACACAGTTGGCCATCTGCCCATAGGAACCGATATTTCTATCCCTGGGCCAGTTACTCCTGCTCCCACTTGATTGTTCAATCTTGAACCATCTGTATAAAAAACAATCGATCCTGGACGAAGAACCGGGCCACCAAATTGCCATGAATTACGCCCAGGGTCAACTACTCGAAAAAGTCGATTGAAGTTGTATCTTTTCTCCATCCAGTCTTCGTTGTTCCTTACTAGAGAGTTGATACTAACAGTTTTTAGAATCGTAAGATGTCCTCTAAGGTCTCCTTCAAAGAGTTTCACTGACCTTGTAATCCTTAGACCACACTTTTCGGCTTCTAATTGTACAAATTGATGCAATGTCATATATACAAAACAATGCTGGGATTGGGAGGGATCCGATTGAAGCGATTTGGATGGGGAGAGTGAAATTGTCAACTCCCTGTTGTTAACATTTCGGGTTCTTCTCCACACTCATTGGGGTATCCTTCTGTCGGACGGATCGTTTTTTGGCCAATTAAATGATCATGTGGCTGGAAGGAGATTCTCTACCATCCCGTGGACAATCAGAGGTTAATAATCTTGATCAAATCAAACAGTGAGGAGCACCCACTGCTATCGGACTTAGTTTCCGTGCTACAATGAGTGGTAGACAATTATCATACATCATACATACATGTTGTTGTACCAGTTACTCTTCTGTGCATCCCCTTTCCACTTACCTTGACCTTCATTCCTTTTAATAACAATTGCAATTCAACTGATCAATTATATTTTTTTAGTACGCCTCTATTATTGCAATGCTAGAAGACAGGTTGTGCGAATATCGATCCAATAATTATTGGAACACTTAAAACTTATCCTTGCCTGTCATCCTGTCTGCTGTGACGAACAGGACTATTCAAGATTGATTTCTCCCTAAAATCAGCCTTTAGCAATGTATATTATTCTTTCACATGTCCAATCGGTCGCCTCCGGTTGCTCGTTTGTATACTTTATAGTCTACCGTTTTGTAAATTTTGCACCCATTCGTCGCCTTTTTAACCTCTCTCACAAGAAAAAAAAAACAATGTTCGTGACAACGCACCGTTCGAATCACTTTGTTAGACTTGCCTGTGATCTTGGTGGTTAAAAATCCATTGGTGATCGCCAAAAGTCAAACCGCCTCCAGTTTGACATGGCTTAACCTTCAAATTGGTTGTTTTTATATTGCAACCGACCGACCGACGGCGACAACGCACGGATCTTGGTGGGTCTAAGAAGATTGTTTATAATTGGATTCAATTTTTTTATTCGCTCTTCAGTTGTTAGGAAGGAAGGAAGGACGGAAGGAATTTATCTCTTGATCGATTTGAACCATGATTATGATGGAAATAGCGGGACAGGTGTTCCAAAAAATCACACAGTAGTAGGCCAGAACTCAGCATGAGTCATCACGTCATCAGTCCAGTAGTAAAGACAGCTGTATTTCAAGTATAACGAAAGCAGTAGACATGTTGAATGTCGATTTTTTTTATATTCCCACAGCCTTGATGTCGAAATGGTTAATAAAAATATTTTGCTAAATTCCTTTTGCACCCTGCGGGTCACTGCTGGTTAGTCGCTGTCCAGTTGACGGGGATTACATAATCTGCCGCCAACCACTACCAGTAGACAGCGATCAGATCCTTACGCATTCAATCGCATTCGATCGAGTCATTGGTTTCGATTATTGGATTGGTTAATTTCTTCACATTCAGCTCCAGCATTTGACAGCACAGGTACGCAAACTCAGAATGTCAATGTTACGCTCGATAATGTCAACTTTTTGCTTACCCCGCGGTCAAAACATAGCAAAACGGGGCTCCACAATGCGCGAGCCGAGCGTGACATCAGCTTCTGCAATTAAACAAGAAGTAGTAGGTAGACCTGTGTGCTGTGCACACCTTTTCTCGTCCACAATTGCATGAACTCTCAACCTCCGGGAACACCCAGAACTCATTAACAATTATAATTCTGTTTTAAATGTCAATCCAATCGAACCTCGCATTGCTTTTACTCAATCATCGAATTATCGGCTCTCCGAAAGGATATAAATTGTAAATGGCGGTGCGATACCGTTCAGACCGAAAGTGCACATTGTCGTTTATCTCTTATTTATCCCCAGAGCGCAAATTAGCATAATCCAATCATGACAGATACGGGACCATTTTCCCAATTTAGTTTTAAATCGAATGTTATAATATAACGAAAAAGTGTTGATCATGCCGTCGGGGTGTAATTACCAACCGACTGCATGCGACCTTGATGGGAAACAATTATTCATGCTTTCGAAATTCGTGGCACTTATTCAGGGTAAGAGCGGGAAAACAAACAATTTAACTGGGGTATCGGGCACGAATATAAAACTCCGATAAACTGGTTAGTAAATTGGATCATGCGTTCGGTTTTCTTTTTGCTCTCTTAGTGGAGCATATGGACGTTATGGTTACGTACGGCATGGAACTGGATCTCTAGTCCAGTGTAATAAAATATTGGCTGGCCTTGTCAGGCTCAGCAGTTTCCTAGGGGTGTTGGAGTATGAATCGAACAGAATTTTTGAATTCTGCTTTTGAACGGTTGTCATGTTGTTGAATCAGTACAGTCGTAATGTTTGCTTCTCGGATGAATGATGTACAAAGTAGCGACTATTCCGGCCTAATTCTTCTTGTAGGATTTATCTATTATCACTAGAAGATGATGGGGATGATAAAGAGCTTTAAAGTGGATGATTTCCCAAACACATTACCTAGTTGTAAACAAATCTGCGTTGGATGAATCTTAGCTGAACCTTCTGCTTATTATTATTTATCAAATGTCTGATTCCACCTTAGTCTCGACCTGTCTCAAGACACTAAGGCGCTGGCCACGAACCATGTTAACAGTTTAGGAGGATAGAGGATGGCAAGTTTCGGGTTCAAACCAATTTTCAAAAATGTAAATGTTTGATTACCTACGCAGGGTGGGGTCTAAAATGTGGTTTGTGGACAGTCGCCAAACGGTATTTCATAATCTGTTTTTGTTAGGACGTGTGATAGTTGCAAACTAATTCGCTAATCCATTTATACTTATATTTTTTACTTGGATAAAAATTTGCAGCTTAAAATGCCATTTTCCATCTACAAATCTCAGTTTTTAATCAAGTCTTATTTTTGAAAAGCGCCTATAGAAAACATTAAGCTTATCTTCGCTAAACTGTTACTCGAAAATGGTTTGTCCGATCGGTTTGGTTTTTATACAATACATAAGCAGCTGGAGAAGACTATGTTCTTTGTTTAAGCAATTAAAATAATTTATTTGAGAATCAAAAAGAGCACAATTCTATTGAAGATTTTATGAATTTGCGTGCGTTTCAATAAATAGCAGCCAAGTTCCAGGAATGAGAATCAATTCGATTTTTTGAATTTGAATATTTCGGAGTTGTCAACAAACTACGTAGCAATACGTCAGATTGTTGAGGAAAAACGTCCTCTTTTAGTTTTATTATCTGAAACTCATATTGTAGAAACTGAAGCTTTTGTAATTCCGGGATATATTGTTGCTGCTTGTTTATCTCATTCTAGACACACTGGCGGTGTTGCTATTTATGTCAAAGAATCAGTTCAATTCGACCTTCGTATCAATGAAGTTATCGATGGTAACTGGTTCTTGGGCATTACAGTTGTACGTGGCATGAAGATGGGTAACTATGGTGTTTTGTATCATTCTCCCAGTTCTAGTGAACAGCGTTTTGTTGAAGTTTTAGAGAACTGGCTCGAGACATTCCTTGATTCTAGTAAATTAAATATATTAGCTGGTGATTTTAAAATTTATTGGCTTGATAACCAAAATTCTGAATTATTTTTATTTAAAGCAAATGGTAAATGAGTATACGCGTATTTCCAGGCACATTAGAACTTTAATTGAACACGATTAATGTCTTAGACCATGTTAACGATAACGATAATTTTGTAAAATTGAAGTGCTTGAGGAAATATTCGAAACAGGCTGTTTAGAATCTTGTTGAGAGGAGCGTGGATTTTCCATTCACGGCCAGTAACTTAGATGAATCTACAGCTGTTCTTAATATCGCTTTGAAAACGTGTACCAATCAACTAGTTGAGCAAAAGTTTGTTACTTTGAAAAACTCGAATATCTGGTACAATTTGGATCTTTTGCGTCTTAAACGGAAGAGGGACAAATGGTACAAAAAGTTTTGTAGATCAAATAATGACAATCATTGGACTAGGTACACAATCGCGCGTAATAAGTATTCACAATCGATAAAGAAAACTCGTTGTGAATATGTTCAAAGGAAAATTGATCAGCATCAAAACAACAGCAAAGAGTTATGGAAAATTTTGAAATCTTTATTAAAACCTAGTAATTGCAAACCGCGGTCCATAACTTTTAATGGCACATTAGAACAGTCAGAACAAGTAATTGCATCTAAGTTTAATGATTATTTTGTATACAGTGTTTCATTGATTAATCAATCAATTGCATTGGTCGATGAACCTGACGAAATAAAACAGCCAGTTAATAGTAGTTGTAGATTTGAAGTTTTTCACCCAATTACATTAGATGAACTTAGAGTTATTTGTTTTTCATTAGGAAAATCGGCTGGAGTTGACAATGTTAATGATAGAGTTATTCAAGATTTCTTTCGTGTCATTGGCCACATCTTGCTGGACCTTATTAATGAATTATTGCAAACTGGACATGTGCCACAAATTTGGAAGGAATCCTTAGTGGCTCCTATTCAAAAAATTGCTGGAACGATTAAAACCGAAGAGTTTCGTCCCATCAACATGTTGCACACATTAGAGAAAATCTTAGAACTTGTTGTTAAAGGCCAGCAATTGGAGTATTTAAATAGTAATAGTTTGTTGATACCAGAATAATCGGGATATCGGGAAGGTAATTCTTGTGAAACCGCGTTGAATTTGGTACTAGCGAAGTGGAAAAATAACTTGAAGTGTAAATATACGATTGTGGCTGTTTGTTTTGGATCTGAAACGCGCGTTTGAAACAATTTCTAGGCCCTTATTGCTAAATACGATCAAGCGTTTTGGAATTACGAGTACTGCATATAAATGGTTTGAAACCATTTGTCTGACAGAACTCAATGGACTATTTTGAATGATTCTGTTTCCAGTTCCGTGGGGAATAACCTTGGAGTGCCCCAGGGAAGTGTATTAGGGCCGTGTTTTACGATTTTGCGACATTAATCTTTTTGCAGATGATACTGTTTAATTCATTGCAGCTAAGGCTTTAGATGATGCCGTTTTACACTTGAACGAAGATTTACGTTCTCTAAGTAGATGGTTGAAGTATAAGCAGTTGAAATTGAATACAAGTAAACCAAAATTTATGGTTATTTCACCGAATCGATTAAATGAGAATTGATGATGGGACTATTGATAGCGTTCGGGAGATTAAATGTCTTGGCGTGATTATTGATGACAAACATAAGCTCGACTCTCACATTGATAATGTCATCAAGAAAATTCCTAAGAAGTATGGAAACGATTTAACTATTTCCAGTAAAATACAGCTATGCAAATCAATCATCTCTCCTCATCTAGACTTTTACCCTTCCATTTTATTTCTGGCCAATGAAATACAAATATCGAGATTACAGTGCTTGCAGAATAAAATAATACGTTTGATATTGAGATGTAATAGATTCACTTCCTCAACTTTGATGCTGGACACCTTACAATGGTTGTCGTTGAAGCAAAGAATTGTATTTTTGACTATGGTGTTCATTTTTAAACTAGTTAACGGTTTGCTGCCTCGATATTTGTGTGATCGAATTGAAAGAGCAAGGGATTTTCTTAGATATACAAACGTGGTTGGAATAAGAACACCACATTTCTTGACTTGTGCTTCACAAAATTCATTATATTTTAAAAGAATAAATGTTTTCAATTCGATTCCTAGACATATCAAGCGTTCAGCAACACTTACAGAATTCGAAAGACATTGCATTTCACACGTCAAATCTGTTGTTTGAACAGTTATCCAGTGATTTTTTTTATGAATTGACAAATTATGAATCTTGACGAAGTTATCTCTAAGGGAATTTATATCTGTAACTGAAACCAGTTCGATTTCGTTTGCAAACCTGGTTAAATTGTCATATTTAATTATTTTAAAGATAAATCGTCCATCGTGGGACCATCATCATCATCATCATCAACGGAAAGTAGAATATGCGTAGATTCCGACAGATGTCACCGCAAATAATAGCAGTGGCATCTGATGGAAAATAAATGCAGAAGCTTGACAAAATGGTTCATTCATCTTTGATCTGATCAAAGGATTCACTACTCTGCAGACCTTTCAAGACAACCTTGAGCAGACGTTAAGTTTTGGTGTCGTAAGTGAGTGAACAATTTGTGTTGCTTTGAAATACTGGAGAAGACGTTTCAGCACGGCATTCATCATGATGGCCAATTTGAAGTGAAAGCTTGAATTTAACGAAAGTTCAAAAGTTCTGTGCGAAGAGCATGGAAATTGGAAGGGGTTACCACAATAGAGGGGACCTTTTATTATTGGCATTAAGCCGGGATACTTTATTCGATTTTTTTTCTCAATGACGAATCATTCTAATCATCCGTAAGCATATTAAATTGATTGCTCAAATGAATTTCATCAGAAGGGAGATCAAGAAATTGCCCTTTGCTTTTGCTGCTAGACACAATAGTTCAGTTGAAGTCTTAGCCTACCTGTTGATGACCTTGACCACCACACACGGTGATTGGAACTGAATTCGATGAACGGTTGAGGCCAGCCTTGATAGCTAGCTGCTTGGAGAGAGCCTTCCCTAATAACATTTGTATGGTTATTTTGCTTAACGAAGTGTTTGGGGTATCATCCAAACCGTTTGTGGAATAGTTCAATTTATCATTTTGGTATGGCAATTGTTTTGTTGGGGTTTCATTGGGCGCTGGAGGACACTACCACTCACCACACGGTGATTGAATAAAAATCGTTTGGTGAGACCGGATGGAATTCAACTTTGAAATCTGTGTTAGGGAAATTGCTTTTCGCAGGCAATCGGTGATAATTTTAATTATCATAGCAACATTTGTACATTCGTGCAATTTTCAATAGTGACATTTTGATATGCTTTATCAGAATTGTAAGAATATTTCAGATCGATTGGTGGTAAAATTATTGAAATTGGTTCAGAGGCAGCTGAGTTATTAACGTTCAAAATCTTTCATAAATTTGTTACATGTTCCATTTTCGGTTTTCACAACGTGTACCTCCATATAGAAATCACAGACGTAGTCCTACGTCAAAAAGCTAAAAGATCTGCAAGGCAAGAGAGCACCATGTGGACTGAACAAAATCCATGTTTCGTCAAGTGAGTGCAGAGTTATTAATAAATGAGCAATTAGAGCGAAACATTCACCATGCAAAACCTGGTTGTAGGTATTAAGTGAAATAAGGTTGATCCCTTTGGCTGTTTAGTTTAAAATTAAATCTTTGTAGTTTTTTGAAGGAGATCAGCGCAATGTTCTGCAAAATTGTAGAACAGTTTATTTGAAGCATGTTTGCTCAATATACAAGTATTCTATCTCTTATGGTTATTATTTTATACTGGTTTTGAAAAGGTAACTCTATAAAATATTTCCATTTATTAACTTTTTATACATATTATTCTCTTTTAATTTGTTCTACACATTTTCAGAACATGTGATGGCGCATGTTTTTGCTTTTATAGCTTCACTGCGCTGATATAACTCAAATAACTGAAAAGATGATATTTTGAACTCAATATAGGGACACTAAATTTACTCACATAAAGCCATTGGCCAACAATATATCAAGCGTAACTATTCAAATCAACGTATCTGCTTTTGTAAACAATCACTTCAATCGACAATTTGTCTTAACTGCTAACCCACCCAAAAAAACACCATCATCAGGAAGGGGAATCTTTCCCCTACTAGTTGCTGTCGTTTGTTTCTGTGAGTGAGCTAGTAGTTGCCACAAATTGTCGATTGAAGTGATTGTTTACATAATCAGATTCATCGATTTGAATAGTTACGCTTGATATATATGTATACTTTCCCTAAGACACAATTTTCCAAAACTAATGGTTTAGGAGCAATCATTTTTGTCTTTCTTAATTCGCCTTTGTGCATATGAATAGATAAATTTTTAAAATCTTGGCTGGTGGTTGAACAGCTATTTATCGATTTATCGGTTTAGTTTTGGACTTCATTGGAAGAACCTATTAGAAAAAACGCTCGAATTTTAACTTGTTTCGTAATGGACGGATTTTAGTAAATTTAGTGGCATATGCGATCTTAAGTATGACTAAAAATGAGCAAAATTTCAATTGTTATCTTCCGGCCTTATGTCTATTATATACCCGTTCTTCTCGAAAACGTACCGATCCGTACAAATAGATCATCCGTGACATTCTAGACAAGTTCACATTCACAGAAGAGATCCCCGAGCTTGCTAGTGGTGAAAAAGTCGCCAAGTCGTTCAAACTAAAGTAGCGGACACTTTTCATCTATCAGGACCATATCCTTCGCGTCGATGGCCGGTTGTAGAACGCTGCGCATCTACATGGACTATGTCAAGCCTCCGATTGTTCTCCCTGCCAAACATCCGCTGTCGACTCTGTTGGTTAGGTTTTTTTTCATTTGAAGTTACTGCACGAAGGCCCGCAACTACTGATAGCAACTATCCGCTAGAAGATCTGGATGTTGGGTGGCACTTTGATGTGATATCAAAATTATTTTTTTGCTGTGCAGAGTCTCATCAAATTGACTGGTTTGCTAACTTCCACATCGTGATGTCATCATAGTAATTGAAAAACTGCGGAAACTGCAGTAAGCTCACAACTCGATTCAGGTGTACCAGGAAAAGTGGGAGGTCAAAGCGAATCATATCAAGCCACAGTTAATTTTCGTTGGTGAAGCCTTAGAACCATAGCACAGAGTCAAGTATCCAGTGGTGGTTATATTGATATAAACAAATAATGTTAATAATATAAAAAAGGAGGTTATCTCAAGGATGTGATCTGGTTTTGAGCTTGAAGTAGTTGTTATTGTCACGTTGAAAATGGAACTGCATCAGTCGAGGAGTTTATTGACATTTACCTCCTATTTCTGCCAACGGACGTTGGTCATCATTGAATAGTCACTTCACGCGAAAAAAGCGACCGCAACAAATTACCACCATTAGGTAAGCGTGGCAACAAGACATGAAACCTATACTTCACGCATAAATACAAGCGTTCCTCTAGGTGCTAGAACCACTTTTTCCTCACCTAATAGAGTGCAATCTGACCTGCCATCAACCGTGTAGATACTTTATTACTTGGAATGGTTTTTTTACCGTTCAAATCTCCACGGTTGTTGGAGCTGTTGCCGTTGCTTACACCGCACCAAAAGTTCAACATGCCGACAATAATATGGTTGTACAACAGCGAGAGAAAAAAAAAGTAGCCTAGCTCTATGCGAAATGATTTGTTCGTGTGCCCGGGTGTTGTGATGTTTGGGGACACCAGAAATAGCTCGGAATACAAAAAAAATGACAGCAAGTCGTTCATGATTAATCTTTTCAAAATGCATGTTGCTTCGAACCGACGCGTGCAAAACTTAGACTGGTTCGAGAAAATTGTCAGAGTTGACAAACTACTTTTTATAAAGCATATCGCACACTTCTCGACTGTTTGAACCAGCCTAATGAGTTGGGCCCATGGCTTCTCGAATGCCACGCTCTGATCTGTGTATGCAAAACGGCAAGCCACGCCGCGTTACCACCCGGGTTCACACAGAAGGACAGGTTGTGGGTCGAGAAGATTTGAACTGTTGTGCGTACCAATTTCATTAGTGCTAATTCACACGGGAAGCGGACACACTCGGCTAATTTGTAATTAGGAAATTAGAGGCAGCCTCAATTAGCAAGCTTCCGGGTTTTTGCTCCCTTAATGCACTGGGAGGTTGTTCTGCTTAAATACGTGATCACTTTTTGTTTTTATATATAAAAAAGAGCCAGTCACTTACGTGCGACTTTTCCTTTCAAAATCTGTTAACAAACTGCAAATGAAAAAAAAAAAATCCTTGATCCTGAATCCAGTTGGTAACAAGCTTGGCTATTATTTCACGCCATAACTGGATCTCACTCAGCCAGAACTCGCTGCACCTGGTGACATTTTCGAGTATCATTGAAATTAAATTGACCTGGTAGTAAAAAACGCTTGCCCGTTTTCAGAGCTGCGATGCAGCGAATGCAATGGTGCAGAAAGTTTGCAAGTTTCAATTTCGTTGTTTGCTGTTCACGAAGTCTCAAGGTGGATTACGAAGCAATGCGTCCGTTGACGTAATGTGGTGGAACCCGAAAAAATAAGTTCACCAAGAGCACGAGCCTCCTTTTCCTTGAAGATGACAAAACTAGAGAGTTGGTTTATAGCGGAAAGTTTGTTGCACAGAAATGCATTTTTTTTTCGGATCGATTGAAGGGTTTTAACTTTCCGTTTGTCTAGTCGCGTTTGTTTGATTTTTAGATTTTCATAATGAATCAGATACGATATAAATTTAGGGTCAACTGAGGAAAATTTATCATTGATCCTAGTGACTCCAACAATTGCATTCAACCTTCAGCAGAATTGGCTTTTAAGGTAGGGTTCTGATGCTAAGGTATTCGAGCATGAGCATGGGCATGAGCATTGGCGACCATACATTTCAGTAGTTGCAACTCCGTGATCGACCAGATTTAGCGAAATTTGCACAAAGAACCATATGAATGGGGCTTGGGACTAGCAATCCATTCTCAGTGTACACAATCCGGAGAATCAGTGTTCACTCGGCTGTCGACAAAAGCAGACCACTCTCGATGTGTGCCACGCGATCGTCTGTTTTCTCGGCAGCAACCATTGTGTGGTCCTCCTCATTGTTCTTCATCAGCAGTTCTTTCAGTCGATGCGTCGTCGACTTTGGAAAGCAACCGTTTCGTGATGAGTGTGTGAGTGCTGACCACGTTTTGCGTCCATTGCTGCAATGGACGCGCTCTGACCCTCGTTGGCGTACAACAATTTGCCATACAATGAAACTACTGGAAGCGGCTCCAGTTCTGATGGAGGAGGCTTTTTGGATAGCGGAAGATAAAGTGTTTATTGTGTTGTACCTTTTGACTATAGCTTTAAGATGTATTGTATAGTGACCATGAATCCTCGGCTCTGTTAAGTTAATTCGGTTGAGCCTTATCAAATAAATTAATATACAAAAAAAAAAAAAAAAATCCGGAGAATCCTTATTGTTTGGTCAATAACGCCACCGGCCACGTCCTTACGGTCATCGGGGAGGGAAAGAATTGTTATTTCGACAACCGTTGTTACTAGAGATCGAGTATACCTCTGCATCTCCACGGTTGTCACGGGAAGGACGTTTTTGTTAGTGGGAAGGGTAAGTTAGATCTGGATTCACATTGGGAAGTGATGCGATCTTTTAATGCAAATGACGTGACCCTATCAACTCAGTAACGCAAAGGAGCTTGGGTCCTAACCCACGATCTTCTGCTCAGTAAGCAAAAACGGTCACTCTAAGGTCACCGTGTCCCTTACATCACAACAAGCTACGACCGACGATCGTTCATTATCGGTTACAAAAAGCTATTACAATGATTTTTTTTTTGCTTTATTATAGAGACTTTCAGCCTTTAGCTGGTTTGTCTCTTAACAATGAAATTAAATCATCCAAAGTAGTTGGCAATGTCTTCCAAACCGGATTAGGTCACATTGGTCTAAATATACTTATTACTTTTTTAATCGTTCCTCGAATTTCTGATATTAACAATTTCGTACAATAGTGTCCTGGATGATAGATTAACTCAGTAATGTAATGAGGCTTGGGTTTCAACCCATGAACTTCTACTCATTAAGCAAAAACGGTTGCTCCATAGCCACCATGTCCCTTACATTACCACAACCTACGAGCGACTTAACAAAAAGCTATTCAAATGAAGCGACGTCTCTGAAAGCAGCCAACAATGCCTTCCAAACTAGATCACGCATACACTCTTTCCGAAACTCATAGTTTAAACAATTCAACTATTGGTTATTAACTGCGCTTTATGCTCTCGGAACCCAACGATGGTGGTTTATTCTGTTGTGGGAGAGCTTGGGATTAAACCCATGAAATTCTGCTCATTAAGCAAAACCGATCCCTCTAGGGTTATCGAGCATCTCAAAATCACAACACTCCACGGCAAAATATGATTAAGTTTTCATTTGGTAGGGTTTTCGATCTAATTTAAAAAAAATGGAATATTTCTGTCAAAAATGACTTCTAAATTTATTCATTTATTGATAAAGAGTCACACATTTTTGAGATATTGTTTAAAATCTAATACTACTTCTTGATTCTCAACTCTTCCTTCGAATTTCAATTCCGTCCTGACACATTGAAACGCCATTAGATTTTCTTCGTCCTACAGATAAACGTAGAAAAAAGGGATTCGCTAGGAGAGTTTCTTTTGTTTTGAGAACAATGAGCGTAAATATTCATACAATGGGCTCTAATAGGATTTATGTTGTAGCTAATGAACTAACGCATCAAGACAAACCTATTATTGATTTGTGCACGGTGAAATCATTGATATAATTGATCTTTTCTGATCGATAGAACGGAAATGGGTGATTACGACGAAATAGCGCTCTACCCTATGTAATGAACAACAGAAATACGCGATGATTTATATAATTTCAGCGGCTGATGGTTAATTTTAAATATATTAACGGTACTGCCTACGGCGACTACGACGGTGCCTACGACGACGACAACAGCGAATTTGTGACTCACCATTTGTCTAGGATATAACACCTTTGCCCGGCACCTCCACTTGAGCTTCAAGTCTGCTATATGTCGCTGTTTGCAAAAATATCTAATAGCAGTTACCTTTGTTGTAATACTTCCTTCAACGAAAACAAATTTTATTGCATTGCCATGGTCATCTGAGAGGAGGTTTGCGTCTAGTGCTTTCTCCAGGAACCGTTCACGGCCTCCAGCTACCGCCCGTCCAGTCTTGGGCGTATCCAGCGAGGCATCCTTCAGATTTTTGACAATCTCCGACACTGTTATCAGTACTTTCCCCGGCTAATTTGCCAACCGGACCGTGTTCAAACTCGCACACTGTGACGAGATTCTCGATAGAACTATACGGCTTCTCGGGAGGCAATGCAAACCGTGAACAATGAAACTAAAGCCTCGTCGTAAATTTTGGAGGTTATATTCAGAGTGTATATAACTCACTTTTACCTTATTTGTTTTCTCACTGCTTGTTTCTACTTTTCATTTGCTATATTCTTCTCAATTTTTTTAATCAAATTTAGCTACAAAACTAAGCGGTTAATAAAATAGAAGGAAACCATCATCGATTTTTCCTCTCGATTATCGAACTTTTTACACAACAAAAAAGCTGCAATGCTGACTCAGCACAAAACAAACTTTGCCCTTCAACGTTTCGGTTCTATTACTAAGGTATAAATTAATCCAACTTTACTTTGCAGTTCGTCGTTTTCCTCGCTTCCTTGGCGGTGTTTCCTACTCGCACCATGCTCCACAGGCATACAGCTCGTATACCCATGCTTCCTCATTAGCCTACGCTGCTCCAGCTCACATTTCCACTCCAGCTTTTGGAGCTTCCCGCGAGAGCACCATCCGTGGACATGATGCCACCATCTCGCACCAGTTCAAGGCCATCGATACTGCCTATTCCAGCGTCCGTAAGTCTGACACTCGAACTACCAACGAAGCTCTCAAGTTCGCTCTGGCTGGTCCAGCTCTGCATACCACCTATGCCGCTCCAGCCGTCCATGCCACCTACGCTCGTGCTGCCCCGGCTTACCAGACCTACGCCCATGCTGCCGCAGCTATCCAGACTTACGCCCATGCTGCCCCAGGTATCCGGGCCTGCTCCCACGCAGCCCCAGCTGTCCATGCCACCTACGCCCACGCTGCTCCAGTTGCCATCGCTAAGCAGGTCAGCTATGCGTACTCACCAGCTGTCCAGGCTGCTCATGTAGCCTACGATGGAAGCCATGCCCATTACGCTTTCTAAGGCGTCGAAAGACTATTGAACTTAATAAGTATTAATTGTTGAAGAAGATTGATGAAAGTTGCTTAACGTTCTGCTGCCAAAAATGTGATATGAAGATTAATAGGGGAGATGGCTCTAATGTTGGCCTTTGGATCTAAGATTGGGCTCATCGTTAAAAATCTGCTATTTATCAATTTTATCTAGATGAACGGATCATTGGGACGGTACTTATAGATATTTTTGGTCGCTATTGAAAACTTAGTCGCGAATTAGGGGAATTTAGGCAGAAATTACATACATTTACCCTATATGAAACCATTAATAACACTTGTTTACAGCATTTTTGAACTCGGTAAGGTGATGATCATTTCCAATGCAAAATCCTACGCTGAATTCAATGCCGTGGTCAGAAAAAATTAAAGTAGAGCCATTTTTGAGATATACAAAAAAATTTAATTTTTGAATTTTGGACAAAAGTACGATTACTAAAATGTCAATATCTTTGGAACTAGTGCACCAATTTTAAATCTTTTTTTATGAAAGTGAAGTTAAATAAGTTTGCTTACGTTTACTAGAATATTATGTCTTAATTAAAAATTTAAATTTGAAGTCATTTAAAAATTTACAGAATTTTTTTTTATTTTTCCTGCGAATTTTCCATAAAAATCTTGTTTTAATCAACATTTTTTATGGGATAAAAAGATTCAAAAAATCATTCCATAATTTATTCTTAAAGTTTATTAAAAACTGGAGAAAATGAGCCTTTAATGGATGAAATCGGTTGGAAATTGTCGAAGTTATGAAATTTTTTGTAAATTTTTTTCTGACCACGGCATTGAATTCAGCGTAGGATTTTGCATTAGAAACGTTGGTCAACCACTAAAGTTCACACTTTTTATGTTGTTTTGTAAACTAGTGTTGACATGTTTTATGTTTGTTTTGTTTTTGTATTATAGTCACTTTAAAATGTTCATTCTTAACTTGTCCGGGGATGAGATTCGAACTCGTTACCATCAGCGTAAGAGGCATGGATGTTAATCACTAAGCTGGCTCTTCTTCTTCTTCTTATTCTTCTTCTTCGTAAGAGAACATTAAGCAGCCCATTACCCTGAACGAAAAGACATACCAAATATCGAATGATTCGTCATTGGTCATTGCAACCGTTTTGTTTTTGAATGACACCAGAAGCAATCGGATCAGATTTCTCATACCAAATGAACCAGAATTTCGTTAAAATTTGTAGTTTTGTTCCTTAGGGGCTGTCCATAAACTATGTAGACAGTTTAGGGGGGGGGGGGTAATTAACCACGGCCCATACAAAGTAAATTTTGTTTGTATTGACAATTGTCTACGCAGGGGGAGGGGGGTCAAGAATAAAAAAAAAAACGTTTACGTAGTTGATGAACAGCTCGTTATCTTAAAATATTAGACCCTTTTTTTATTTTGATATTAGTGTGACCATTTCAATTATAAGGTGGTCAAAAAAATCGATTTGTTTCTTTTTTCTAATTTATAACTTTTGAACCACTGGGCCGATTTCAAAGATCAAAATATCAAATGAAAGGTAATTTAAAATATGTTTTAGAAAATAAAAAAATAATAATATCAAAAAGTTGGAATTTTGTATTGAAAACTTTGATAGTATTTGTGGTTTTATGGTTTCCATGGTTTGTAGACAGAAGGCGCATTTATATCCAGGGATGCCATTCTCCCCAGTGTAAGCAGGGTGATGAGTTGAAAAGACACCTCGCACTATGACAAAAGCAAACTCACCCGAGAGATCTTTATTTTGTTTTCAGTTTCTATCGCTTCTCCCACTTCGCAAACAAATACAGTTTCTGACCTTGCACCTCCACCAGTCCAACACACTGGAGCGTATGAGTGATCACTAGGGAGCACCGTAGAGAGTTCGTTTGCTTCACCGGGGAGAATCATCCCGGTGAAGACTTTGGTTGTTAGTTTGTTGCTAAGAGGAAGAGGAGAAAATTGACTTCTTACTCTTTTATCTCTATTTCTATCTTACGCATTTCCAATCGGCCAATCACGAGCTGGTTCGCGCTTGACAGAAAAGTGATTCGTTTTCGCTCCCGTATTGTCTTCTCTTCCTCTAAGGTTTGTTGCATACAAAGATTTTTTAAAGGTTACTTTTTCTATTAACGTACAGTAGTCAATTATTTTAAAATTTGGTGTACACATTTTGGAAATGCGAATACGGGAAGTGCATCAGCGCACCATTATTTAAATTTGCTTCAGTTTAGTGCAAGGGAGACATGCGACAGAGATCGATTAGTATCACAGCGGGAGTTCCACAAGGCTCCATCCTTGGTCCAACGCTCTGGAACGGGATGTACAACGGCGTGCTAACGCTGAAGCTGCCCAAAGAAGTTGAGATCGTTGGCTTTGAGGACGACATCGTCTTGACGGTAACAGGCGAGACGCTGGAAGAGGTGGAAGTGCTGGCGACCGAGGCGATCGACATGATTGGTAACTGGATGTAAGGAGCGAAGCTGCAGATGGTTCATCATAAAACGGAAGTTCTATTGGACAGTAGCTGTAAAGCGGTACAGCGGGAAGATATCACCGTCGCGGGCATGCCATAACCTCAAAGTGGAAGACCGCGAGTGCTACAGGCGGAGGGAAGCCGGAAGAGTACGGAAAGTTGTGAGAGCGGAGTTGTTGGCTAAGTGGCAACAGGAGTGGAACACGGAAGAGAACGGTAGATGGACACGTAGACTAATAAAGAGATGAACTAGCCTCTGGCTGAAAGTCTCGCTATTAAAGATAACCTAACCTAACCACGCATACTAATACAGATTTTTTCGACCTGGGTGAACAGAAATCACGGAGACGTCAAATTCCACCTAACGCAGTTCTTGTCTGGCCGCGGCTGCTTCAGGAAGTATCTGCATAGGTTCGGACACGCAGTGTCACCCCTCTGTTCGGAGTGTGGCAACGTGGATGAAACACCGGAGCATGTGGTCTTCGACTGTCCAAGGTTCGAGGCAGTTTTGTGAAGGGAGATGCCCGTCCTTAACGTGGAGAATGTCGTCGATGAAATGTGTCGAGAGGAAGGCACTTGGAATGCCGTCAGCAGCTGCAGCGAAAATGGAGAGAGGAGCAGCGATCTAGCCACACCAGAACACCCGATGAATATTGACGAGATGCCGCTTCAAGTTGAATACCGTGACCACTTTTACTGATTTTTTTCCATTTGCCCTGCAAAGCACAACATTCACAACCACCTTTTCGGTACGTCCTCAAACCGCACTAAACTCAGCAACACAAAGGCTTTCGGTGAAATGACGTTCGGTGAAATGACGTTCGGTGAAATGACATTCGGCCAAATTTTCCATAGTAATTTTTTTTCACCCCTCCCTAGCTCAAAAACTGGCTACGCCCTTGTCTTTGTATACGTTTTTCGGCAATTTTATTGATGTTTTCACTCACTCACGTCAAGCTCTGCAGGAATCTTTAGAGAAACAATAACGCATTTGCGCTGCAATCTTTCTCACGGAAGTGAGTGTATGAACAGACAAAAAGTGAACTGTCAACATTTTCACTCTCTCGTGCTGTGTCTAAAAATCTCTCCAGTGGTGCCAGGAGAAATCTCCGAGGAGACAAGCAGAGATTCACCCCAGAGAATGATATCTCTTGCACCCGGGTGATTCTCCCCAGATAATTTTCAACTCTGTTTATATCATAGGGGTAACTCTAAAGGCCCAAACGCAATGCGGGCGGAAGCGGAACGGAAACGGAAAGTTTGACAGTTGTCACAAATGACATCAAGATGCCTAACCGAAGTCGATTTGGTTCAAACTAGTTTTCAATCCGACAAGTAGGCTTACTCAGATCGGGCTTTTCCGCTGCCGCTGCCGTTCCGCTTCCACTGTCATTGCGCTTGGGTCTTAAGACTAGTAGGTCCCGAAGAAACGTGCTCAACTTTTTGTCTTAGCTCTGGTACTATCTTCGGTCCCAAGCTAATCGATGCACCCCTCGAAACATAGGAAAATCCACGAACCCCTCATTTTATCTGTCAAACTTTCATAGCGAATCAAAACACACTACTAAAATTTCGACTAGAATGGGGTACGTTAATCGATTTGCTTGGGACCAATAGGCTAGTCAAGTAGTGAGCCAATTTAACATCGTTAGTTTCCACCGGTTGATTATATTTTTTCACAACGTATAAAAAAATCAGCGATGTGTTTATTTTTCGTTTTTGAGTTATATCTTTTTGAAGTTATCAAGTTTTGGGTTATCACTCAGTACTCCTGTGCGACTAGACTACCATGTGTCTCCATTGATACATAGCTAACATAGTCACATAATCTATACCTATTTTCTGCTTCTGCTGTTATAGCCTTTTTTAACTTGTATGTTTATTTGCTAGGCTCAGTCGTGTGTGACACTTTGTGGAGCCAAAAATCATTAATGCTTGAATTTACATTTTAAACAGCAGTAGATCTAGGTTAGTATTGGGTAGGAATTACTCGTGGCGAGCTCGAGGTTAATGGGTAACAATTTCGATTGGAAGGAGCTAGGTAGGAAACTGGTTTCTGAAGTCTCCTTCAGATACTACTCTCGGACGGCTGACCGAATCCTGGCTGGGCAGGGGCAAGTAGCACAGAAACAGGAGGATTATAAGACTGGGACACAATGGCTGGAAATTGTTTGGAAAGGAGGGGATGGTCACATCAAACTCTAACATCAGACAAACAAAGAAATTCGTAGATCGCCTGCATGTAGGGAAGATTACTGGTTCCCAATACATCTCTTACTTCACGGAAGGGTTGTTTTTTCAAAGTGTCAACAAGTCAATGTCTACCTAGACAGAGCAGATGCTCAAAGTATACGTAAAACTAGATATGGAAGGAGTTTGCTCATAGGTACAAAGTATGATGAACAAAAGCTCTGTTCATCCAAAAATATCCTGTACAGCCAGTGTAATATAAACGTTAAGTGTTCATTGAACTTACCCAAGCCGTTCAAGATCACGCAGTGAAGAAAAAAAGTGAAATTAGACGACAGCTGTTCCTTCATTTGCAATAAATGCTACCGCAAACTGTATAAACCCGTGCCCGAAGAGCTCACTGGACCATCCGGAGTTCCTGCTCTCAACAGCCATGGTGAATAATGTATTTAAGAAAATATGTTTACATTGGCAGCCATGAGTCATACGAGCATGTCCTCACATTATAACATACTGTGTGAGAGTATCGTAACGGCATGCTCGAATGAATCTAGATTTCTGTAGGCTTCTTTAAGTGTCTTAGTCGAGCTTTATATCTAACAACGGTAGTGTTTACAAGTTACAGAGTCATTACCGTCGCTAGAATCACCCAGTTTACAATCGATCAGAAGTACTGCCAGTGTATCTATTACAAACGAGGATAAAATCAATCAGCAACCCAAGTAAAAGTTTCAGAAAACTCTAGACAATAATGAGAAGTATCGCATTATCACGATTTTTCCTAGACGCTGGTCAGCATATAAAATAACGAAGGAAATCGATGTTTCTCACTGTATGGCGAATCGGGCCGAAACACTACAGGAGGACAAGGGGATAATGACGGCACCAGGAAGAAAGCTGAGCGTCTTTAGTAGAAGAAATTAATGGAGTGAAAAGGTATTTTTAATAGAAAATTCAGAAGTTAAAGAAGGCCTGCGAGACTGAAGACGAACTGAGAATGATGCTGTATGAGAATAGGCTACCCTTTTTTTAGGGTTGAAAAGTAGCTCAGGTATATTGGAGATAGGCAGCCTTTAGGTATGATTTATATACCTTTAAACTTCCTCAATGTGGATTGTTACCTGCCAGCATAAATAGGTACATATATATTCTTCTAGTCATCCGGGATACGGTGTCATCTTATTTTATTTATTTTTTTTCCTTTGGTTTGTTTTTTCCGTCGATCTTGTTTTCCGTGCTGAGCACCAATGCTACCGACGTGCCAGGAAGGCAGCTCCCACCCCTGGACCCTACCTATCGACCCATCAACTCATGAACCGGGGACCAACGGCTTTACTTCCCATCCGAAGGAAGGCGTGATCAGAGATGTTATGCCTCAGAACATCCCGGCGGCGCCGACTGGGATTGAACCCAGGCCTGCTGGGGTGAGAGGTAATCACGCTTACCACTACACCACCGGCGCCGTTATCTTATTTTATTGAATTCAAAGGAAATTCTGACAAAAAAGTTCAGAAGAAAATCTACATTCACGTATAGTTTCATCATCCATTCTATAAAATAAAAGCCTTACTTTTCAAGGACAGAATTTTTTTTAGTGAATTTAATCCCTGCTTTCTCAAAAACTGTACGTGTTACAATGAATCTGGGTAAATATTTGGATTCACCGAAGAAAGTTCTATGAAATGCATCGCATACAGAGGAAATACCAACATCGTCAATAGCGTTACCTTTTATCATCAGGGAGGTAAACAAAGTCATTGAGCGCTCAATTTTGGCCAATCGATACTCTGTAAAATGATGCATCCTTATGCAAAAAATTGAGCGCTCAATGAGCTCCCCTTGACGGTAAATACCATTTACCAAAGTCGAAGGGAGGGAAAAAGTTTCAATTTTGCCGACTGTGAACCCAAACACACGAACTCGTTGGCCACCTCAATGTCATTGCCGTGAATCCGAATCCGTGGTGGGAGGCTTTATGATGTTAAGTATCGTTTAAGCTGAATATCCGGTTACCCTTATTCAACTTGAGATTGACGTGCTTCATCTTAATGATCATATCAGAGGCAACACATATACCCAAGTGGTTCAGTAAGTATATTCGTCACCTATTAACTCATTGGATGTCGGTCGTATAAATACACTTGCAAGAATTATGCACCATTTAGTTGATATCTCAGTTCGCCGCTCTGTACAGAAATTATTTATTAGGTTGTTCGACTGGTTTGTGGGGAGATTTATTTTTTATGGCTTTCTCAATCTAGGGTAATCCAAACGGACAGTTGTGCATTGCCCGACGTTTCGGCCGTTGTGTCCTTTTTCAAGGGTAAAACAGTCCACCGTGTGTCGTTAGATTTCGTGGCAACAAATAAAATGTAACGACAAACGGTAGACATAATAAACGACCGAAACGTTATGGATTACCCTAGACTGAGAAAGCCATAAAAAAATCTATGCATAGAGGAAATGGATGAATGTCGGCCTGAATGCCCCTAATTTGGGCCCATACATAAATTCAACAATGGACTAAATTTTCAATAGCGACCACAAATATCCATAAGTACCGTCCCAATGAC